>NC_060054.1:4747970-5076541 GCF_905333055.1 Maniola jurtina | reverse complement strand
TCTAGATTTTATTTACACCTGTATTAAGCAAAAGAAATTGCGCTCGCGCTCCTGTATATTCTTGTGTTCTATCCTTCTGTCAATTGAAAGGTTTTTTTTTTTTAAGAAATTCTACCAACCAACCAGGTATTTAGATTCTTTTCTCATGAAAAGATTCTGTTAAAAGTTAAAACCCAGACAAAACCCCCCTCTGTAACCAATACCTGGCTACGGCCATGATTAAGGTAGTATGTACTCATATGCTGGCTGTATGTGAACTATTGTACGTAGGTAATATTCAACCCCACATGCAGTGCGCTGTACGCTATGTGCTCGGACCAGGACTCGGAGGAGCGCAGCCAGTTCGACACCAGCTTCAAGACGCTGGACCCCTACGACTACTCCAGCATAGGTGAGCCACTAACTTACCAAGGCATTGGTACAAAATTAGGCATTTTGTACCAATTCCTCATTTTGTACCAATGCCTCACTTGGTACAAACTACAAAGTGCCACATTTTGCACCAATGCCTTACTTGGTACAATGTCTCACTTGGTACAAAGTGCCTCATTTAGTACCAATGTCTCATTTTGTACCAATGCCTCACTTTTACAAACTACAAAGTGTCACATTTTGATGCCTTACTTGGTACAATGTCTCACTTGGTACAAAGTGCCTCATTTTGTACCGATGCCTTTTACAAAGTGCCTCATTTTGTACCAATGGCTCACTTGTACCAATTGCATCTCTATCGCAAAAGCTTGTCTATGTCCAAATTACCATTTTTAATTAAAAATACATCTTCCACATCGACTATCGACGTCAAACGCAACACCTACTCGCTGGGCGTGTCCCGGTACGGCACGCAAATATCGTAATGGTACAAAGTGCCTCATTTTGTTTCAATACCTCACTTGGTACAAAGTGCCTCATTTTATACCAATGCCTTGGACAAAGTGCATCATTTTGTAACAATGCCTCACTTGGTACAGTGCCTCACTTGTACCAATTGCTTCTCTATGAGAAAAGCTTGTCTGTGTCCAAAATATCTTTCGTATCTTTCACAGCAACTATCGACGTGAAACGCAACATCTACGCTCTGGCCGTGTCCAGATACGGCACGCAAATATCATTGGTCGAGAACATGGGTGACTTCGAGCAAGTGCAGGAGTCGTGCGTCAAGTTATACGACGTGGGCAGGAAGCGCGACCACGACGACGATGCGGTGAGTGCAATCCCACTTCTGATGTCGTTGCAGGAATCAGTGTCATTATCCACCAATACAGTGCGACAAGGGTCATGGCCAAAATCGGAACTAACGCCGCCATCTTGTGAAGTGTCACGCTGTCCCCTTGTACGTATGGCACGCAAATATTTTAGCATCTTGGATTATGTATCTATTATGCATAATAATAAATAAAATATGTTTCAGAATGTTCTTACAGAACCCTTCCATATGATACTCCACTTGGTATAGTTATGGTACTTTGAAAATTGAAAATACTAATTATTATTTGTTCAAGAACACATTTTAGTTTTTTTTTTTTTTTGTGAATTAACTACAAATTCACAGTTTTCAGATTTTTTGCTTTACTCATTCTAAAAACCTACCTGCCTGCCAAATTTCATGATTCTAGGTCAACGGGAACCCTGTAGGTTTTATTGACAGACAGATAAACAAAGTAATCCTATATGGGTTCCGTTCTTCCTTTTGAGGTACAGAATGCTAAAAATTACAAACTAGGTTTGTGTGAAGTGCTCTACGAATAAACTTCTTTTGATTTCAGGATGAGGAAGAAGAAGAAGAGCTGGCGCCGGGCTCCGAGAACGATGACGGATCCGACTCGGGCTCCGACAATGTTGATGACTGTGAGACTATAATTCTACCTAACATAATTATAAGGATGTTGTATAGAAGCAGGTGTTATTTTGCGGAAGTCCATGATATACAAGGAACCAAAATCTTAATCACACTATTAATATTATAAAGGAGAAAGTTTCTATGTGTGTGTGTGTGTGTGTGTATGTTTGTTACTCCTTCACGCAAAAACTACTGGACGGATTCGGCTGAAATTTAGAACGCGCGAACGAAGTCGCGGGTATCAGCTAGTTTGCTATAATCCGCTAAACCAAAGAAAGCTGAATGGTGCAACATGCAGCATGCGATATGCACCCGCCCTCTTACTGATAAACATGCAGGAAAAGCCAGCCGCCAAGCAAGAAATACGCACCACCACCACGCAGCACCACACAAATCCAAGCACCACTCGACGCACGTTTCGCCCCGACACCGGAGCATCCTCAGATGTAGAACTAACAATGCCAAATTGCAATGCAAATTGAATTGAATTACAAACCTCCCACTAATAAGACCACTGCGCCAGGGAGGCCGTCAAAAAGCCTTTCTTTATTTTATTGGCTCAAGCTATATTCTCCAATCTTTAAAACTCCCCTGACAGTAGCCTCCAGCCTCCTTCAGCGATACAACGCGGTGATGGAGCTGGCGGACGGCTCCGGCTCGGGCTCCGGAGACTCACATACACACACACACACCCACCACACACACACACCCACCACACACACACAGCCACACACGCCACACCCCTACACACACACACACGCCACACCCCTACACACACACACACGCCACACCCCTACACACACACACACACACACACACGCCACACATACCCACCACACCCCCACACACGCCACACATACCCACCACACCCCCACACACACCCACCACACACACACACACAGCCACACACGCCACACCTCCACATACACACACACACACACACACGCCACACCCCCACACACACCCCACAGCGTTTGCCTCTGCGCCAGGGAGACCGTCAAAAAGGCATTTTTTATTTATACTAGCACAAGCGATATTCCCCTAACTTCAAGATTCCCCTTACAGTAGCCTCCAGCCTCCTGCAGCGATACAACGCGGTGATGGAGCTGGCGGACGGCTCCGGCTCCGGCTCGGCCTCCAACTCCGGCTCGGGCTCCGGCGACTCGTCGCACGACGACAACGACGAGCCGCCGCGACGACGACGACGCTTGCGCGCGCGCACGCGGCGGCGGGTGAGGGCTTCGTTACTTTATTTGAAATTAGATGATGCCCGCGACTTCGCCTGCGTGGATTTAGTTTTTTTTTTTTAGGGTTAGGAAAAGCGGATCCCTTTATAGAATCACTTTGTTGTCTGTCTGTCCGTCGTGTCTGTCAAGAAACCATTAGGATACTTACCGTTGACCTAGAATCATGAAATTTGGCAGGTAGGTAGGTCTTATAGCACAAGTACAGGAATAAATCTGAAAACCACGAATTTGTGCTTACATCATTTAAAAAAAAATTAAAATGTGTTTCAATTTTCAAAGTAAGATAACTATACCAAGTGGAGTGTTCATATGAAAGGCCTTTCTTTACATTCTAAAACAGATTTTTATTTATTTTTATGCATAATAGTTTTTGATTTATCGTGCAAAATGTTGGGAAAAATACCCGAATACAGAACCCTCAGTCTGACTCGCACTTGGCCGGTTTTATTTTTGAAATCCTGTGGGAACTCTGATTTTCCAGGATAAAAAGTTATTAGCAACTAGTCAATTTCCGGAATACAAACTACCTCTGGATTTTTTTCACATAAATCGGTTAAACAGATGGGCTTTTAAGAATCCCGTGGGAACCCTTTGATTTTCCGGGATAAAAAGCCTGTAAAGCCTTGGGATGTAAGCTAACTCTGTACCAAATTTCATCAAAATCGGTTAAACTGTTCCGGCTATATAACGAGACAGCGTTATATAGCCGGCATAAATCTGTCTCGTTTTAAGTGAAACTTAACAGGGCTCTCTCCGTCACTTGCTTCCACTCGCTTCATACAATCGTAGTTTCAATTTCATTTGAATATTAAGCAACCAAAGTCCATGAAATTTTGCAGACATATCCTAGAAACTACTATCTGACGGAGAGAAGCCCTCTTAAGCGAAGTCAAAGTGCTATAGATTTCAACTTCTGTGTCTGTGACCTCCCTCTTAGCTCTCAAACGGATGCACCTATTTTAATGCGGTTCGTTTTGAATTACAGGCGGCGGAAAGGAGGAGCAGTGACAGCGATGGCGACATAGACTTCGGCAATATCATAGAGTTCGAATTAGACTAAAGCTAATAGCACATTAGCACACAATGACGCTAAAGGCGGACAAACTAGCGGACGTGGCTGACAGCCGCGACAGATAGGTGTGGCGTGACCTCCCTGACCATATCCCCTGGTAATATCAGTAGGAAGGATTCCGGGCAAGGATTTGCAATTTTTTTATCAAAACAGTCAAAATCATTTACTCAAAGTAGGGACTATTGTACTCCTTTTGATGGTCGGAATTGTTATATTTGTACGATATGTGGTGATAATTAATGGTGATAACTTAAAACTATAGCTACGTGGGTTCCAAACGCGCCCAAGTCTGAGAAGAGCCCACAAACTCAGCCGGGTATTCTTTTTTTTGTTATCACCACTTTACAAAATCACTTATACTTGTTAGAACTATCATAGCTGATTGGCAACTCATTCCCAAGCTTTCGTATCATTTGAATTTAAATTAATAATTAATTTCTAAATTTCCTCTGATCTGGTCTGGTGGGACGCTTTGGCCGTGGCTAGTTACCACCCTACCGGCAAAACTGTGCCGCCAAGCGGTTTAGCGTTCCGCTACAATGCCGTGTAGAAACCAAAGGGGTACGGGTTTAATAAATACTGCCATGCCAAAGTTAACCCGCTTACACCTTGAACTGCATCATCACATACCACCGGGTGAGATTGCAGTCAAGGGCTAACTTGTATCTAATTTAATAAAAAGGTGTGAACAGTTTTTGGCATAAGGCTTGCGGAATCAACCAGACATTTTCGCCTGACAAACACTCCAGCGGACTAGAATTATATCTGACGTCCGCGCTCAAGGACGGGTTAAGGTTACGTCCGCTACTTATCCGAGAGCTTACACAGCTCAGTGTACATTTTATTATCCAGATATCAATAATTCGCGGCGGTGAACCACGTCCGATAATTTGTGCCCGCCTCAAAACCTGACGTAACACAAGATTCAGTACTAAAAGTGCATTTAAAATGAATAATCACACTTTCGGTACTGTGAGATGCGGTGCGTGCAACTTTTGCGCCTTTTGCGTTAGTGTGCGATCACCCTTACCACATTGTAATAATAATAATTAATTAATAATTTAATAAATAAAAGTTTTTAAAACGTTCAGTGTTTTATTTATTTATTCATTAGTAATTATTTTTAGGGTTTGTACCTCAAAAGGAAAAACGGAACCCTTATAGGGTCACTTTGTTGTCTGTTTCTCGTGTCTGTCAAGAAAACTTATAGGGTACTTCCCGTTGACCTAGAATCATGAAATTTACAGGTAGGTAGGTCTTATAGTACAAGTAATGGAAACATCACAAAAAAAAAATGTGTTCATCAACAAATAATTAGTATTTTTCAAAGTAAGATAACTATACCAAGTGGGGTATCATATGAAAGAGCTTTACTTGTACATTCCAAAACAGATTTTTATCTACTTTTATGCCTATTAGTTTTTGAGTTATCGGAAAAAATGCCCGATTACGGAACCCTCGTTGAGTGAGTCTGACTTGTACTTGGCCGGTTTTCAAAGAAAAAGCGGCGATTAAATACTAGGCTTAAGATGTTGGCCTTATATTCGGGAGGTCGGGTGTTCGATCCCGGGCAAGCACCTCTAATTTTTCGGAGTTATAACCATAGACTTACGATTTTTCGCTTATAACCAACTAGCCGATGCTCGCGTGGACTTAGGTTTTTCGAAATCCCGTGGGAACTCTTTGATTTTCCAGGATATTATCTATCTCCATTCCAAATTTCAGCCACATCCGTCCATTAGTTTTGTGTGAAGGAGTAACAAACATACACATACACACAAACTTTTGCCTTTATAATATTAGTGTGAAGTGTGAAATCAGTGGCGTGCATAGGGTTCAAAGCCAGGGTAAGCATTAGGGTATGAACTTATTTTCTGGCAGGTCATAATGGAAAATAAGCATTGATCTATTACAACTAGGGTAGGCAGTACTTTTATACCTCTATGAGCTGCACGCCACTGTTAAAAATTACTTGCTTTAACGATGAAGGTTTCATCGTGAGGAAACCTTCATGCCTAAAAGTTCTCCATATTGATCTCAAAGATGTGTGAAGGCTGCCAATCCGTACTTGACCAGTGTAGTGAATTATGGCTTGAGCGCTTCCCATTCTGAGAGGAAACTCGTGTTCAGTAGTGAGCCGGCAATGAGTGATGATCCATACTTAATATTATAAATGCGAAAGTGTGTCTGTCTGCTATCTTTTCACGGCCCAACAGTTTAACCGATTCTGACGAAAGGTACAGGGTTAGCTCATATCCCGGGGACGGACATAGGCTATTTTTTATCCCGGATAATCAATGAGTTCCCACGGGATTCCGAAAAACCCATCCGCTCAACCGATTTGTATGAAATTTGGTACCGAGGTAGCTTGCGTCCCTGTAATTGATATAGGCAACTTTATATCCCGGAAAATCAAACAGTTCCCACGGGATCTTCAAAACTTAAATCCACGCGGACGAAGTCGCGGGCATCCTCTAGTAAGTAAATAAAACTCTTTTTTCTTTCTCATAAATGCATTTAATTTGTCCGTATCATAAATAATAATATGTTTAGAATATCACAATTTGTTTGTTCTATACTCGCCGAAAACTTCTTTTGATAAGTACAATAACAGGGCTCTCTCCGTCACTTACTCCATACAATCGTAGTTCCAATTTCATTTGAATATTAAACAACCAAAGTCTATGAAATTTTGCAGACATATTTTAGATACTAATATCTGTGTCTGTGGTGTTTTAGATTTTTCTAAAAATATGTAGTTTTAAAATTACAGGGGCTCAAAGATTTGTATGTGAATTTTTAAGACCGCGTAACTTTGAAACAGAATATTTTAACAGAAATCTGGAAAACCACAGGCATTGATTTCAGTTTCTAGAAATATATCTGCAAAATTTCATGGACTTTGGTTGCTTAATATTCAAATGAAATTGGAACTACGTTTGTATGGAGCGAGTGACGGAGAGACCCCTCTTAAAATATAATACAATTTTAATACTACATAGTTACAGAATAAATCTTAGGTATAATGCGTAAAATATTACTTCTCACGCGCCATTTTAACATTATATGTCAACAGTACAATTTTAGGCTTCATTCGCACGAGAGCTTTTTTAACGTCCGTTAGAAAAGCGTTCAAATAGAACAAATATCTGTTCACACGTCAACGCTTTTTTAACGCGCACTTTGTATTTTCAGCACAACGCCGGGTTTTAACGCAACGCTTTTTATCGCTCATGCGAACGAGGCCTTAGTCCTAATTTTGAATGTGAGCTGTACTTTTTAACCGACTCCCAAAAAAGGAGGAGGTTCTCAATTCGTTGGTTTTTTTTTTTAATGTATGTTCCCCGATTACTCAAAACTCCTCGACCGATTTGAATTTTTTTTTTGTTTGACAGGGCATAGTGTGCAGGTGGTTTCATATAAGTTTGGTGAAGATCTGATGAATATCTTCGGAGATGGAGAACAGAACTCCTCAATGGATAAGAGCAAATTGCTCGCGATCAATGTAATAGCTTAGTAAACAGTAGGGTTTTAACTGGGCATAGCATATTATAGTACAGTGGGGCCACTAAAAATTGTGAAATAATAAATTTTCAAAAGAAAAATAAAACCAACTTCAAAAACCACAAACACTAAAATGTAAAAAATATTTTTGTTTAGCTACACATGTAATGTACCTAGGTATGAAGTCGGGCGAGCTTCACTCTTGGATTTCTAATTTTGTTTTAATATGCTCGCTCGACTTCATACCTAGGTACATTACACGCGTAGCTAAACAAAAATTGTATTTTACTTTTTAGTGTTTGTGGTTTTTTAAGTCGGTTTTATTTTTCTTTTGAAAATTTTTTATGTCATGACAGTTGACTTAGAGTTAAAATGACGCGTGAGAAGTCATTTTGTACGAGCTGTGTTCCTAGAAATGTCCGACTAAATTGTTCTGCCAACCACAGTATTACAAAATTAGACATTTCTAACAAAACAGTTTTTACCTACATAAGTACATGGTCGTGTCGAAAACATGACAAGTAAAAAACTAAATAAACACAAACTGCATGGCTTAATGATAACGTCACACTAAACGCGCGCGTATCTGTGTTTGGCTAAAAGGAACATTAACGATGGCTTAGTTCAAAATTGCACTAAAATATACAATTGGGATGGCTTGTGTCGAAAATAAATTAATGCTTAGTAAGTAATTATTATTAAATAGGGGGTCTTCCAAAATTCGTAAAATCCACGTCCTTTATTTTTTTTTTAAAGAATATCAGCCATGTTAAATGACTAATATTCCCCTTTCCTCTCCAACTAAGCGTCAGGCTTGTGCTAGGAGTAGGTACGACAATAGTGCAACGGGCGGGGTTTGAACCGTCGGCCATTCGGTTTGCAGTCCACTCCTTTACCGGTTGAGCTATTGAGGCTCTAAAGTTTATAGTTTTAAGTTTTATTATCCATTTTATAAATTGTCGATTGAACTAAAAAAAGTTAAATTACGTCAACGTTTATGACGTCCATCTGTGAATTTCATACGTTTTAAAGTTTGATAAAAAGATACTGATTTGACTAGTTGATTTTACACAAAAACTCGCTTAGTATGCGAGCTTCTATGAAATACTGTGGAAATACTGGCAAAAGACGTCACAGTGACTTGACATGCTTTATTAGTTAAATCGATAAGAGGGCTCTCTCCGTCACTCGTTTCATACAATCGTAGTTCCAATTTCATTAGAATATTAAGCAACCAAAGTCCATGAAATTTTGCAGACATATTCTAGAAACTCATATCTATGTCTGTGGTTTTCCAGATTTCTGTTAGAATATTCGGTTTCAAAGTTACGCGGTCTTAAAAAATTTCATACAAATCTTTGAGCCCCTGTAATTTTAAAACTACATATTTTTAGAAAAATCTAAAACACCACAGACACAGATATTAGTTTCTAGAATATGTGTGCAAAATTTCATGGACTTTGGTTGCTTAGTATTCAAATGAAATTGGAACTACGATTGTATGAAACGAGCAGAAACGAGTGACGGAGAGAGCCCTGTATGTAAAGGACGTAGATTTTACGTACATTGGAAGACCATCTATTTAATAATCACTGAGAAATAATTTCATTTTGCGTAGGCAAATACCGTATGTCTAGGTGTAAATCTGAACTAAGGCATCGGATTTAGTTCCTTGTAGTACAACTTATGAGGAACAGCGTTGGACGCGTTTCTATCGCGCTTTGTGTGACCAACCCTTTAATACTGAAGTTTATAAGATTCAAATTACAATAAAGTTATTGCTTAATTATTTCTAAACTAATAAGTACTTACTTGATTATTGAGATTCAAATAAAAACAACTATTTTACAAAATATGTTAGGATAAACTAAAGTATACGAACACAAATGGGTAAGATCATGCGCCCTGGGCGCGTGGACAGCACGCTGGGAAGAGAAATTAGTTGGCGCTCTACGGTACGATTTTTATGTATAGAGCTTATTTAATAAGAGCCTCACATTATAAGAGCAACCGCCGAGTTTCTTGCTGGTTCTTCTCGGTAGGAACGGCATTCCGAACCAGTGGTAAATTATTTGACTATTCAAAAGCACTTGTAAAAGTTTATTTGAATAAAAATCTATTCTATTCTATTCTTATGTCCCGGCCACATTAACAGCCAACAACGCGATATTTAACGGCGTTTCCCGTTAAGAGGAGTCTCTCCGTCACTCGCTCCATACAAACGTAGTTCCAATTTCATTTGAATATTAAGCAACCAAAGTCCATGAAATTTTGCAGACATATTCTAGAAACTAATATCTGTGCCTGTGGTGTTTTAAATTTTTCTAAAAATATGTAGTTTTAAAATTACAGGGGCTCAAAGATTTGTATGTGAATTTTTAAGACCGCGTAACTTTAAAACCGAATATTCTAACGGAAATCTGGAAAACCACAGGCATAGATATTAGTTCCCGGAACATTTCTACAAAACTCCATTGAGTATGATTGGTTAGTATTTCAATGAGAGACGAACTACGTTTGTATGGAGCGAGTGGCGGAGAGACCCCTCTTAACCTTAATGTAGCCGCACATTAGAATGGATTTTCGAAAATTCTAATGGAATTTTTAAAAAATCTAAATAAACTCGGATGAAGTTGCGAAAGAAAGCTAGTATGCCTACTAAAATACATCTATGTTTCAGCCTTATGCATACAATAAAAGTATATTCAATATTCATTCGTTAATTCATTCATTCACATTAATACAAAATCATTTTTACATAACACTCTATTATTGTCACTAACTTGATATTTTGGCTTAGATACAGTATTTAATATTTTATAAGTATAATTCCTATACATATAATTTTATACTTAGGTATGTACTTATTAAAAATCTAGGTAAAATGTATGAATTTTGAGGACTCAGCATATTTGTTAACTCTATGGTTGAAAAAATGGTGGTGCTAGCACACTTTGACTTTGCTTAGACTTAAGTTTCAGTTGAAACGAGACAGATTTATGCCAGTGGTATAACTCTGTCTCGTTCTAGAAAGGAGACAGATTTATGCCAGCGGTATAACGCTATCTCGTTCTAGAAACGAGACAGATTTATACCAGCGGTATAACGCTATCTCGTTCTAGAAACGAGACAGATTTTTACCAGCGGTATAACGCTATCTCGTTCTAGAAACGAGACAGATTTATACCAGCGGTATAACGCTATCTCGTTCTAGAAACGAGACAGATTTATACCAGCGGTATAACGCTATCTCGTTCTAGAAACGAGACAGATTTATGCCAGCGGTATAACGCTGTCTCGTTCTAGAAACGAGACAGATTTATGCAAACGGTATAACGCTGTCTCTTTCTAGAAACGAGACAAATGTATGCCAATTGCCAGCGGTATAACGCTGTCTCGTTCTAGCAAAGTCAAGTGAGCTGTATGGATCTCAGACTATGTGTCCACTGTCATGTCAAAAGATCGCTAACCTATAGTTCGCGACAGGTCTAGATGGCAATCGTGGTATGGTATTCTCCACCTGTCGCGTACTATACTAATTACAAAGTACTGCTAATACTTCCTAATTCTATAGGCCAGCCGCACGTTTTTTTTTTTATAAATCATCAACTAAACTTAGAAAATAAATTATATATAAAATGTTGTAGCTAGGTACCTACCTTGTTCTAGTAGGTATATTTTGGTTATCAGTTAGTAATCAAAGATAAAATGAAATCCATTAATAACAACTAATTGGATACATATATTAATAATAAAACTTACACGTAATTGATTTATAAATTAATATTTACATTATTTACATTTCGAGACTTTATTTTAGTGATGTTCGTAACGGTATTACAAATAACGTAACGTTACGCAAATTACGTTGCGCATACATTGAAAATAATGATTCGAGTTTGAATTTTTGCCAACAAAAATAATCAGCTTAATATAAATTTCGGCAGCCCGTCTTTCGAAAAATCTCTTGTATTTAAAAAAATATATTCATAGAAAAGGTTAATAAAAGTCTTTCATCTTATACTATTCTATTCTAAGTTCGCGGATTTTTCTGACTATCAAAATTCATCATTAAGTGAGAATACCAATCAAACAAATCTTGCAAAGTGTTTCAGAGGGGTGATTCGCTAACTCAATGAGCCACCAAACTCATTTGACATTTATTTATAATCCATTGAAGGTTTTCTACGAAGAATTATTTTATTATTTCTCCTCGAAGCAGTAATGTAGAACGAACCAATTTCAAACGAACTTGATAGCTATCATTTAGTTGTTGTTCACTGAGTTAACAAAATGCGAATCACCTCGTAAAAGTCACAGATGATTTCACTGCAGTTGACGGGCCACGATTGTCTTCAAAAGAATTAGCGGGCTAGTACCTAATGGTCACGGTTGATAAAATCCGAATGCGACATTTAAGAAGGTACTTCTAAGGAAATTTTACTCTCAGCGTGCGATGCAGAGAGCTATGCTTGGAGTTGCTCTACGTGATCAAATAAAAAATCAGGAAATCTGTAGGAGAACCAGAGTCACCAACATAGTACAGTGGATGTGAAGCTGAAGGGGCAATGGGCAGGGCAGATAGTTCGAAAAACCGTGGGGGTCCCAAGGTGCTGGAATGGTGACCTCATACTGGAAAGCGCAACGTTGGAAGACCTTTCAATAGGTGGACAAACAAGTCGAAGGGAAGCAAGACCGTGGTAGGTACGTGGAAATTCCAACAAGAGATCTATTTCCAGCAGTGGGCATCAGTTGATGATGATGATGATGAAGGAATATTCATTATATTTTAAAACCACACGAGTTCGCGTGTTGGTGGTGTGTTGTGTATTGCTTACTTTTCCTGCTTCTTTAGTAGTAGCAGGAGTGGATGTGCATATTGTATGCTGCACGTTGTACCTCAGAATAAGCAAAACCAGGTGGCTCTCTTCTACAATCAAGTCTCTGTACCATACAGATGTGTGTCTGCTTTGGCGGATCATAGCGAATCAAGTTCCTTATAGAAATATTTATCGACATAACTTTATCAATGTACATATTCGTTAACCCCGCCACCATGGTGGTGAAACTGTTGCGTATTATCAACTATCACGCTAGTGTAACCCCCTTCCTGCACTTGAGGGTTGGGGGTAATTTTTCCAAAACTACCCCCAAAATTCTCCACAGGCCGACCGTTTTGGGGTTGATTGTGACCATAAAAGGTGATTAAATTGGTGTAGTTGTATTGGTTTACTTCGGAGCTTTCTATTGAACTACATGATGATGAGCTCGCGGAAAATGGTCGTTGATTTTGTGGGTAGGCGTAGTTGTTTGGTATGACTTCAGGTTCGGTGTAGTTTTCGTAAAATAGGTCTTGGTATGACCCGTTTTGATGGTAATCTTCGTGATTATCGTATGGGGGGATAACTGGTAGGGTGTATTCGGGGTAGTTGTATCCTCCACTCGAGTCTGCGCTGAAGTCATTTTCGTTGATGTGACTTATTTTGTCGTGTCTGGGGACGATTTGGGGGGATTCGGTGGAGGGGACGTGGCTCGCTGCGGGGATGTCCACGTGGTTCAGCTTCGGTGGTCCTTGCTCGATGTTCAGGATTAGGTGTTTTTCTTCGATGTCGCTGTGAAGAAAAGAATATTATGAAATAAAGAATATGATGTCGGTTTTTATTCTTTGTTGCTATTTAGATCGTACAAATAAAGCGGTGATAGTGTAGTGGTTAAGAGGTAGGTCTCCTAGTCCGGGGGTAGTGAGTTTGATTCCAGGCACGCACCTCTAACTTTTCGAAGATAAAATCATCCTTACCTGAGCACGTAGTTGACGGAGACGATGCAGTGCGGTCGCGAGGAGCGCGAGTTGTGCACGATGGTGGCGTAGCTCTGCATCCACACCCACCCGCCCGACTTGGTCAGGAAGCGGTAGTACCGTGACGTCACTTGCCCCTTTGTTAATACTGTAAACAGAATATTAGTAACAGATAGAGAGTAGTCGTAGTAATCAGAGCCCCGATAGCTCAATGGTTGAGGAGCGGACTGAATTCCGAAAGGTCGGCGGTTCAGACCCCACCACTATTGTCGTACCCACTCCTGGCATAAGCTTTACGCTTAATTGGAGGGGGAAGGGGAGTATTAGTTATTATTAAAATGGCTAATATTCTTTTGTAAAAATAAAATAAAAAGACAGATAAGCGGTGGTAACTGGTTGCCGAGGGCTTCCTGGAGTGAGGTTAAGGATCTCAAGCTGCTGTTGTTCCGCCACGCCCGTGCACTCCAGCTGCACACGCGTCGTTTCATTTATCTCCATCTTCTTTCTTCTAAATCTTTTACTGTTACCGCTATACTGCTCTGGAACTCTCTCCCCTTGGATATCAAACAGTCTAAATCTCTGTCTATTTTCAAAACGAAACTGAAACTATTCTATTTATCCTCAATCTGATGTGTTTATTTATTTATTTCTACTTTTTATTCCTCGTATCTGTCGTCTATTCCTATCCTTATTCCGTTCTTATTTACTGTAATATTATTATTATTATATACTTAATTATTTATTTTAAATTTTATATATACATTATGTTTATTTATTTTATTTTATTAGTACATCCCTTCCACTTGCTTTAATTTTTATTATCTCCTCACCCTAAGGTTGCCTGGAAGAGATCGCTATTTTAGCGATAAGGCCGCCTTTTGTACATAAATCTATAATGTTATTTATATAATATTACTGTCTTGTTGGTGTACAATAAAGAATATTTTACTTTACTTACTCCATGCATACCATATATAGTACTATAAGTGTCACTCAGAAAAGCAGGTATTAATAATTTTAACGGAATATTGGAATGCCTGAAGGGTTATTCGAGAGTTTTAATCTTTAAAAACTAATGGGAAAATAAATAATTTAACTAGATATCCGATAGCGTGATTGATATCCGGCAGACAGCAAGACATCGTGTTATCCAGTTCACGATCTAGAAACGGAATATATATATGCAATAATCTTTCCGAAACTCAGAGGGAGGCTGAACTAAAAACCTTCAATACACCCGTATTTATGCAAGCCTCCTAGCAACAGATCGTATGACATCGAATCAGCCAAATATAGATTTTATTAAACTATCTTCATTAATTTTTTTATTATTAATAACCTTACATGTGTTATTCATAAAATATTGGTTGTCTGTAAAGTCGGTTTACTGACGATAGTTGAACGTGACAACAAAGGCCGATTGTGCTTCTTTGTCGCTCGTTCCGCGCTCTCGCTTGCACTTCAAGCCTTACATGGAACGCCTCAGAGCGAGGTGACGCCGCATGAGTCATGTTTTTTCGTGCGTGCAGCCGGCTCTATCGAATTATAAGACGTTGTCACGTCAATAGGTACTTACATGTACAATGTGAATACCGCATGTGTAACACATCTGTTCCATGTATGTAGTGGTATAGCGTCTTCTCGATTAGATCCTGCGGCTCGTAGCCAGTCAGCGACGCCACCCTGTAACGTTACAAAAATATCGTTACCGATATTATCGCTATACCGTTACTGACAAAACTTATCTATACTAATAAATAAAATTGGAGTGTCTGTCTGTAATTTCGAAATAACTACCGCATATTAAGGTCATATGGTTATTTGAACGATACTATAACTGAATCACACGTTTTTAAAATTTTTGTCTGTCTGTCTGTTTGAAAAGGCTAATCTTGGGAACGGCTGAACCGATTTTGACGGGATTTTCACAGACAAGTAGAGAATTGACCAGGGAGCAACATAGGCTACTTTTTTAACCGACTTTCAAAAAGGGAGTTGTGTTTTTCTACCTATGTACACCGAAATCTCCGAGATTTCTGAACTGATTTGCGTCATTTCATTTTTAATCGATAGAGGAACTTTGCGACATTGTTTCATAAAAAATTTGGAGTCCAACTCTTCAATCCTGATGCTGCAGAGGATCTGACCAATCCACGCGGGTGAAGCTGCGGGCATCAGCTAGTAACTAATATTATTGTGGGTACAGTTACTTTGAATACTCGATATTTGATCGATTTAATTAGTTTTTTCAGTTTACGTCATTATTTTTAACCCCCGACCCAAAAAGAGGGGTGTTATAAGTTTGACGTGTGTATCTGTGTGTCTGTGTATCTGTGTATCTGTGTATCTTTCTGTGGCATCGTAGCGCCTAAACGAATGAACCGATTTTAATTTAGTTTTTTTTGTTTGAAAGGTGGCTTGATCGAGAGTGTTCTTAGCTATAATCCAAAAAAATTGATTCAGCCATTTAAAAGTTATCAGCTCTTTTCTAGTTTTCTTGTAGAAAAGAAGGTTAACTAATCGTTAGGTTCATAATATTATGTCAATTGACAAATGTCGAGCTGTCGAGATGGACGTTGCCTAGATACATAATTATTTATTTGAAAATGATGTTTTGGAAAACTTAGATACTTTGGATAGCTATAATCCTAGAAAATCAGTTCAGCCTGGTTCAGCCGTTTGAAAGTTATCAGCTCTTTTCTAGTTAGTTGTCGGGGGTGTTGGGGGTGTTATAAATTTTTAATTTACACTTGTTATTCTACTTTCTCTACTTTATAATAAAGTAATAAAAAAATTGGAGTAAAATACCCTATTAGGGGGCTAGGCGCATGTTTCTCAACCCTATACAAATCTAGTAAAAAGCTTTTTAAGCTTAATTGGTGTATTATATGTATCGCATGTCACCCCTCACCACTCCGCGCCACTTCTGTTCTTTCATCCGAAAAAACTGTTGACAGAAAAAATCTGATCGCTTCCGCCAATTACGTCGCCATATTGTTTTACACCCCTTCGGAAAAGATTGCAGTTTTGAGCAAAAATGATTTTTTATGGTGCAAGTGCTTTTTAACCCCCGACCCAAAAAGAGGGGTGTTATAAGTTTGACGTGTATATCTGTGTATCTGTGCATCTGTCTGTGGCATCGTAGCTCCTAAACGAATGAACCGATTTTAATTTAGTTTTTTTTGTTTGAAAGGTGGCTTGATCGAGAGTGTTCTTAGCTATAATCCAAAAAAATTGATTCAGCCATTTAAAAGTTATCAGCTCTTTTCTAGTTTTCTTGTAGAAAAGAAGGTTAACTAATCGTTAGGTTCATAATATTATGTCAATTGACAAATGTCGAGCTGTCGAGATGGACGTTGCCTAGATACATAATTATTTATTTGAAAATGATGTTTTGGAAAACTTAGATACTTTGGATAGCTATAATCCTAGAAAATCAGTTCAGCCTGGTTCAGCCGTTTGAAAGTTATCAGCTCTTTTCTAGTTAGTTGTCGGGGGTGTTGGGGGTGTTATAAATTTTTAATTTACACTTGTTATTCTACTTTCTCTACTTTATAATAAAGTAATAAAAAAATTGGAGTAAAATACCCTATTAGGGGGCTAGGCGCATGTTTCTCAACCCTATACAAATCTAGTAAAAAGCTTTTTAAGCTTAATTGGTGTATTATATGTATCGCATGTCACCCCTCACCACTCCGCGCCACTTCTGTTCTTTCATCCGAAAAAACTGTTGACAGAAAAAATCTGATCGCTTCCGCCAATTACGTCGCCATATTGTTTTACACCCCTTCGGAAAAGATTGCAGTTTTGAGCAAAAATGATTTTTTATGGTGCAAGTGCTTTTTAACCCCCGACCCAAAAAGAGGGGTGTTATAAGTTTGACGTGTATATCTGTGTATCTGTGCATCTGTCTGTGGCATCGTAGCTCCTAAACTAATGAACCGATTTTAATTTAGTTTTTTTTGCTTGAAAGGTGGCTTGATCGAGAGTGTTCTTAGCTATAATCCAAGAAAACCGGTTCAGCGGTTCATTGAGGAGTTGGACTCCAATTTTTTTTTTAAATAATGTCACAAAGTTTCTCTATCGATTAAAAAAGAAATGACGGTTCAGAAATCTCGGAGATTTCGGTGTACATAGGTAGAAAAACACAACTCCCTTTTTGAAAGTCGGTTAAAAAAGTAGCCTATGTTACTCCCTAGTCCCTGGTCAATTCTCTACTTGTCTCTGAAAATCCCGTCAAAATCGGTTCAGGTGTTCCCAAGATTAGCCTTTTCAAACAGACAGACAGACAGACAGACAGACAGACAGACAAAAATTTTAAAAACGTGTGATTCAGTTATAGTATCGTTCAAATAACCATATGACCTTAATATGCGGTAGTTATTTCGAAATTACAGACAGACACTCCAATTTTATTTATTAGTATACCTAGATATATTGTGAACTTTTGAAAATACAGATTTTTTTTTAATTTTTAGGGTTCCGTACTTCAAAAGGAAAAACGGAATCCTTATAGAATCACTTTGTCGTCGGTCTGTCTGTATGTCTGTCTGTCCGTCTATTCGTCTGTCCATCTGTCCGTCTGTCGTGTCTGTCAAGAAAACCTATAGGGTACTTCCCGTTGACCTAGAATCATGAAATATGGCAGATAGGTAGGTCTTATAGCACAAGTATAGGAATAAATCTGAAAACCGCGAATTTGTGGTAACATCATTTAAAAAAAAAATTAAATGTATTTAAATTTTTTAAGTAAGATATAACTATACTATAGAGCCTCAATAGCTCAACCGGTAAAGGAGTGGACTGAAAACCGAAAGGTCGACGGTTCAAGCCCCGCCCGTTGCACTATTGTCGTACCTACTCCTAGCACAAGCCTGACGCTTAGTTGGAGAGGAAAGGGGAATACGGCGAAACACTTCGAGAAAAAGGTACGTAGCGCCCCGGCCGCCGTTTGGCTCGTCTTGGCGGGGGCACTGCCGTGCCCCCTGATATTAGTCATTTAACATGGCTAATATTCTTTTTTTTTTTAAAAAAACAACCAAGTGGGGTATGGTATCTTAGCAGTAATCATCAGTACCATCACATGTCTTCGTTTTTGCTGCGTTCTGGTTGTACCTTGTATTTGCTTCTTTTGCATTTTTTGCTCAAATTTTCGCGCGTAAAGTGCAAACAAGTGGCAATTATTCGGGACGCCACCGCGCCATTAGGGCTTGGTTTTTTAAAGTTTTTTTTGTCCTTCCTTCGTATAAGGGTGGACAGGAGAGAATATAGGTGGTATGGAAACTCCTTAAATTAATTTTGTTAGGTATACTGGTATACTCTATTTGTTTTTAGGGGTCCCTACCTCAAAAAAGGAAAAATGCAACCCTTATAGGATCACTTGGTTTTTTTCTAAACTCTTGTCAATAATACAAGAGGCGGCTGCTAACTCCGACGTGGTATCAGAGACTTTTATAAGTTGTTGGTTGTCTGTCTGTCCGTCTGTCGTGTCTGTCAAGAAAACCTATAGGGTACTTCCCGTTGACTGTAAATCATGAAAGGCAGGGCAAAAGTAAAGGAAAAAATCCGAAAACCATGAATTTGTGGTTACATCACAAAAAAAACAAAATGTGTTCATAAAGTGCGCGAGTATGACTCGCACTTGGCCGGGGGTTTTCCTTGTGATGTATGGAACCCTAAAAACGAATTAATTATAGACAAAGTATTATCTACGCGTTACGCTAAACTTAGTAGTAAGTAATTCGTAGTAGTAACTTGATATAAGTATTTGCTCTGAGTAGTCGCGTAAGACAAAAATATGCTAACTTTACATTCTTATTGTCAGTCAGCTAAACGGCACGCTTTGCTGATGCATGCGGAAATGAAATGATGATAAATGCATTTTGCTAATATTATAGATGTGAAAGTGTGTGTCTGTCTGTCTGCTACCTTTTCACGGCCCAACAGTTTAACCGATTCTGACGAAAGGGACAGAGTTAGCTTAGGTATATCCCGGGGACGGACATGTGCTACTTTTTATCCTGGAAAATCAAACAGTTCCTGCAGGATTCCTAAAGACCCATCCGTTTAACCGATTTGTATGATATTTGGTACCGAGGTAGCTTGCGTCCCTGTAATTGACATTGGCAACTTTTTATCAAACAGTTCCCGCGGGAACTTTAAAAACCTAAATCCACGCGGACGAAGTCGCGGGCATCCTCTAGTTTGATATATTTTGAAAATTTTAATCGGAGAAAACATTATCGATATAGATTCTAGATCCTAAAAATTATTTTTTTTGGAATTTCTGTCTGTCTGTCTGTCTATTTGTCTGTACACGCATCACGTGAAAACTACGGAACGGATTTTAAATGAGGTACAATGATAGCTGATACTCCGGGTCAACACATTGGGTTGTTTTATCCCTAAAAAAAAAAATAGAGATTCTTCGGGATACGGGATCTTTCTACCCGATTTTACTCTATAACTTAAAAAGTCCCTGAAAATAAAGAGCTCCCAGGGGGTTTTAAAACACTTAAATCTACGTGGTCGTGGGCAACATTGAAAAAAATTACAACAATAATTTATAACAATTAGTTTAGCTAAAAATAAAAAATAAACCAATGTCATCTCTATACTTTTCTTTATGCTGACACACGGAAGCTGGGGAAGGACATGCTTTAACAGTCTGTTAACACGTATGAGACTTGACAACTTATAATGAGCTCTATTTCCTATGTAATGAGGTTTATTATTACTTGTGGGATGTTTCATTTGCGACTATGTTACAGTTAAGACAGACAAACATCTACAGGACGAACGACATCAAACAAGAAGCCGTACAAGAGACCTAATATGTCCAGCAGTGGACATCGGTTGGTAATGATCGCACTCATTGACGTCGCACCACACTGCCACGCGTTTTGTATATCCAGACCCTTATTTCGATGCGAATTCGTCGTATTTCATGTATTTGCTATGTATTATAGTTAAGAGTATACTTTTACTAGCTATTAGACTGGCGTTAAGACCGCACCACGCAACCGCCTCGCGTTTAGTATACCCAGACCCTTAATTCGATGCGAAATCGTCGTAAGTATTTCATGTGTTTGCTATGTATTATGTTTAAGAGTATACTTTTTACTAGCTATTAGACTGGCGTTAAGACCGCACCACTCAACCGCCTCGCGCTTTGTATACCCAGACCCTTAATTCAATGCGAAATCGTCTTATGTATTTGCTATGTATTATGGTTAAGAGTATACTTTTTACTAGCTATTAGACTGGCGTTAAGACCGCACCACGCAACCGCCACGCGTTTTGTATACCCAGACCCTTAATTCGATGCAATATGGTCTTATCTCATGCCTTAAATCATCAAATTTTATTATAGAAGTCCGAATCATCACGAAACAAATAATAAATCGCAAAATGTCCCTGTCAAACATAAGGTACCTAGGTACCTAGGTGTGGTGACTACTTATTTTAATGTTTAATACGCCACGCGTTTTGTATACCCAGACCCTTATTTTGATGCAAAATCGTCTTATCTCATGCGTTGAATCATCCAATCTCATTATAGAAGTCCGAATCATCAGAAATACAAATAATAAACCACAAAAGGTGTCTCGTGTCAAACATCTGGTACCCAGGTGTGGTTACTACTTATTTTGATATGTAATACCTACTGATGTTTTTATTGCTATAAATACTTTGAACTGTGACCGTATCTATTACTTTTTCTATTAACAGGGCTCTCTCCGTCACTCACTACATACAATCGTAGTTTCAATTTAATTTGAATATTAAGCAACCAGAGTCCCGCAGATATACTTATTCTAAGAAACTAATATCTGTGCCTGTGGTGTTTTAGATTTTTCTAAAAATATGTAGTTTTAAAATTACAGGGGCTCAAAGATTTGTAGGTACGTGGTATGTGAATTTTTAAGACCGCGTAACTTTGAAACCGAAAATTTTAACAGAAATCTGGAAAACCACAGGCATAGATTCTGGAATATGTCTGCAAAATTTCATGGACTTTAGTTGCTTAATATTCAAATGAAATTGGAACTACGTTTGTATAGAGCGAGTGACGGAGAGACTCCCTCTATCACTTTGTACCTAGGTTGGGTTTTGTAGATTCAAAATACCTGGTATTTTCTAATAGGTACCGTAGGTGCTAGATGATGTGCGCGTTTTTTTCCGCGTGGAAGGTTTTTCGAAATCCCGTGGGATCTCTGATTTTTCAGGGATGAAAGTAGTATTGTCCGTCTCCGGGATACGAATCAGACAAGCTATTTCTTATTGGCGTCACTCAGAAAAGCGGGTATTATTTAAATAATTTTATCGAATTATTGGAATGTCCTCCCAAAAACCTACGTAGAAACACAGGTTCAATGCGTAGAGGTTATCCGAAAGTTTTAATCTAAACAAACTAATGCCAAAATACATACAAATCTTTGAGCCCCTGTAATTTTTAAACTACATATTTTTATAAAATCTAAAACACCACAGACACAGATATTAGTTTCTAGAATATGTCTGCAAAATTTCATGGACTTTGGTTGTTCATATTCAAATGAAATTGGAACTACGATTGTATGGAGTAAGTGACGGAGAGAGCCCTGTTATTGTACTTATCAAAAGAAGTTTTCGGCGAGTATAGAACAAACAAATTGTGATATTGTAAATATTAGATTATCTAATATTAGAATTGGAACTACGATTGTATGGAGTAAGTGACGGAGAGAGCCCTGTTAAAAGTGCTGTATGAATTGAACCCAGGAGTCGGGTCTCCTGCATGCAAGGTGGTCGATATAATTTGGCGTGACATGAAATGATGACTGTGTTGTAGGTAGGTACCTACTTTACAAGTGATGTCCATTTAGTTTTAACTAGCTGTGCCCGCGACTTCGTTCGCGTGGAATAGTGACTTTTCGCGCTTTATATAGCCACGGACGCTCAGGCGCGAGGCGCCGTGATTCTTTAAATTGACATAACTTTTTTATTTATGAACCGATTGACATGAAATAAACAGTAAATCCTAAGTGAAGCTTACTACAATATATTAGTGAAAACCGTATCTAAATCGAATAAGCCGTTTCTGAGATTAGCGTGCACAAACACACAGACAAACAGACAAACAGACAAAAAAAAAATTAATTACAATTTCGGGTTCGGCATCGATATAATAACAACCCCTGCTACTTTTTTTTTATATATTTCCATTGTACAGACACCACTTTTCTACAATTTTATTATATGTATAGAAGATTAAGTAACATTTCACCGCGATGAATAAATAGCATCATGACAGAAGGGCTGACTCGTTTTTTTTTAAATTTATTTAATCAAAAAATCGACGATACCTATAACAGGTGTGCGGAAAAACTTATCAAGTTTATGAATACACCTCTACTTTGTAAATTTTGTAAAAATTTGTCCTTAAATAAATAAAATATATTATTATTAAAAAAAAAATTAACATGGATCTTAGCTCACCAAACTGGTGGGCCAGTTTGTTGGCAGGTGGCCTTCTTATTTTAAGTACATAACTAAGTTATCCATACACCTTAATCTACACTTATAATAAACTGTACTACGAGTAAATATTTATTTAAACCTACCTACTTTACTAAACAGTCACAAATGAACACATAAAAAAATAAATAAAAATAAATAGTATAAAAATCAAAGAAAACACAAAACACAAATTACTAATCATGAAGCATGGTACTCCGTTAGGAAGTCCCTAAGTAGGTGTCTTGCGAAAAGGATCAGCTTGGCTGTCCAGCGCGGAAATGCAGTCAGTATTCTTGGCACTATTCCACGCAGGCATGATTTGATTAATCGTAGTTATGTCCGTTTTGAGCAATTAAATATCACATTATACTACAATAGCCTCGATAGCGCAACGGTTGAGGAGCGGACTGAATTCCGAAAGGTCGGCGGTTCAAACCCCACCCGTTGCACTATTGTCATACCCACTTCTTGCACAAGCTTTACTCTTAATTGGAGGGGAAGGGGAGTTTTAGCCATGATTAGCATGGCTAATATTCTTTAAAAAAAAAGTTAAAACACGTTTTCAGAGAAACAACGGGAATTCATCTCATAAACTTAATATACTATTGTGACTACTAGTGCAGGGAAATGTCCCATAACATTAAAGCTAATCCTAACAAAGCGTAGTATTTCACCGCTCGCGTCCCCACCCTAGTGTCGATAATAATTTATAGGCGTTCCGAGAAATGTATCGGTAAAGAACAATATGGCCCTTCAAAGCGTTTTCCATAGGCCCTGGGCAAGATTACATCCATCCATACTAATACCTACTAAAATTATAAATGCGAAAGTGTGTCTGTCTGTCTGCCTGTCTGTCTGCTACCTTTTCTCGGCCCAATCGCCGACCGATTTTAATGACAGATTTAGGATACATCCCGGGGAAGGATATAGGCTACTTTTTATCCCGGAAAATCAAAGAGTTTCCACAGGATTCTTAAAGGCTCATCCGTAATCCGTTTATCCGATTTAAATATGAAACTTGGTACCGAGGTTGCGTCCATGTTATTGACATAGGCTACTTTTTATCCCAGAAAATCAATCAAACGAAATTTAAAAAAACCTAAATCCACGCGGACGTCGCGGGCATCATTTAGTACATACAATACACAATGCGAAAGACGAAGATCTCAACCTGTCAACTGTCACTTGAAAATTGCGGTTTCCAAGGGATTTTTCCGAGGAGAAATGTATCGGTAAAGAACAATGATTCGAACTGTTTTCCATAGGCCCTTCTCAGATGACATAACGATGTGGGCAATAATAGGAAAGTCGATGATCTTGATTTAGTCACAGACCGGTACAGTTACTGTTAGGCAAAAAAGCGCACTGGATAATGGAGGCTATGGGTCTGCTCATGGAAACTGTTGTTTCCTATAGGCGAAAACAACAGGTTGATTGATAAACCAATCGCGCGGAAGAATAGACAACCCTATCGTAACCACTTTGTACAATGAAATAGATCAATAAACCACCCACTGCGCAAGTTCAATGTTAGAGGTATTTTTACTGGACGGCATGTGAATGTCGACACCTATGGCAAACCGCACGGGGCAAGTTCAACGTTTATTAGTTCACGGCACTTAGCAACGCGTAAAACTCTCTATACACTCTACAGCGCGGACTTCGGCGAAACGACACAGGTATGACATTGGACAATCGCATTGTGAAATATAAAATTAAAAAAAAAAAGATTCTGCGCTTCATCTCTCACTCGTCGTAACAAATTGCGGTCAAATCAGATTTTTAGAGTGAGGGAATAGAGTGCTACACGTGCGCGCATATATTATGCACTGCAATGTTTTCTAATGGCCCTAAAATTAAAATGCCAACTAAAATTAAAAGCAAAAAAAGGCCAAGTGCGAGTCAGACTCGCGCACCGAGGGTTCCGTACTCGGGTATTTTTTTTACATTTTGCATGGTAAATCAAAAACTATTACTGCGGAAAAATAAATAAAAATCTGTTTTAGAATGTACAGGTACTTTAAGCCTTTTCGTTGATATCCCATTTAGTGTAGAACTATCTTACTTTGAAAATTGAAAATACTAGGTATGTAGTTATTTGTTCAAGAACACATTTTAATTTTTTTTTTTTGTGATGTAACCACAAATTCACGGTTTTCGTATTTTTTCTTTACTTGTGCTATAAGACCTACCTACCTGCCAAATTTCATCATTCTAGGTCAATGGGAAGTACCCTATAGGTTTTCTTGACATACACGATAGATGGACAGACTGACAGCAAAGTGATCGACTATAAGGGTTCCGTTTTTCCTTTTGACATAAGGAGCCCTAAAAATATGTTGATGTCTCACCTGGCATCCAAGAAAATAAGTCTCATGTCCAGCGAAGCCCTGAACATGAACATGTTGGAGTGCAGCTATTGAGCTCGGTGACGGCGGAGGGCGGGAGGGAGTGTCCCACTGCCACCAGCCCCAGCGGCGCCGTGGCCTCGCCGAACCTCCTCGCGCGGAGGTAGCCCGAACAGTGGATCACCTATACAAAAACCAATAATATTGATGTCTTACCTGGCGTCCAAGAAGATCAGCCTCATGTCCAGCGAAGCCCTGAACATGAACATGTTGGAGTGCAGCTTGAGCTCGGTGACGGCGGAGGGCGGGAGGGAGTGTCCCACGGCCACCAGCCCCAGCGGCGCCGTGGCCTCGCCGAACCTCCTCGCGCGGAGGTAGCCCGAGCAATGGATCACCTATACAAATACCAATAATATTGATGTCTCACCTGGCATCCAAGAAGATCAGCCTCATGTCCAGCGAAGCCCTGAACATGAACATGTTGGAGTGCAGCTTGAGCTCGGTGACGGCGGAGGGCGGGAGGGAGTGTCCCACGGCCACCAGCCCCAGCGGCGCCGTGGCCTCGCCGAACCTCCTCGCGCGGAGGTAGCCCGAGCAATGGATCACCTATACAAATACCAATAATATTGATGTCTCACCTGGCATCCAAGAAGATCAGCCTCATGTCCAGCGAAGCCCTGAACATGAACATGTTGGAGTGCAGCTTGAGCTCGGTGACGGCGGAGGGCGGGAGGGAGTGTCCCACGGCCACCAGCCCCAGCGGCGCCGTGGCCTCGCCGAACCTCCTCGCGCGGAGGTAGCCCGAGCAATGGATCACCTATACAAATACCAATAATATTGATGTCTCACCTGGCATCCAAGAAGATCAGCCTCATGTCCAGCGAAGCCCTGAACATGAACATGTTGGAGTGCAGCTTGAGCTCGGTGACGGCGGAGGGCGGGAGGGAGTGTCCCACTGCCACCAGCCCCAGCGGCGCCGTAGCCTCGCCGAACCTCCTCGCGCGGAGGTAGCCCGAACAGTGGATCACCTATACAAATACCAATAATATTGATGTCTCACCTGGCATCCAAGAAGATCAGCCTCATGTCCAGCGAAGCCCTGAACATGAACATGTTGGAGTGCAGCTTGAGCTCGGTGACGGCGGAGGGCGGGAGGGAGTGTCCCACGGCCACCAGCCCCAGCGGCGCCGTGGCCTCGCCGAACCTCCTCGCGCGGAGGTAGCCCGAGCAATGGATCACCTATACAAATAAACCAATAATATTGATGTCTTACCTGGCGTCCAAGAAGATCAGCCTCATGTCCAGCGAAGCCCTGAACATGAACATGTTGGAGTGCAGCTTGAGCTCGGTGACGGCGGAGGGCGGGAGGGAGTGTCCCACGGCCACCAGCCCCAGCGGCGCCGTGGCCTCGCCGAACCTCCTCGCGCGGAGGTAGCCCGAGCAATGGATCACCTATACAAATAAACCAATAATATTGATGTCTTACCTGGCGTCCAAGAAGATCAGCCTCATGTCCAGCGAAGCCCTGAACATGAACATGTTGGAGTGCAGCTTGAGCTCGGTGACGGCGGAGGGCGGGAGGGAGTGTCCCACGGCCACCAGCCCCAGCGGCGCCGTGGCCTCGCCGAACCTCCTCGCGCGGAGGTAGCCCGAGCAATGGATCACCTATACAAATAAACCAATAATATTGATGTCTTACCTGGCGTCCAAGAAGATCAGCCTCATGTCCAGCGAAGCCCTGAACATGAACATGTTGGAGTGCAGCTTGAGCTCGGTGACGGCGGAGGGCGGGAGGGAGTGTCCCACGGCCACCAGCCCCAGCGGCGCCGTGGCCTCGCCGAACCTCCTCGCGCGGAGGTAGCCCGAACAGTGGATCACCTAAAGGTACAGATGGAACGATCATGTAATACAATTACTTAGAATAGAATAGAATAGAATTCATTTATTTGCATAATGTGTGTATAAAAGATGATGATATGATTACAAGGTTCAACACATTAGCCGGAGTGGCGTACAAATATTGTGTTAGTTATATCTACTTACATGCGCTTCGTTAAATTAAAATATAAAAAAAAAACAAATCAGACATTGAAATGAAAAAAAAAAAAAATTAATACGTACAATCCAAAAAAAAATGTCAAAACCGAATAAGAAATTAAAAGCCAGTCATAACCATGATTAATAAAAAATAAATAAATAAATAAAATACTAGGGTATACAGATGTCAAAATGAATGAAAAATATATCTTATTATGTCAAAATTTACTACACTTTGAATAGGAAAGGAGACCCACCACGAAGACATAGTTCTTTAATTTTAAATGCCGCTTTGCCTTTTTTAACGGTCTCCCTGACACAGTAGTAAACGCTGTGGTTTTATTAGTGGGAGACACCAGGTTCGATTCCCGACAGGGGTTAAAATTTTTATGATTTCTCTGGTCTTGGCTGGGGGGGGGGGGGGGGGGGTCTTCGGTAGGGCTAGTTACCACTCTAGCGGCAAAGTCGTACCGCCAAGGGATTTAGCGTTCCGATATTTTATTTAGTTAGGAGTAACTGCCATACCCCTTCTAGGTTAGCCCGCTTCCATCTTGAATTGCATCATCACTTACCACCAGGTGAGATTGCAGTCAAGGGCTTAAACTTATCTATACTAATAAATAAAATTGGAGTGTCTGTCTGTAATTTTGAAATAACTACCGCATATTAAGGTCATATGGTTATTTGAACGATACTATAACTGAATCACACGTTTTTAAAATTTTTGTCTGTCTGTCTGTCTGTCTGTTTGAAAAGGCTAATCTTGGGAACGGCTGAACCGATTTTGACGGGATTTTCACAGACAAGTAGAGAATTGACCAGGGAGTAACATAGACTACTTTTTTAACCGACTTTCAAAAAGGGAATTGTGTTTTTTTAGCTATGTACACCGAAATCTTCAAGATTTCTGAACCGATTTGCGTCATTTCTTTTTTAATCGATAGAAGAACTTTGCGACATTGTTTCATAAAAAATTTGGAGTCCAACTCCTCAATCCTGATGCTGCAGGGGATCTGACGCGGGCGAAGCTGCGGGCATCAGCTAGTACTGAATAAAAAAATGGTTAGCAAACTTAAAACTAATATCAAACGTGGATTTTATGAATTTTGGAAGACCCTCCATTTAATAGATCCTCAGAAAAAAATCATTTTTGACATACATCATCCCAATTCCAACAATCACACTTCTGAGATTCATACAAGTGGTGGATTAGATTAACAAATGCGTGTATTTGTTATTCGCAATCCCTCGCGTCCTCTGCTTGTACTGCGAGTGTCGCCGCGTGCATTTGTTAGTATAATTGAGAGGGCTTGTATGCATCCGTAATTAGTTCTTAGGGAGCTGGGATTTCAAATGAAAATATGGGGACACGTCCAACTATTATTCATATTTACTTTGTCACGCTTGATAATTTTTGAGTGATGGATAATTTTGCTGAAGAAATTGTGGAAACCGAAAACCTAGACAAATGGAAATAATTTTTAAAATTCATACGACACTAGTTCTTGAAGTTACCAATTTTTTTGAATTGGTAACTTCTTGAACTAGTTTATTATGCATATGCATTTTGTAAAAATCCCGCGGGTACTCTATGATTTTCCGGGATAAAAAGTTGCCTTTGTCAATTTCCAGGATGCAAGCTACCTCTGAACCTTCCATATAAATCGGTTAAACGGATGGACCTTGTTGAATCCCGTGGGAGCTCTTTGATAAAAAGTAAGTAGTAGCCTACGAGTATGCCCATCCCCGGCATGTAAGCTAACTCTACCCAAAATTGGTTAAACTGTTGGACCGTGAAAAGCTAGCTGACAGACAGACCGACAGACAGATTTTCGTATTTATAATATTAGTAAGTATAGAAGGTATGGATAATTTTATACTGTAGTTACCTTATATCCAGAAGTAGTCAGTCCAGCGTTGCGTTTCGCAAGCACGCACTTCATGCGTATGAAGAAGGCTCGCTCGCACTCTATGTCTACGTTGGGACCCCACGTACCTCCCACTGGGTACCTAAAACAAACAATCATAAATCAAAGTCCGTACCTCAAAAGGAAAAACGGAACCCTTATAGGATCACTTTGTTGTCTGTCTGTCTGTCCGTCGTGTCTATCAAGAAACCTATAGGGTACTTCCCGTTGACCTAGAATCATGAAATTTAGCAGGTAGGTACGTAGGTCTTATAGCACAAGTAAAGGAATAAATCTGAAAATCGTGAATTTGTGGTTACATCACAGAAAAGAAATTAAAATGTGTTTCAATTTTCAAAGTAAGATAACTATACCAAGTGAGGTACCATGAAAGGGCTTTGGGTACTTGTACATTCTAAAACAGATTTTTATTTATTTTTAAGCATAATAGTTTTTGATTTATCGTGCAAAATGTCGGAAAAATACCCGAGTACGGAACCCTCGGTGCGCGAGTCTGACTCGCACTTGGCCGGTTTTTTTTTCAATTGCCTGAGTAACACTTGCTTTAACGGTGAAGGAAAACATCGTGTGGAAACCTGCAAGTCTGACAGTTTGTTATATTCTATTCTCAAACGTGTGTTAAGTCTGCACGAAACGTTTTGCGTCTTCATTCCTCATACGCATGGCTAAGGTTTGGAATACTCTCCCGCGATCTGTGTTTCCTACCAATTACAATCCGGGTATCTTTAAAACAAGAGTGAATAGGCACCTTCTAGGTAAACGCGTCCCATCTTAGACCACATCATCACTTTCCATCAGGTGTGATTGTGGTCAAGCGCTTGCCTATAGTGAATAAAAAAAAAAAAAAAAACTTGCCCAGCGCGCAGCGTGGTAGACTATGACTTACCCAAGCGATGGCGGTACGATGTAGGTGTGTGGATGCTGCAGGCTGAGTACCGCGCTCATCTCCTCGTGATCTGCTTGGTGGATGTACTCGTATATCGAGTTGCCCGTCAGTTCTACCTGTAACCCAAAACCGTAGTTCATCTTCTAGGAAATCCTATTTTTTTCGTACTAAAAGTTAGTGAGAAAGATTGGGCCAGTGGGAGTTGGATTCGCAAATGAAGGGTTCCATCGTACAATATATTTCTGTTTTAGGGTACTGTATATATTCCGTTTTTCCTTTTGAGGTAAAAGGAAAAACGGAATATATAGGATCACTTTGTTGTCTGTCTGTCTGTCCGTCTGTCGTGTCTGTCAAGAAAACCTATAGCGTACTTCCCGTTTACCTAGAATCATGAAAGACAAGTAGGTAGGTCTTATAGCACAAGTAAAGGAAAAAAATCCAAAAACTAACTAAGATGTGGTTTAGGAGATTATTTGTTCAAGAAAATATTTTAATTTTTTTTTGTGATGTTACCACAAATTCATAGGTTTCGGATTTTTTCCTGCCAAATCACATGATTCTAGGTCAACGGGAAGTACTCTATAGATTTTGATTCCCTTTTCTTAATATACACGACAGACAGACAGACTACAGATGCACAGACAACAAAGTGATCCTATAAGGGTTCAGTAAGTATTTCCTTTTGTGGTACGGAACCCTGAAAACGAAAAAAAAGTCCATCATACCTACCTGACTCAACCCAAGGTGCACCGACGCCGTTTCACTAATGTACATGATCTTTCCATCGGGAGCTACTACGAATATGAATCCGTCCAGGGTCTGGAGTAGATGGGAACCCAGTTCTCGGATGGACAGCTCCCGAGGCTGTGGGGGTGGAGGTGCTGCACCCCAGGCGTCTCCAAGACCTGGGGATAATTTAAAATGTGCATAATCATCAGGATATATGTAATTATAGCTCTTCAAAAAGTTAGTAGTGGGGTGTGGAAGTTCTTACAAGAGACCGATGTCCAGCAGTGGGTGACGATGATGAAGCGAATACTTCCAAGAGACTTTTTAGAAGATTCGAGTTACCTGTCTCATCTTGAGATAGCTTGTGGTATAACAGATGCCTTGTCGAACTAAAAGATGATGGCAGACGTGAGACGGCAGTGGTAGAAGTTTGGCATGTTCTAGAAACTCGACGTTCTCCTTTTCTTTTCTGGATATTTTTGATCTGTTGGGAACTTCTGCTGAATTTAACTGTAGGTACCTCTAAAGAATGAGATCAAAAGTACCAGGCAACCAGAAGCTTCCAAGAGACATTTTAAGAAAAGAAGAAGCAACTCAGCTTACCATCAGGGAAAACCTGTCTCATCTTCAAATAGCTTGTGGTAAGTCGTATCACAGAAGCCTTGTCGAGTTGAGAGGTAATGGCAGACGGCAGTGGCAGAAGTTTGGATAGTTCTAGAAACTCGGCGTTCTCCTTTTCTCTTCTGGATCTTACTTTTTACACTTTCTCCTCTAACTTGGTAGTTTTATTGTCTTCACGATAAAAAGTACCAGTCAAGCATAAACTCCCAAGAGATATTTTCAGGAAATTCAACTTACCATCAGGGAAAACTTGTCTCATCTTCAAATAGCTTGTGGTAAGTCGTATAACAGAAGCCTTGTCAAGCTGTGAGGTGATGGCAGACGGCAGTGGCAGAAGTTTGGCAAGTTCTAGAAACTCAGCGTTCTCCTTTTCTTTTCTGGATCTTACTTTACATCCTATAAAGCAAGTCTTGGGAATCCCTGCTAACCTGATAGTTTTATTGTCATGATGGGATAAAAAGTTCCAGTCAAGCAGAAACTCCCAAGAGATATTTTCAGGAAATTCAACTTACCATCAGGGAAAACTTGTCTCATCTTCAAATAGCTTGTGGTAAGTCGTATCACAGAAGCCTTGTCGAGCTGTGAGGTAATGGCAGATGGCAGTGGCAGAAGTTTGGCAAGTTCTAGAAACTCAGCGTTCTCCTTTTCTCTTCTGGATCGCGCTGCGTTCTTGCTTTTCTCCTTCATGATTGCCGTGCTGAGGACGTGCGAGCGGTGCGCCTCTTTACGGCAAGCTGGTGGCAAAGATTTTTTTAGAGTTTAGTAGCTGGCTTTATTACCTACTAGCTGATGCCCGCGACTTCGTCCGCGTGGATTTAGGTTTTCCGAAATCCCGTGGGATCTCTTTGATTTTTCGGGATAAAAAGTAGCCTATGTGCTAATTCAGGATAATATCTACCTCCATTCCAAATTTCAGCCAAATTCGTCAAGTAGTTTTTGCGTGAAGGAGTAACAAACATACACACATACACACAAACTTTCGCGTTTATAATATTAGTGTGATCTATTTAATTATAAAGAGTGTAACCAGAACGCTAGCAAAAACGAAGACAGGTGATAGTACTGATATTTACTGATAAGATACAATAAAAAAACGACGTAAAAAATCCTGTATTTTAAAATGTTCACTTTCGGTTAGGCGGATCTTTAGGAATCCCGTGGGAACTCTTAAATTTTCCGGAACAAAAAGTAGCCTTAGGTTCAGCGGTTGAGCCGTGAAAACATAGCAGACAGACAGACAGACACACATTCGCATTAATAATATTAATTGTAGGTATGGATCATTGCATAATTTCGGATTTTCATTACCAATTCCTTCACTCCTGGCAACACTTAAACTTAATGGCGGCAATATGTTGTTTTATTGATGCGGTTTTAGCCTAAGGGCGATTAGGGTTGTCAACTATAGGTAGGTCTACGTATAAGGCGTCGATAACTTCCCACACTATTCTTTTTTCTTCCATCACAAGTTGGCACTTGGCTATAATCTCACCTGGTGGTAAGTGATAATAAAGCAGGATACATATTAGGTACCTACATGAAAACCTATGACAAAGCTGTTTGATTTTCCGGGATAAAAAGTAGCCTATGTTGCTCTCCAGGTCTTTAACTATAGCCCTGCTAAAATCACGTCAATCCGTTGCTCCGGTGCAACGTGATTGAAGGACAAACTACAACAAACACACACTTAAGCATTTATCACACTATCACACTTCACACTAATATTATAAAGGAGAAAGTTTGTATGTGTGTGTGTGTGTGTGTGTGTGTGTATGTGTGTATGTTTTTTACTCCTTTACTGGACGGATTGGGCTGAAATTTAGAATGGAGATAGATTATACCCTGGATTATACATAGGCTACTTTTTATCCCGGAAAATCAAAGAGTTCCCACGGGAATTTTAAAAAACCTACATCCACGCGAACGAAGTCGCGGGTATCAGCTAGTAATAAATATATGGGAGTGATAGGTAAATAACAACAAGTATTTTGCGAGGCGATTAGAAAAACATACATACATACTACTAACAAACATACATACACACTTACAACAAAAATACACTGCTAAACCTGTGCTTGTCAGGTAAAAATATAAAATATTCGACGTTGGCAACCCTAAGTTCCCATATTTCTATTTTCTGTAAGCCGGCAAGGACATTTGTAAGAATTACCAACCCTGAATAATTCAAGATGGCGCTGTTGTTTTTCCGCCAATTTCTTTTTTAAGGTTCCGTACATATGATGGTACGGAACTCTTTGAGTGCGAGTCCAACTATTACTACGATTTTTCAAATTTAAATTTAGATCTAAGAATCGTTTAAGAGCCGTAAAAAGGACAATCTTCTACTAAGATCCAGCGGATTGCACCCAGGTCCCAGATGGATACAGTTTAGTTTTAAAAAAAAAGAAAGAAATTTTCAAAAAAAGAAAATTTTATTTCCTGTGGTACCTAATTCAACATGGCGCGCTGTTGTTTTCCCGCCAATTTTTTTTTTGACGTAGGTGCAAAGGGTGTATGAATATTCATGTTTACATCATTAAAAACCTCGTATAAGTGTGAATGTATAATTTTATGATGAATAATTTCTGCTTAGAAAAGTTTTGTTCACTGTGACCGAGAAAAGTTGTGATAGCATAGTGGTTAACACTTCAGCCTCAGGTATCCAAGTTTCCGGGATTCGATACCGGGCACGCACCTCTAACTTTATATGACGGACTTGACAGACCTTCATTCAAACTTTCAACCCCTAAGTATAATCCCCTAAGGATTGGAATTTTGGAATACCGACGTATTTCAAGTTTCTTACGCTGGCGGCAGGCTGTGCGTTCATAGACCAATCAGTCAGTCAGGATATTATGTCTTTGTATAATTTACCCATATTAAGTACCTGTGTAAAAAATGTATATAGATATACAGACGCAACGTGCGTTGACACGTTGGCCCCGTGTCATATCAGGGAGACAGTATCAAGACCGGGAGCCGCAGCAGAAATGGCTGAAAACGGCAAGCGGCGCAAATATGCCTCTCTTATTGAGAGTTATATTTTTGTTCCGTTTGCCGTGGAGACCCTGGGGCCATGGAGTCTTAGTGCAAAAAAAAATTTACGAGACATTTCACCGCGTTTAATAGCCTCATCGGGTGACAGAAGGGCTGGCTCATTTTTTGCGCAACGGATCAGCCTGGCTGTCCAACGCGGAAATGCAGCCAGTATTCTTGGCACCATTCCTCGCGGGCATGATTTGTATAGTAATTAGATAAGGCTAGCTTTAAGTTTTATTGTAATATTTTCATTTAAAAAAAATATATAAAAATTATAAAACAAAAATATCATCCATATAGATATAAATACCTAGATATAATTGAAATCAGTCAAACATACACCAACCTACTAAAGCCATATATAATGTGTAACAGTTTAGAAACAAAGAAACTTGGAACTTCAATATAAGAATTATTAAGAAACGTATTAAAATGTACTTACGATATTCCATAATATTATCGATTTCAGTTGTATATTTGCTAAACACTTTTCGACACGGATATTTCATTATTAATTTGTAATAATTAATTAGTTTAATCTGTGGTAATATTTCACTGTACTATAAGTATTCTTATCTGTAGAATTTACTAATTCTAATTTTGAAATTTGGATGCATCAATATAATATTCTGCCGACAGTTTCAGAACGTACCTAATTTATTCCAGTTAATTTTCCAACGTTTCTTGTTTTAATTAATTGCACGTTCTAATTTTGAAGAAAACCGTGCTTTATTATCAGTCAAGAAATCAAAGTTTTGGTGTTGAATTCAAAACAGGAATTAAATATTATTAAGTTCTATTACAATTACGATTAAAATTATTATTTGCTCCACATTTCTATTTTAAAAGTTAAAAAATTGTCTATACTCCTTATAAGAAAACTATTTTCTTTCAACTCGAACACGTAAACTTTTACAAAGTCTGATCAAATCCCGAACGAAACGCAATTTGAAAAAAAAAAAATTGCACCTTACACGAACAGGTTCAAATTTATACTGGCGGAGCACACCTTCCTTCCTATGTCCGTTTCCAAAAAAAAGTTTAAAAAAAAAATCGACAGGTACATACAATAGCTGTCAAAAGGCCCGTATAGATTTTGACGACATCGGGTTTCGACAATATTTCTATTGTTATTTGTTAATACTGTTGTTGTCATCTTTATCTGGTTACGTAACGGTTTGGGAGAAGTAATGCTTACTAACTGACTTTTAATCAAACGAAAGTTTCATATCGACTAAAGATGGACCATTTCACAGATAACATGTGAAAATTCATGTGAACAGCCTTTTCACATAGGTATTTACCTTACCAAAGAAGTCATAGTCAGTCTACATGGTAGAGACCAAACTAAAAAACCGGCCAAGTGCGAGTCAGACTCTCGCACCGAGGGTTCTGTACTCGGGTATTTTTCCGACAATTTGCACGATAAGCTATTTTATACAAAAACCGGCCAAGTGCGAGTCAGACTCGCGCACTGAGGGTTCCGTACTCGGCTATTTTTTCCGACATTTTGCACAATAAATCAAAAACTATTATGCATAAAAATAAATACATAATAGGTCTGTTTTAGAATGTACAGGTTTCATATGTTACCCCACTTGGCATAGTTATCTTACTTTGAAATGAAAATATGTACTTATTAAAATGTTTCGTGAACACATTTTAAATTTTTTTTCTTCCTTTTTTCCTTCACTTGTGTTATTAAACCTACCTCCCTACCAAATTTCAATACTCTAGGTCAACGAAAAGTAGGTACCCTATAGGTTTTCTTGACAGACACGACAGACGGACAGACAAGAAAGTGATCCTTCATGAGTTTTTTTTTTCCTTTTGAGGTACGGAACCCTAACAACACTCCGATATTCTATCATAAACCATTCAATATTATCGGGCCATAACCAACCATTGTAATAATAATATTATAATAATGAGCATACAAATTATGCGCGAGCATGTCGCTCGCGTCGTAACATTTGTAAAGAATCAATTAATTGACAGCCGTTTGCATAATATCTGTGACGGCCATCTTGGATCGTGAAAATTTGAAAAGGCGATTCGATCTGAAATTCGAATCGATTTTGCCCGCCTTTTTTCACGAAAAATTGTTTTTAACCCCCGACCCAAAAAGAAGGGTGTTATAAGTATGACGTATGTATCTGTGTATCGTTATTGCTCTAATAATTTGGTACCCAGAGCCTCAATAGAAGGTTTGTAGTGCAGATACATTATCTAGTAATGACACAACATCGTTTGTTTTAGTGATTTTTATCTCATTTTTTTTTAAATTAGTCTAATTGTAAAGAATTTGGTATTTTGTTAAAAAAACCAAAAATATTCATAACTTTTAGAGAAAGTTAAATATGGCCATGCTGTAATTTATTTATTTTTGTTGGAAATGACCTCCTCTATTTCCCTACCGCGTTTTACCAGCCTGTATAAGGAATTTTGCCTTTTGAAAAAATAATGCCTGGTAATTTACTCAATATCCTTTCCTTGTCAATTAACATCCAATAACAATTTCCCAGCAGTAAACAATGACCCGTCCAAGTACCTACACGCCCTAAGTATTATAAGTAGCTAAGCGCGTAGTTGGGGAACAAAACCCGACACACGTGTCTAATCCCGCGGATCCGGGTCCCGGGTTCCCTTCCCGGTGGTCTGTCGTACTTCAAACTGTGTTGTTTTAGAGGGACTATGGGGCTGATAAACTATAGCCCATATTTTTTTAACCCCCCATCCAAAAAGAGGGGTGTTATAAGTTTGTATGAAAGCTTGAATTCCGGAATTTGATTTTAACTCCGGAGCTTCGAAATATTACAGATTAGTTTGTAAAAACGAAGTTATCGTGAACATAACCGGAGTTTCGATTTCATATTTTTAGAAAAAAGTTGAGCTTTTTAGCGTTTACATAATTACAGTAGTCAGTAGGTACATACAGTCTTCATAAATTGTACATATGAAATAGGGTAAAACTTATCCAATTTTAACGATGGAAAACATAACAAAAAATCAAAATGGAAAATCTTTTTACAATCAATTTTACCAGGTTGTAAAATTGATTATAATAAGATAATGTACTTCGTGAAAGAGAGAGTTAGAGAGAAGGTGATTGCTATCGTCACACTTTATCCTGTCAAACTATGGCGGTAGGCCTCCTGACTAACCCGATTGCAATGCGGTTAATCCTAAAGAGTTATCCAAATTACATAATTTATGTCCTTCCCGTGGGAACCAAGTAACAAGTCAATTTTACGCGCCAAAATCAATATCTATGGCATTGTCTTTTTTTTTTCGACAAAGGCGTAGTGTCATAATGCCCATTGTCTATGGCCGCAAAGACGGACGCACGTGTCTATAGCAGGTTTTACTGTGTTTTGTTGATTTTGGACCTTTTTTTGCCGAGTTACACCTGTAGAGTCATTCATGAGTAATTGATAATTTGCTTTGGGTGTGAGAAAATTTTTCGTACACTGTAATTTGTCGTAAAGTTTTTTATGAATGAAGACTCAATAGCTAGGTTTGCGTGTGGTTTGAAATAAATTAGTAAGGTCACAATTTCGATTCCTAATCCTATTAGGACCAGGTGGTCTCAAAGCTACATTTTGCGAGCCAAACTAAAAACCAAAATCATTTACTTATTTCATTTATGCTTCGTCTGTGACGCTGCCACCGGTTCGGAATGAAAATTCTAGCCGCTGGACCCAGGCGGTTCAAGACAAGATATGAAAGATCTATGGTCAACAGTGGACGTCTAGCGGTTGATAGCATCACCTAATTCCCACGCCTAAATAAAAAAAAACCCCCCCGACTTTACTACTTTCAAATTCAGCATTATCGTGTCAAAATGATGATATTTCGTCATTCTGAAATCATCCCTTATTACTGAAAGCATAAGGTTCCCAAAAACGAGTTTTTAATTCGTAGGTTTTTTTCTAAAACTCTTTTGTCTATGATCGGTTGACACTGACAGGTCCAAATTGGCGGGGCGGCATTGTAAAGCGCGGGAAAGATCGTTCAACAATGAGACCTGTTGTTTTAAACTTTTGCATAAATTATATTGCCTTTATTTATTACCGGGTTTATAGGCTTGCGTAGACTTTTATTTCGTAAATTTTGATGCAAGATTTTTTTTTATCAGTATCTATTTTTTTTTAGTACTATTTCATTGTTTTCTTTTTCAATTCATATGCAAAGGATTTAAAATTAAGTAGGTAAGCTGTTATACTACGTAGGTATTTGGTGCATGTATCAATAAAGCAAGGATTTTAAAAATTTAACTTGATATAACTTTATATGTTAATTTTTGAATCGTATTCAATCGATATAAATAGGTTTCTTATTTTTAATATATCCTACTAATATAATACAATATTATAAACGCGAATGTTTTCATGTATGGATGTTTATTACTCTCTCACGCAAAAACTACTGTACGGATTTGGAACATACGCATATACTCGTAGTAAATTTTTATCCCTGAAAATCAATGAGTTCCCACGGTATTTTTAGAAAATAACCACGGGATCCTTCCCGTCGCGGACATCGGCTAGTAAAATCATATTATATTCAAGTATTACGAGATAAAAAGTTTTATAATAATATTTTTTTTTCATACAATATAATTTAAAACTTGCTTTACCTGCAGCACTGCTAAGAAAACTAATCTATGGTAGGTAAAATTAAAAAAAAATCGACAATCAATTTCAACACCCTATAAAAGTTTACATAATCCGCTAAAATTCGGAATGCCATTACAATAAATAGTTATTTGTCACCTAATGGCATATCCGTGACTACCAGAAAGAAGATCGGACGCAATAAAAACAAATACGTCTCTAAACGCAACAAATAAAATGGAAAAAATTTCGAAAAACGTCCGCCATTTTGGATTTTTGACTCACGTACGCGCACCCAAATCGTTATAGATCGTTTTCGTGCGTGATGTTTCTACATTTTTTCGTTTACGGATTTGTTTGGAAGTTTGTGAGTTAAAACATTATTGGAGGAATTACGATTATTGATCTCTTTATGGGTTTGAGAGGGTGATTTTTTATTTTTACACGACTGTACTAAAAAAGGATTGTAAATAATAATTTGTAATGATTTCAGGCTGTAGGTAGGTATGTGAGTTTGTTGATTTCACCATAACTTCTAAATGCCTAAACAGATTTGTCTGTATGAATCCTTACATCATCCCGAGTAACACTGGCTTTATTTATTTTTGAAAAAATCCAATATGGCAGAAATAAATGGATAAAGACATGAAAAATTTCCTTGTTGGAAAGAAGAAACAATGTTTTAATTAAAAAAATTAACTATGAAGTAAAAAAAATTACATTTGAAAATTGTGCCACTTAGCCGCCATATTGATGTTTTCAGGGTTCCGTACCTCAAAAGGAAAAACGGATCCCTTATAGGATCACTTTGTTGTCTGTCTGTCTGTCTCTCTGTCTGTCCGTCCGTTCGTCCGTCCGTCCGTCGTGTCTGGCAAGAAAACCTATAGGGTACTTCCCGTTCACCTAGAATCGTGAAATTTGGCAGGTAGGTAGGTCTTATAGCACAAGTATAGGAATAAATCTGAAAACCGCGAATTTGTGGTCAAAAAAATTAAAATATGTTTCAATTTTCAAAATAAGATAACTATACCAAGTGGGGTATCATATGAAAGGGCTTTACCTGTACATTCTAAAACAGATTTTAATTTATTTTTATGTATTTTTTATGTGTTTTTGATTTATCGTGCAAAACGTCGGAAAAAATACCCGAGTACGGAATCCTCAGAGCGCGAGTCTGACTCGCACTTGGCCGGTTATTTTGGGTAGTCGTGTAAAAACGGAACAAAGATGGCGAAAACAGCTAGTTCTTTAGGTTTCTAAGTATAATTGATTTAAAGGGAGTAGTTAAACCATAACAAATAACAATAAATACAAAATCGTTGTAAATTTGCTCCCTGCAAGAATGTATGAAAGTGTTAAGGCGTGGACAGATTAAGATGAAATGAATGTAGAGTTTAGTCATTAAAAAATATCTCATACTCGTATAATAATGGAGTCCACTTGATTGTATTTTTATCCGACTGCGGCAAAGCCAAAAGGAAGGGTTATGATTATAGCAGTCTATGTATGTATGTATGTACATATTATGTATGTATGTATGTATTTAATGAATGTTTCTGTTATTTTATTTCTACCCGACTATGCCAAAGCCAAAAGGAAGGGTTATGATTATAGCAGTCTATGTATGTATGTAGGTTTGTATTTATGTGTTCTACCGTAGCGCCTAAACTAGGTAGTTGCTAAGCCGATTTTGATGAATGAGCTGTCAATCGATTCGTTATATTATAGTCTGGGTGACATAGGCTACATTTTATACGAATAAAATCGACTTGATGGATGTTACATCCAAAAAGTAAGGGTATCCAAAAATGATTTTTGCTATTGTATCGAGTGGGATATCAAATTAAAGTGGAAAAAATTCTGAGTATAAATATTATATCTAGTACTAATATTAAAACAAGTGTAAATTAAAAATTTACAACACCGCCGACAAGTGAAGGTTACAATAACTAGAAAAGAGCTGATAACTTTCAAACGGCTGAACCAATTTTCTTGGATGATAGCTAAGAACACTCTCGATCAAGCCACCTTTCAAACGAAAAAAACTAAATTAAAATCGGTTCATTAGTTTAGGAGCTACGATACCACAGACAGATACACACGTCAAACTTATGACACCCTTCTTTTGGGTCGGGGGTTGAAAAACACCAAGCGACAGAAAAACAATTTTACTATATCTGTCGCTATCATCGATGTATATGGATAGGCCCTTCGAAGATAAAAAACGCGCTCAAAAAGTCAATAGAATTTGCAAAAGTCTATTGACTTTGTCAATGACGATGACGTACGATTCAAGCGTATTTTTGCGGACGGAATTGTATGGGAAAGACTAATCTATGATGGTCGCTATCTATAGTCAGTTCACTGTTAGTAGTCAGGTTTTAGTGCTGTTTCTTCTGTTATGGATTGCAATTTGCACTGTATTATGGCAACACCTTAACGCCTAGCTGATTATAACAGTGGCAATGGGACGTGCCTGGCGCGGGCCGGCCACGCTATTTACGTTACGAGCACGCAGCTACGCCGTTACTAACATAGTTGCACGATGACACAAACTTGCACTACGAGACTTTGTAGGCTGAGTGCAGCTGCGTTTCTTTGCCTGTTGCACCAAAAGAAGTCAAAGCTCGGGGTCATTGAAATATAATACGAGTATGTGTGGGGCTTTACGTATAGTTTTTTTTTTTTAAATTCAGAAACAATACTGGGGTTTTTTGGTGGTGGAAATGACTGGGAAGCGCTCTAAAGGGGCGCCGCGCGTGTGTCAGCGAGCGCTGGTACAGACGAAGTCCATACTTATATAGTTTCCCTAACTTGTAAATAACTACAAACTTGACATTGGCTAATCTGTGTAAAGTCAGACGAGAGAAAAAAAAAGAGTTTTCTAAATTCTTTCTAAGCGGATGTGTACGTCACAATACGAGTAGCTATCTGCATGCCAGATTTCAGCCCGATCCGTCCAGTAATTTGAGTCATTTAGTCACATTTTCCTCTCACCTATTTTTTGAAAGGTGTAAAAACAACCAATACTTTAACGGAAGAAGTTATAAATCGTCCATGGTTTTTTGTGCAACGCAGCGCTAAGATTATGGGATTAGCGTGTTGGTCGGAAGCAAGAGTTATGGGTGTTGGGGCGATGGTAATCCAACGGCTAAACTGGCGAAACATCTGGCGAAGTTACTAACTACTGAATGGTTAAACGGTAAAGAAGTTTTATGAATTAACTACGTCGTTCGCGTGGACTACACAAATTATAAACCCCTATTATTATTATTTTTAAAGATAGCCACTAGCTGATGCCCGCGACTTCGTTTGCGTGGATGTAGGTTTTTAAAATTCCTGTGGGAACTCTTTGATTTTCCGGGATAAAAAGTAGCCTATGTGGTAATCCAGGGTATAATCTATCTCCATTCTAAATTTCAACCCAATCCGTCCAGCAGTTTTTGAGTGAAGGAGTAACAAACATACACATACACACACATATACAAACATTCGCCTTTATAATTTTAGTGTGATAATTAAAAGAATATTAGCCATGCTTATCATGACTAATACTCACCTTTCCCCTCCAATTAAGCGTAAAGCTTGTGCCAGGAGTGGGTACGACAATAGTGCAACGGGTGGGGTTTAAACCGCTGGACTTTCGGAATTCAGTCCGCACCTCAACCGTTGAGCTATCGAGGCTCTAATGTTTCAGATGTACATTGATAGATCAGTCAGTCAGTCAGTCTTTTTTTTTACTTAGGGATATAGCTATTTAAGCAAGCGTAGTGTGGGTCGCCCTCCAGCACGATGGACCGACGACGACATAAAGCGGCTGGCGGTAAGTAATATGTCCGCGTGGGTTTAGGTTTTTGGAAATCCCGATGATTTCTTTGATTTTCCGGGACTAAAAAATAGCCAATGTCCTTTTCCTACCTGCATTGCCTACTTTGTATTTGTCAAAATCCGTTAGAAGGAAAGTGTGTTTGTCTGTCTGTCTGCAAACTTTTCACGGCCCAACAGTTTAACCGATTCTGACGGGTACAGGGTCAGCTTATATCCCGGCGACGGACATAGGCTACTTTTTATCCCGGAAAATCAAAGAGTTCCCACAGGATTCCTCAAGACCCATTCGCTTAACCGATTTGTATGAAATTTGGTACCTAGGTAGCTTACGTCCCTGTAATTGACATAGGCAACTTTTTATCCCGGAAAACCAAACAGTTCCCACGGGATCTTTAAAGAGCTAAATCCACGCGGACGAAGTCCATCCTCTAGTCCTCTAGTATTAAATAATTTATCTAGTACGGTCTATGAATACTAAAATGACGTAACCCCAAAAACTGCTTTCTCCAAGAAAATATGTGAAAAATGTCTCACGCAAAACCAGTTTATGTGTGAGTTACGTTCAGTTAACGTAAAAAAAACAAGATAATATTGACACATCAAAGCGGAGCGGACTGCGGTAGCCATTTTGACGGTAAACAAACTTTTTTTTTAAAAATGGCCGCTTTGAATTTTTTTTACTTGAATCAAGTTAGCGCATGAGTGTGATCTCACCTGTGTACCTCGAGTACAGTTCTTTTATTAACCCTCGACCCAAAAAGAGGGGTGTTAGTTTGACGTGTGTATCTGTGTATCTGTCTGTGGCATCGTAGCACCTAAACGAACGAACCGATTTTAATTTAGTTTTTTTTTTGTTTGAAAGGTGACTTGATCGAGAGTGTTCTTAGGTATCATCCAAGAAAATCGGTTCAGCTGTTTGAAAGTTATCAGCTATTTTCTAGTTACTGTAACCTTCACTTGTCGGGGGTGTTATAAATTTTTAATCTACACTTGTTATTATTATAATTAGTGTAGATTTACCTAAGCATGGCAACGAAGAAAAAGTGCATTATATAATCAGATATAATACGTAGGTACATATAAACTTGACCCACTAACATCGAAATCTCGAAGAGTAAGCTTATTCAGTGTGCTCAATAAAGTGTTAAGTCAGCAAAAACTGTAATACAAGTGTTACAAGGTCAAAATTACGTTCCTTTTTCCCTTTTCCCTTCCTTTCCACCCCCGACGCAAAGGGGAGTTACATTATACTTAAGTTTGACAAGTTTTTAAATTTGTTTGTCTGTCTGTGCCTCATAATGCTCAAACGGATGGACCGAGGAATATTCAAATCAAATGCATTATTAAATCACATTTTTAGGGTTCCATACCTCAAAATGAAAAACGGAACCCTTATAGGATCTCTTTGTTGTTTGTCTGTCTGTCTGTTTGTCTGTCTGTCTTTCTGTCCGTCCGTCGTGTCTGTCAAGAAACCTATAGGGTACTTCCCGTTGTCCTAGAATCATGTTTGGCAGGTAGGTAGGTCTTATAGCACAGATACAGGAAGAAATCTGAAAACCGCGAATTTGTGGTTACATCATTAAAAAAAAAATTAAAATGTGTTCAATTTTCAAAGTAAGATAACTATACCAAGTGGGGTATCATATGAAAGGGCTTTACCTTTACATTCTAAAACAGATTTATTTTTATTTTTATGCATACTTAATAGTTTTTGATTTATCGTGCAAAATGTTGGAAAAAATACCCGAGTACGGAACCCTCAGTGCGCGAGTCTGACTCGCACTTGGCCGTTTTTTTTTTAAATGAAGCTTCGGAACTCCGTAACTTCAGACTTGTAGAGATAGAAATTACTCAAATTAGGGGATGCAGGGCACGCACTTTTCGGAGTTATGTGCATTTTAAGCGATAGGTAAATATTATTTATTTTATTTAAACAACTTTATTAATAATCATATTATTTACCGTATCATTTTACCGTATTTTTATTAATTTTTTTTTTCTTCCGTTACTTTAGTTTTCTGTTGTTTCTGTCATTTTATTTGTCTTTTGTTTCTGTTATTTATTTATTTTGTTGTTTCTGTTATTTAATTTTTTGTTGTTTCTGTAATTTTTTCTGTTGTTTTTATTATTTTATTGTGAGTTAGTAACTATCATATTATTAGACAAAGAATAAAAATACAGGAGATGCTTAAACAACAAAGAGCAGCCTTATCACTTGTCAATTAATTATTATCATTTGCTTACACAGTAAAGAAAACATCGTGAGGAAACCTGCATGAATGAGAGTTCTCCAAAATGTTTTTTTTTAACTATATAGACTAGCGCTTGGCTGCAATCAGACCTACTAGCAAGTGATGATGCAGCCTAAGATGGAGCGCGCTTGCCTAGAAGTTGCCTATTCACTCCTGACTTGAAGGTACCCATATTATAGGTGGAAGGGAAAACTGACGCCGGAAGGGCGTTCCATATCCTAGCGGTTCGAATTAGGAAAGAGGAAGCAAATCGCTTCGTATGTGTTCGAGGAATTTCGACTACGTACGGATGCAGAAAAGTAGGTATATTAAAACTCTGATGAGCCACACTTAGCCAGCGTGGTGTAAGTACTATAGGCTACACTTAGGATACCTAATTAGACAAAGAGTAAAAACCTCTACAGAATTGAGTAGCTTTAGCAATAGATGGATTTCTTAAATGTGTAAATAGGTATTAATTAGGCAAAATTAGTGTCTAAATATTAGGTAAATCGGTTTTATTTTTCAAATTCTGACTATCGAAACTTAAATAAATAAATAAACTTTTATTTCAGGCCCATTAGACCCATAATTGTGTTAGTATGACAAATAACTTAAACTATGTTAGTAGGTACTTATTTCTAGCTTAACAACTAATTCTATAACTAAAAACTATAACTAAAAAGCCCGAGGGAGCCTCTTGGCGCCTATGTGCGCACCCCCCCCAGCACCTCCAGAGAGGACTATCTAGTTTCCTGGCCAATGCGCTGAGAAGAGTGTTGGTACTACTCATTAGCCTGCGCATCATGGACGCGGCACGCTTGCGCATGATCGCGTAGAAATCATCCACGCGAGCATCCGCAAACATTGCCGACGCACTGCAGTGTCGAGGCTTCCTCAACACCGCTCTCAGCACATTGTTAGGGTAAAACCGGGATAGTTGCCCCACTTTTTGAAAAGGCTTTCTAATTTTCAAACTGTACGTTTTTCATAAAGAATTTCCATGAATATTAAAAGTTTGATCTTTGTACTAGCAATACGACTCGTTTTTGTTGATTTAACAATAACAGATTCTGCATAAATTGAATTTTTGAAAACTCATTTTTTTGAGGATAGATGCCTACCCATATGTATAGATGCCTCACTATGAAAATACTGAGGAGGATAGATGCCTGTGATGTAGGATAGACGCCCTATAGATTGAAATAAGTATAATACATAGTTTTGATATGTTTTATTTGTACTATTTAGGTAATTTTTATAATGGTATCCTTAAAAATAATTAAACTTATTAACATTTTTTTAAGAAAAAAAATCTAAATTTTAATGTGCGTAAGCAGACAAGCAAGGTAATATTAAAAATAATATTTAAAATTCTTAATAAAAAGCTAATATCTAAAATTTTCAAAATTTAACGAAATTAAAAAATCAACATAATTAAATGTTGTCCTTAGTTTAGGTCGAATTAGAAAGGGCTTTCAGTTTGCCACATCTTGAGCAATAATTTCTAAAAAGTGTACAAATTTCGTGCAGCCACTTCTGGCACGATATGCACCGAATCCAATCAGATTTTGACTTCGTGTGTTGATAGCTATCAAAGCATTCTATGCAATAATAGTTATCGTCTGTATCTTTTGGGCTTTCTTGGTTATCCCTCTTTGTTTTCTTTACAGGCAAACCTTGAGTTTTTTTCCCTCTAGTTTTATAGTATGTTGTTGTGGGTGTTTCTTCACTATCACTATCTGTTGTATCATTTTCTTTATCACTACCTTCTTTAGTTTTTTTATTTGTACTCTTAAATTTTCGTTTTTCTTTGGTAGTCTCAGTCTTATTACTTTTGTCTAATTTAGGTTTAACTCGTTTATTCTTCTTCTCAGCCATATTCTTCTTTTCTTTTATTTTTTCTTTTGAATTTAGAATATCTGCTGATTGCTTGGTCCTCTTAGCCATAGTCAAGGGTATTTGAGGTATTGGCGATGCTTGGACCAGAATTTTTGAAGGCGTTTCCTTTTCTTCTATGCCAGCTAGAAACTGTTCAATTGTATCGTCACCAATATCAACAATGCTTATATCTTCTAAAACTTCAGGATCAATCAAAATACTCGGAGATTCCCTATGGACTGAAGCCAGTATCGAATTCGGTGGTGTCTTATTTTGGTCTAATCCAGTAATATTTTCTCTTTCATTAACGGGATTAAGTTGACAACATGTCGATGAAGACGTCTGTGGTAGGGGTGTTTGTGCTCTCCTTTCAGCTTCGACAGGCACACATAGTTCCACAGTTTCACTTGTATTGTCCAGCTCTGGATGATGATATGACAAAGAAGACGTCTGAGGCAGGATTCTTGATGTTTGAGGATCACCTTCATCAGGTCCACGAGATTCGCCCGCATTTTGTCTGCTCAACCCAATATCTGATATTATAAATGTTGTATCTGGTAAAGCATTCGGATCAAGTGGATAAATTCCGCTACCTCTAAAGCCACCAAGAGCGTTTGCAGGTGTAGTAGCGCGAAGCCAAGCATTGCGTATAAGCGCTCCAGCATTGTAACGGCTGATCTTTTTGTTTGGATGCATGCGCATGAACTGATTAGTTTCATGGTTGAAATATGTTTTCAGAGGTCCAAATACCGATCTGTCTAAAGGCTGCAGAACTGAAGTTGTGTGACTAGGCAAACATAATAAAATTATGTCGTTGTCAGCTGCAGCTTGTAGCATGTCTGGTGCAGTTGAATGTGATGAGTGTCCATCTAAAATAAGTAGAACTTTACCCTGCGGTTTGAGGGGAATGAAGTGTTCCGTTAGCCATTTATAAAAAATCTCAGTATTAATATATGCGGACTTTTTATTCATATAAACTTTTGAGCCCGGTGGAAGTCCATCTTCAAATTCTGTCTTTTTATTCACACCTTTTATTATGACTGCCGGTGGAAGAAAATTACCAATCGCATTGCAACAGGCAATTATTGTCATGGTTTCACCTTTCTCCGCAGATGTGACTGAATTAACGACCTTTGCGCCTTTCTTGGCGATAACTTTTCCGGGTTTATTGTTCAACTGAATACCTGATTCGTCCATATTAAATATTCTTTCCGGTTTATCTGAAAGGCCATTATCTATCATGACTTTGGCCAAAAGTTCATAAAAATTATTCACTTCTTCTCTACTAAGACCTTTAGCTCTAGCCACAGATAAACCCTCAGCTTGTCTGATAGCCAGCTCTGGATTTCGTTCAATAAAACTTTTGCACCATTCATTTCCAGCCCTTTGGCTTTCATGGTCAAATTTATGTTTTAACTTCAGCTTTTCGGCAAATTGGTAGGCTAGCATTCGTATGGATCGTCTGTCTGGAGGAAATCCTGCTTCTCCAAGCTTCAAAATATGCTTTACTAGCCTCTTCTCATTTTCAAAACCGAAGATAGGATGTTTTCCTAAAGCAATTAAAATGAAAATTAAAGAAAATGTTTAGAAAATAGATAGGCTGCAATAAATTATCTATTTAGTAGAAGCGGAACAAACTACTATTATTTATATTATATTTGTTATCTTCCTATATCTACCTATATTTTAACACATTCAGTGTAGGAAAAAAATACCGATCTACACTTTTTAAGTGCCCGCTTACATTCATATATGTACTTACTAACCCAATGTTAATTTTGTTTTGTTTTTAGCAGCATAACGTCTCCGTAATGTTCTGGACGGAATTCCGAATTGTCGGGATATTTTGTTTATCCCCATGATATTCTTGTCCATTTCATCAAAAGCGTTTTGTAATGCCTCTGTAGTCCAAGAAACTATTCGAGGTCGTACTCCTTCCTTTCTTTTATATCTTCGTGGCATGGTTCAACTGTGATTAGTAGAAACAAACAAAAATACACATTCATTAAACAACATAATACTTGAAATATATTTTCAACACTATGATGGTATACAGCCCCAAAGAACATTACAAACCATCAGTAGAGATCTATATGAAAACGCAATAAGAATTATATCAAAATAAAAAAAAAGTAATTTTAAAAATATGCTATCATATAATGTATAGTATTATGGGGGATAGATGCCCCTAAGGGCATCTATACTGCAAAAAATTGGGGCGACTATCCTTTTTGTTATGGATAGATGCCCTTTTATTTTTTGAATTAACTAAATACAAAAGGGTAATTATTAATAAGTAGATATATAGTTAATTAACCAATATATGTATATAAAAAAATAAAACAGAATTTATTACTACATAAAAAAGATACGTAACAGTAAATACTTACGTTTGAAACTTTGAAGCATTCGTCGTGTTCGTCGCGGAGATAATCGCACGCACGAGCTAAACACATCAATCCCGTGCGATGGTCTGCGGGGCACTGAGCATGGGGCGCACGCGCTCTCGGTTTAGACTATTAACGCTGTGTTGCGATTTTGCGAAGTTAGGTTTTTAGAAAATGGGGCAACTATCCAGCTGCGGCATCTATCCCGGATTTACCCTATATTGAACACGCAAGGCACTGTAGGTCCGCTGCCTGTAGTCCGTCCACAGACTGCACGTGTAGAATGACTGGCAGTAAGCCCTGAATAAGGTCAGCTTTACTTGCCCAGTACAGCGCGCAAATCTGCGGGCTAACATATTGCCTCGGACCGACAGAGCCCGGCGCTCTCGTTCCATGTCACTATCATCCCTCAGGCTGTCGGTTACTACATGACCGAGATACTTGAACTCAGTTACTTGCTTCAGGGGATTACCACATAATTGTATCTTTGGTTTAAAGCTGGATAGTTTGTTCTTTCCCCTGAAAAAACCAAGAAAAGTCACTAAATTGGCTCTAATACTCTTTGATCTTTGCCTGGGCCAAATGGGAAAACTAAAAAAAAAAAATAGGGAACAGACAGCGTTAAAGCAACAAAGCTTTCAAAGATATTTTCTCCTAGAAAAAAACATGATTTCGTACCCATTTTCCTTGGGATCTTCATTTTTCACATAAAAAAATCCTTGGAACACAAACACAAAATTTAAAAAACCACCAAAATTAAATAATAATATCACTGGCACAAAAAAATCCCATTTTCGTTTTTCCGAACGTTTCTAACAAAGATGGCGGCGTGAAAAGCGCGCGAACCGAACTGTCAACTTAGAATGAACTAATTAGGTACAATGCATTTACAGTGCTTTACATGCGTTGAAATATATTAATATACATAAATGATAGGATTGTCTGTCCATCGAAATAATATGGACTTAGGTAGGTATGCAGTTTTTGTAAATATTTGTGTAACTTATTTTAAGTCAGTTAAATTCAATAGGTACACATTTTTTCTGGTAGATCATCATCGTCATTGATCATCGACGGCCAACTACTGAGCACAGAGTATACTTTTAGAATGTTAGTTTAAGCCATGGTTCACCATCTACTTAGTGAAAAGATACGGGGAACTCTCAGGTAGGTACTCGTACCTACATGCAGGTTACCTCACGATGCATTCCTTCACCGACACGATAATTAATTATTGTTGAGTTTGTTGTGGGCTCTTCTCAGACCTGGGCGCGTTTGGAACCCTCGTAGCTTTAGTTTTAAGTTACGTAATTAATTATCACCACTATATCTTACAAAAACAATTTCGACCATCAAAAGGAGTACAATTGTACCTACTTTGAATAAATGATTTTAACTTTGACTTTGACTTTTATTATGATATGAGACTGCATCTTTATTTTTCAAATTTATTATCGAAAAAAAATAACACAGACACAGTCACGGTTAAATATTAGTTAATTTCATATCTTCCGTGTTTTATTTGAAGCGAGCCCAGTTTCCGCGCGGTCAGCCATTTTCAATAAGTTATTGCTTGAGACATGACGTTGCCCTCATTTCTGTAGAGTGTCTTGTTGTACACATAGTCGGTTCAGCATATTTAATTCCACATTTTCAAGTATTAAAATTTTACTAGGTCAATCTTTAAGGCTTTTTTAAGGTTTTTTTTTTTTTTTGAAAGAATATTAGCCATGTTAAATGACTAATATTCCCCTTTCCTCTCCAACTAAGCGTCAGGCTTGTGCTAGGAGTGGGTACGACAATAGTGCAACGGGCGGGGTTTGAACCGTCGACCTTTCGGTTTTCAGTCCACTCCTTTACCGTTTGAGCTATTGAGGCTTAAGGTGTGACTTTTAGGTTGCCTGGTGGATATTGGTCTGAGCAATAAGGCCGCCTTTGCATACAATTGTTTTTAGTTTCTTTATTTTAAATTGATTATTTGATGTTTTGTGTGCAGTAATGTTTTCTATCTATGTATCTATCTGTCTTTAAAAAAATATTGAATAGTTTCCTGTGACAATTACTGTGTGTAAAAGAATACCACCGTTGCGGCACATTTGATGCGGCGTTTTATATTACTTAGATACATTTTTACTAGGGAAAACTTTAATATATTAAGTTATCGGGCATTTTTCATATTTCATGGCTCACCACCTATACGAAAATAAATACATAGCCATAGTCATGGTTAAACATTAGACAATTTCATGTATTCCGTGAAGCGAGCCCAGTTTCCGCACGGTCAGACATGCGGTTTGGTTTCCGTATCTCCAGAGAAATAGGAACCCTTATAGGATCACTTCGCTGTCTGTCTGCCTGTCTGTCGTGTATGTCAACACCCGTCGAGGGAATCAAAACCCGTTCTTCGAGTTGACCTAGAATCATGAAATTTGGCAGGTAGCAATATCTTATAGCTATGATAGCCTAGTGGTTTCTGTTACTTTATTTTTGTAATTTCTTTTATTTTATATTTGTAAACATTTTGATAAAATATGGTAATAGGTAATGAGATAAAAAACAAGTGTAAATTAAAAATTTATAACACCCCCGACAAGTGAAGGTTACAGTAACTAGAAAAGAGCTGATAACTTTCAAACGGCTGAACCGACTTTCTTGGATTATAGCTAAGAACACTCTCGATCAAGCCACCTTTCAAACAAAAAAAAACTAAATTAAAATCGGTTCATTAGTTTAGGAGATACGATGCCACAGATAGATACACAGATACACACGTCAAACTTATTACACTCCTCTTTTTGGGTCGGGGGTTAATGACGGGAAAAAATTGATGCAATTTTTCCGCATCGTCCAGCTGATTATATCAACCTGCACCTTTTAGGCACCTCACCTCACCTCTCTCTGCACCTCAGGCTGTCGCCTTTGCACACAATTGTTTTTTCTGTTATCTTATTTCTGTGTTGTGTTCCTTTATATGTGTTTTTGTGCGCAGTAAAGTGTTCTATCTATCTATCTATCTATCTGATTCTACCGCCCCGTTGTGCCGAACCGACTGTGTGTATAACATCCCTGAGACAAAGCTGCTGAAACAGCAGTTCTCTACTACAATAATATAATTAGTGCAACAATGTGTACATTGTTACAATTTTGTTTTAATAAAAATACCTATGCTTACAAGATCAATTGAAATTCCTCAATTTAGTCAATTATGACGTCACGACCACATGAAGCAATTTACTGCAATACCCAGCAATAAGTAGCTGAAAGTTTCAGCAATGTTATGTGTAATAATTGCTTCACTTATCCCTTCAGATTAATTTATTACGTATTGCCAAGCGCCAAAAATTGCCCATATTATAAGCGCACCATGATGTTCACGCAAGTAATTTTTTCAAGGTTTAGGTTTTCAGGGTTTTTTTTCAAGATTTGATTCAAATAGATTGTTATGGTTACCTATGATGACTACTTATCTATCATTATTTTTTTGATATATTTTGGTGGGATACCTTATAACTAATGTCAAAAAAAATCCAAATCGGTCCAGGCGTCTTAGGTTGAAATCTATAGAGCGCACTTTGACTTTGCTTAGACTTAAGTTTCAGTTAAAACGAGATAGATTTATGCCAGTGATATATCGCTGTCTCGTTTTAACAGTGTCTTCAGTCTGAGGAAAGACAAAGTGCGATCTATAAATCTCAGCCTTAGAGTAATCGGGTAACATACATATGAATTGTCCGACGAATTGAGAACCTCGTCCTTTATTTGAAGTCGGTTAAAAATGGAAACCAACCAACCAATGGTGTAGAAACCAAAGGAGTATGGGTTTAGTAAAAACTGCCATATTATATCCCCCAAAAAAGTCACACTATAGGTACTCTACAGACAAGGTCAAAACTTCAAAAGAACTTAGAGACAAGCATGTCTAGCCAAAATAATACTCTTGCGCCCGCATGATTAGATCTCGAACGCTCATGTGACCAAAGAAGTTTTAACGGTATTTACATGTTACGACTAATCGTTCGTTAACTGGGCTCTCTCCGTCACTCCATACAATCGTAGTTCCAATTTCATTTGAACATTAAGCAACGAAAGTCCATGAAATTTTGCCGACATATTTTAGAAACTAATATCTGTGTCTGTGGTGTTTTAGATTTTTCTAAAAATATGTAGTTTTAAAATTACAGGGGCTCAAAGATTTGTATGTGAATTTTTAAGACCGCGTAACTTTGAAACCGAATAGGTATATTAACAGAAATCTGGTAACCACAGACATAGATATTAGTTTCTAGAATAGGTATGTCTGCAAAATTTCATGGACTTTGGTTGCTTGATATTCAAATGAAATTGGAACTACGTTTATATGAAGCGAGTGACGGAGAGACCCCTCTTAACGTAAGGAGCGAAAACGTCTGTCTGTCTGTCTGTTTGTCTGTCCGTCCGTTAGTCCGTCCGTTCGTCCCTCCGTCCGTCCGTCCGTCCGTCCATACGTCCGTCCGTCCGTCCGTCCGTCTGTCTGTCTGTCTGTCGTTGTCGTATCGTTACCGTGTATCGAGAAGGTTCTCTAATGAAACTCTCAAGTGTCAATTTGACATGTTATCATCTTCGATCCGAGATAGACAAAGGCGAAGGAATCTATTTATTCCGTCGCACGTAGGGGTTGGGGGGCCATATTGTTTTTGTCTATTGTCCTGTTCTTTATTATGTTTATTTTATACCATAGAGGCATAGACAATGAATGTAAGTTTAGGCTATGATCGAAAATGCGAGAGTGTGTGTCCGTCGGTTAAGATTTGCGTTAAAGTGGATGCGACGGGTCTGACCTGTGAAATTCAAATTTAATTAGGTTTTTCGCAATTTGTAAACTAATACGACAACGTATAGGCTTATGGTATTTTAATTGCGACAATGGCAGTATCATCCTCACAGGTTTACATAAAAATCTTTACTTGAAAGGGTCCAGTTTAAGAAATTAGCTCTAGTATCGACTATTCTCACAAATTAGTCGATACCACAATTAATTTCTTAAACTGGACCCTTTCAAGTAAAGATTTTTATTTGAAAGGGTCCAGTTTAAGAAATTAGCCCTAGAATCGACAAATTTGTGAGAACTAATTTGGACAAAATGTAAGTAGGTACAGAGATAGGAGACAGACATAGACACTTACATCCCGGAAAATCAATGTTCTAACGGGATTATTAAAGGCCCATATCTGCTTAACCGATTTTGATAAAATGTACCTACAGCCCACAGGAGATAGACATATTACGCTGGAAAACCCCGGAAAATCGGCAAAGTTCCCTATGATTTGGTCCATCTGATTAACAGGTTGGTAGGTGTATAGGTACAATTATTATTGATACAATATACCTAAGTATTATAACAGTCAAGTAGGTAGGTATGCCTCTCTTATGGAGAATTACATTTTTGTTCCTGCCGTGGAGAATGGGGCCATGGAGTTTTAATGCAAAAGAATTCTTAGGAGACATTAAACCGCGATGAATAGCCTCATTCTAGAAGGGCCGGCTCATTATTTGCGCAACGAATCAGCCTGGCTGTCTAGCGCGGAAATGCAGCCAGTAGGTATTCTTAGCAACATTCCACGCGGGCATGATTTGTATAGTAATTAGATAAGGCTGGCTTTAAGTTTTATTGTAGTATTTTAATATTATTACAGTTAATTTCGAAATAGTACCTACTTATGCTAATAAATTGCTTCATTTAATAATTTTATCGGTTTTTACATACCTAAGTTTTTGTCATAATATTATGTGGAAATATTGCACCTTATCTTTTATGTAGGTACCTAAGTAGGTACATATCTACTAGCTTTTAAATATGTTCATATTCATATATGTATTTCATACTTACAAGGATTAAATATAAAATGTGTGTTTTGAGTTAGTACGTAAGTAGGTAATTACATAGAATAAAAATTCAAATAAACTTTAACTTAGTGCTTTTGAATAGTCAAACAAAATTTACCATTGCAATGGTAAGTTTCGTTTGACGACCAATGCATTGGTTCGGAATACCATTCCTGTGTGAAGCACCAGCAAGAAACTCGGCGGTTGCTCTTTTCAAATGATCAATTTTTACTTATAAATCCATACTTTTTATCATTTATCAACGTACACTCGGAAAAATAATTCGCTTGGCAGAGCATACTAATGCGCGCGTATGTATAACACACAAAGATACGACCCGATGCTATCCGATAATAGATACACTCACACTTACTACACTCACTCACACTTCTAGATAACCTTACCAGTCGTATAGGGTTGCAAATTTCACATCCGTCAACATAGTTCTGATGGCCGAGTGGTAATAGTGTTGAAGTTCTTAAATATGGCGTGAGTTCTAATCCTAGTGGGGGATTGCTTTTTTATTTTTGCAATTATTTATTTTGTCTTCTTTATACAGTCAAAATTATCATACTTTCAAACAATATAATTATAAGCAAGAAAAAACAAAAATAATAACACTTTTCTATTTTAGAAGTTATTTATTTGTCTTTTGTGCAGTTCATAAATTATTATAATAAGCAAGAAATAAATAAGACGCTTGTCAAAAAATTAACACATCAAGTTAACAGAAGGTATACAAAAGAGGAAAAAAAATTGACATACTTTATCTACTCCTATTACTCCTATAGTAATTTAAAACCAATATCGATGTGAAGTATGCTAAAAGTCGGTCAAGTATGAACGTAATGTTTTATTTACGTTTTGGGTTACTTTTAGGTTTGTGAGATGAATCAACATGTTAATTACTTAGTTAGAAATCAAAATCAATTATAACTTCTAACTGCAATAACAATAACATCACTCACAAATAGAATTAAATTAATTACCTATACTTTATTTAATAATGTATAAAGGTAGGCCACCCTCGTAAGCTATTACTTTTTGTAATCGACTCGTCATGTTAGTAACCATATTCCAGCAAGTCTATGCTGCCCCACAGAGACTCCCAGGTTGAAGTTACCACTTTATTCAAAGTATAATATATCGTTTACCTGTTGTTCTATTATTATAGTATTTTACGTCCATCCTTGTCCGACTCAAAAGATTTTTCATTATTAAAAATAACAACGTAATTACATCAGTCAAAGTTTATATATTTCATTGCAAAATGAAAGTCTATGGTCCTGGTGCAAACCATTCGTAATATTTTTTTCGTAATGTATTCCGGCCGCACGCAAATGCTTCCGCACAGTTTGTAGAACTACATTGTGCTTGGTCGCTGTCAACCAAATTTTTAAAAAGGAATCCACGCTATGCATTGCAACGATTTCTTGGTGGTGATGTGACTCCATCTTATAAGCTGATGGTTTGGGCCCAGGTCAACAATTGTCTACATGCCCCGTTTCTCCGTAGTGACAGACCCACAAGCGCACGGTATTCATCTGTAAATGATTATATCCTGGATTAATACATAGGTTACTTTTTATCCCGGAAAATTAATGAGTTCCACGGGATTTTTAATAACCTATATACACGGGAATGAAGTCGCGGGCATCAACTAGTATTTAGTATATTGGTTACATTGTTATATTATAATGCGTCTGATTAAAAGTATTAAATGGACTAAAAACATTACGCTAACATTTAGAAAATACTAAATGCACATAAGTAAAACCATAAACATAATTTCAATACGAGTAGGTTATATTTGTTTACTTACCGATATCATCGATTTCGGTTATCAAAATATTCCGCTCAAATAACAATCTCTGCTTTTTAAACAAAGATAAATAAATGTTCCATGGTGGTGAGAAGTTCAGTAGTTATTCAGTGTGAAAAATAACACAATACACCATAAATGAATTCACTATACTAGGATCTATTAATCCGCGTGCTCAAGTTCTATTTGACAATAATTTATAAAATAGGTAGGGTAGATTTAAAAAATGGGACATCAACTTGATATTGCCATTCTGTAATCTATAGGTATACCTACACCGCATAATTTATCGTTTTGTGGGTTCGAAACATTTCAGTGATGAATAGACCTTAACTGTCTTGTTTTAAAGCTTAAATTCGTCCACATATCTATAGCCAGCACTGCAAGTGAAAACTACTAATTAAAGTCGTGAATTTTAGACGTTATCTCAAGGTGGTTTAAGTCCATTTTACTCTGACATAATTGTGCTTCGACGATCGGATTCTATCAGCGTGGGTAAGCGGCAATACTACCTAGTGCCTGCTGTGGGGAAATCAGCGAAATATGTAATTTGTAATTATTGCAAGTAGGTATGGTGAAAAGAGACCGACAATTCATTAAAGAGAGATAGGTGTAAAATAATAAGTAAACGAGTTATGCACACACATAATGCTTCGTTGTGTTGCCTGCTTACCGATTTGTTTTGCTTTGTGTACCTAAGTAGGTACATAATCTCGATTGTAGGTAGGTATGATATGCTTTTTAAAAGAGCATAGGTACTTTCAATCCTACATAATCTTCGATTGTAGGTAGGTAGGTATGATATGCTTTTTAAGAGTATAGGTACTTTCAATAGATTTTTAAATTTTAAGGCAAGTTTAAAATTAACCGCATACGTGTCTGTGTACTGTGTATGTATATGTATATGTTTGTGTGTGTTGACATTGTAATAAAAGTACATAAATAAAATTAATTCCAACTTTTGTAGCCTTCCCTCTTAAAGTGTGGGCGGATTATCTACATAATGGGTGCTCAAATCATTAAGCACAATAAATGACATATTCTCAATACCGTGCCATAGAGTATAGAGGTGTAATGACAAATGAGGCTGCAACAAAAAGATCCCATAGCGCGTACGTGCCGCGGAATGTGCCGGCCGAATTACATTAGCTCGATAGACGGCTTGTCTGTGGTGCTTTTTGTTTTGGCGGGAAGTCGCTTTATGCGGGACGATTGTGACACTTCCGATGTGAATTTAAAAAAAAAATTGGCCAAGTGCGAGTGGGACTCGCACACGAAGGATTCCGTACCATCGTGAAAGAAATAAACCATTTTTTCATTTTCATGGCGGCCATTTTGAAATTTTAATGGTTCCGTATACATTAGCTCGATAGACGGCTTGTCTGTGGTGCATTTTGTTTTGGCGGGAAGTCGCTTTATGCGGGACGATTGTGACACTTCCGATGTGAATTTAAAAAAAAATTGGCCAAGTGCGAGTCGGACTCGCACACGAAAAGGATTCCGTACCATCGTGAAAGAAATAAACCATTTTTTTTCATTTTCATGGCGGCCCTTTTGAAATTTTAATGGTTCCGTATCACAAAAGGTAAAACGGAACCCTTATTTGGCACTTTGTTGTCTGTCCGTCCGTCCGTCTATCGTGTCTGTCAAGAAAACCTATGGGGTAATTCTCGTTGAACTAGAATCATAAAATTTGGCAGGTAGGTAGGTCTAATAGCACAAGTAAAGGGAAAAATCCGAAAACCAGAATTTGTGCTTGCATCAGAGAAAAAAAATTAAAATGTGTTCATAAACAAATTAGTAAGTAGGTAGGTACTTATTTTCAATTTTCAAAGTAAGTCTATACCAAGTGGAGTAGGTATCATATGATAGGGCTTTACCTGTACATTCTAAAACAGATTTTCATTTATTTTTATAGTTTTTGATTGATCGTGCAACATGTCGGAAAAATACCCGAGTAAGGAACCCTCGGTGCGCGAGTCTGACTCGCCCTTCCTAATGAGCTTTCTTACCTTTAGTTTTATACTATGGCAAACTATACTAACTAACTATATTTCTATGGAAAAATCACATTTTCAAACTTGCTTAAATATTTTAAGAATGTGTCACCAAATTCCAAAATCGTTGCCATTGTAATATTTATGCACGATAGACTGCGTGGCACCCATTTTTGTTTTAACAAAACTATTTTTTCTCAATCCGAAATTGGAATAAAATGACACTGACATTAAAAATTTCACACTTACAAAACAATTTCAGTTTTGCGTGCAATTTTATTAAGTCTCAGGATTTTGAACCTTAAACACTTGTGTTAGGGTGCTATAAAATTATTCTAAGTGTAATTAAAACTTGTAATTTGGTACGTGTCCGTATAATGACAGCTCCGTAGTAGGTCTTTTTCAGTGTCGCGATTCCCACGCATTTGTTTAGAATTGGGTGTTTAATGAATGCGTTTTTGTCACTAATTGTTGTTTTGCTAGCGGGTGGGCTGGGCGTATGCAAAAATGTGAGAAAAATGCTAGTTTCTTTGTTTTTTTGTTGAATACAAGTGTAAATTAAAAATTTATAACACCCCCGACAAGTGAAGGTTACAGTAACTAGAAAAGACCGAAAAGACCTGATAACTTTCAAACGGCTGAACTGATTTTCTTGGACTATTCCGCGCCTACGATCCAAAGTATCTGAGTTTTCCAAAACATCATTTTCAAATAAATAATTATGTATCTAGGTAACGTCAATCTAGACAGCTTGATATTTGTCAATTGACATAATATTATGAACCTAACGGTTATCTAACCTTCTTTTCTACAAGAAAACTAGAAAAGAGCTGATAACTCTTAAACGGCTGAACCAATTTTTTTGGATTATAGCTAAGAACACTCTCGATCAAGCCACCTTTCAAACAAAAAAAAGTAAGTTAAAATCGGTTCAATCGTTTAGGCGCTACGATGCCACAGACAGATACACAGATACACAGATACACAGATACACAGACACACAGATACACAGATACACACGTCAAACTTATAACACCCCTCTTTTTGGGTCGGGGGTTAAAAATAGGAAGCTTTATGCTTTTATCCGACTTTACTTCAATGATTAAATAGTGGTGTATCTATCTAAGTTTTGAGAGAAAACTTTTATTGGGAACAATTCCATTCAAATTGGCTAAGCCCTTTCTATTTGAAACTTTCAAACTTAAGTATTTTTTTAAAGTTTCATGTCTCCTGGGAAAAAAGGAACCCTTATAGAATCACGAGGATCACTTTGTACCAGAGTACTTAGTACTTTGTGTCTTTCACGACAGGTCATAGGTAATTAGATAAAACCTATAAGGCATTAGGTCAGGTAAGTAGGTAGGTACCTACTTCCCGTTGACCTAGAATCATGATTGGTAGGTAACAAATGTCTTATAGCACAAGTAAAGGGAAATTAAAGTATCCTTATCTACCAAGTGATAGAAAAACAATTTTACATCCATACTAATATTATAAATGCGAAAGTGTGTCTGTCTGTCTGTCAGTCTGTCTGCTACGTTTTCACGGCCCAACCGCTGAACCGATTTTAATGAAATTTGGTACAGACTTGGAATACATTCCGGGGAAGGACATAGGCTACTTTTTATCCCGGAAAATCAAAGAGTTCCCATGGGCTCTAAAAAAATCGAAATCCACGCGGGCGAAGCCGCGGGCATCCCCTAGTTATTAATATTATTGAGCGTTTATAAATAAGTAGGTAAGTAGCTTCCTTGTCGGGTTTTAGTTTTGAATTTTATCTTGTTTTAATTGAAAGCCAACTTTACCAGCTGGCAAGTGACCAAGTTGTGTATGTGTGAGTGCTACAGTGTTGTATCTATTGAATTATCTGTGTGCGGGGCGTATCCGGAACCAGGCCCCGCCTTTGTAGCACCTGTACTATTATAATAATATATATTCTGTGGTACCCACAGACAATGATATTTCAACTCATGCGATTTCAGCTTAGAATTTCAGGATAATCCTTCATACTAATATTATAAATGCGAAAGTGTGTCTGTCTGTCTGCTAGCTAGCTTTTCACGGCCCAACAGTTTAACCGATTTTGACGAAAGGTAGAGTTAGCTTATATACCGGGGATGAACATAGGCTACTTTTTACCCCGGAAAATCAAAGAGTTCCCACGAGATTTCTAAATAATTCCTCCTTCCATCCGCTTAACCGATTTGAATGAAAGGAACCGAGGTAGCTTGCGTCCCTGCAATTGACATAGGCAACTTTTTATCCCGGAAAATCAAATATTCCCATGGGATCTTTGAAAACCGAAATCCACGCGGACGAAGTCGCGGGCATCCTCTAGTATTTTAATATAAGTGAGTAGTTAGATTTGACACCACTAAAATATTTGAGCCTCGATAGCTCAACAGTTGAGGAGCGGACGTTGAATTCCGAAAGGTCGGCGGTTCAAACCCCTGCACCCGTTGCACTATTGTCGTACCCACTCCTGGCACAAGCTTTACGCTTAATTGGAGGGGAAAGGGGAGTATTAGTCCTGATTAGCATGGCCAATATTCTTTAAAAAAAAATAGGTGAGGTAGGTAGGTATATATCGCAATCTCTGTCCCTGCATCGCGTCTGCGAATGCTATGCTAATCGATCCCGGGATTGCCGGGATATGTGGGATTAACGGCACTTACTAGAGCGTAATAAACCTATTGTTTGTTAACACACACGCGCGTATGAGTGCTAGGATTAATAATCATAATATCTACACACAGGGTGTACCTATCCAGAACACTAGCAAAAACTTAGCGTTATTATTATACAACCTAAACACAATCCAATGCCAATGACCATTTTGTCTTATCTTGTAGTTTTAATAAGTATTTTTTTAATCCGCAATGTATAGCGTGCAAAATTCGAGTCAATGCCCCCACCTATCTATGACGCGGCATTGACTTCGAGTGACCTATTTACGGGACATTCGTTGACCTCTAGCGTCACTCAGCTGTTTTATTTGCAATATATTGTGAACTTTTGAAAAATACGGGATTTATTTATTTATTCGCGTTTTTTAGGGAAAAGGAAAAACGGAACCCTTATAGGATCACTTTGTTGTCTGTCTGTCTGTCCAAGTGGGGTATCATATGAAAGGGCTTTACCTGTACATTCTAAAACACATTTTTATTTATTTTTATGTATAATAGTTTTTGATTTATCGCGCAAAATGTTGGAAAGAATACCCGAGTACGGAACCCTCAGTGCGCGAGTCTGACTCGCACTTGGTCGGTTTTTTATTTTGTGGTAAGTATAAGTAGGTATATCTTATCAGTAATCATCAGTATTATCACCTGTCTTCGTTTTTGCTAGCGTTTTGATTACCCTCTGCCCGGCTAGCATGGGCAGTAGATAAAAATTATACCCACCAAAAACATTTCATGTAAAATGTTGCCAAGACTCACAAGTTCATAATGCTTTCACTGTTAAAAAGTGATGAGATCTCTAGTAGAGCCAAGCCCCTAGCTGAGCTTAGAATTGCGCTGCCCATGGGACCTATCCCAAGTCCAAAGTATTGTAAGGTTATTTTTAAAAAGTTGATTTGAGTTGTCAAAAATAATATAAAATTATTAATTTAGCTGATGAAGGTAGTTTGGTAAAATCGATATTTGGCTCATTCGATGTCATACAATCTGTTACTAGGAGGCCAACAAGATTGAACTTGCATAAATACGGGTGTTTTGAAGGTTTTAGTTCAGTCTCCTTCCGAGATTCGGGGCGATATCGCATATTTTTCGGTATTTGGGTTGTGAACTGGATAATTAGATGTTGTGATGGCAATCGCGCTCTAATTAAATTATTTATTTTGGCATTAGTTTGTTTAGATTAAAACTCTCGGATAACCTTGCACATTAAACTTGTGTTTTATTGTGTTGGTTACGGAGAGGACATTCCAATAATTCGATAAAAATGTTTAAATAATGCCTGCTTTTCTGAGTGACGCCAATAATTCAGAAGTGGGATGTGTCTCACGTTGTCTTAATTTCGCTTTGGTATCTTTTTGTAAACAACCCACATTTGATTAAAATTTTTATTGAGTTTGATTTGGTGATTAAAATTTTTAGTTTTTTTTTAATAATTTAGTCTTTTGTGAATTGGAAAGTAATTTGCAATGAGTGGTTCAGATTTTGTATACATCGAATGAGAAGTTAGTCGTTTGGATTTATTGTTGACTTGATATTAAAACTGAGAGTTCGGCAGTTCAGGGATAGGTTTTAATGATTTGACGGAGGGCAGGATAGCCCATGATTTGGATTTGACTTAGGGCAAGGAAGCCCGCGACTGACATGACAAGATTATTTAGAAACACGAGGGCGTGTTAAATTCAGGACGGCCGAACTGTAAGGTTATTTTTAAAAAGTTGATTTGAGTTGTCAAAAATAATATAAAATTATTAATTTAGCTGATGAAGGTAGTTTGGTAAAATCGATATTTGGCTCATTCGATGTCATACAATCTGTTACTAGGAGGCCAACAAGATTGAACTTGCATAAATACGGGTGTTTTGAAGGTTTTAGTTCAGTCTCCTTCCGAGATTCGGGGCGATATCGCATATTTTTCGGTATTTGGGTTGTGAACTGGATAATTAGATGTTGTGATGGCAATCGCGCTCTAATTAAATTATTTATTTTGGCATTAGTTTGTTTAGATTAAAACTCTCGGATAACCTTGCACATTAAACTTGTGTTTTATTGTGTTGGTTACGGAGAGGACATTCCAATAATTCGATAAAAATGTTTAAATAATGCCTGCTTTTCTGAGTGACGCCAATAGTATATAGCTCTTAAATGCTCTTGAGTATATCACATTTATAACAATAAAGAACAAATAACTCTACTTACAAGCTCTGATTTTACAAACCCTAAATCTTGGTTAAAAAAGGACGGCTTGGCCGTTTAATGTTCGTGGTACTTTTATCTGATATGACATTTAAGCCCGGAATAGCTTGTGCGACAATCATGAAGTATAATAAAAATTAGTAATTGTCGAACAAACTATTCCTTATGACCTTAATATAATATGTTATGCCATGTAATGCTTTCACGAACATTAAACGGCCAAGCCGTACTTTACTAAGCTCAGCTAGGGGCTTGGCTCTACTAGAGATCTCATCACTTTTTAACAGTGAAAGCATTATGAACTTGTGAGTCTTGGCAACATTTTACATGAAATGTTTTTGGTGGGATTTCATTTCTTTTTGGCAGGTACCCTAGATTTTTTTTTTTGGATCTATTTTTTGTAGGTACCTACATCATTTTCATGGCCCGCTCTCTATCGTTACCTCTTTTTTTTTAAGCTTTTATTCTTGCAATGTATGTAACTATGTTTGTTTGGGTGGAATCTTGCAACTCAATTTTAAAGCAGATATATCAAATTTCAGTCTTTTAGGACTTCAGGAAACACATTTTTTAAATTTACAGACTGGGAAAAGTTTATTTTCCTGTTGTTTTAATGAAATCCCTAGCCTACATACCAAATTTCAGTCTTCTAGGACTTAGGGAAGTATTTTAGAACTTTTGACTAGAGGGGTTTTGAATGGCAATAAATCTGAAACCATAACAGGTAGACAATTGATACTTGGCACGTTTGATAAGTCTGTCAAGGACATATTATCCTGAAAATATCAGCATTCTAGCGATAGACTTTACAAATAATTTGCTTCCCCCATACGTGGGAGTGGAGGGGGAAATTTTTAAATTTCTTAATTTTCCTGTAGTTTGTATGCAATTTCTAGTGTACACACCAAATTTCAGTCTTCTAGGACTTCGGGAAGTACCCTAGAATTACAGACTAGAAGTTTTGACTGTCAATAAATCTGAAACTATAAAAGCTAGACAATTGATACTCAATGCGTTTAATAAATCTGCCCAGGACATCTTATCCTGAAAATATCAGCTTTCTAGCGACAGATTTTACAGATTTGCTTCACCCGTAAGAGGCGTAGAGGGGGGGCATTTCCAATTTCTTAATTTTCCTGTAGTTTGTAGTCAATTTCTAGTCTACATACCAAATTTCAGTCTTCTAGGACTTCGGGAAGTACCTTAGAGGTTTTGAGTAGAGGTTTTGATGATCATCAGTGAGGGACGAAATCGGCGTATTTTAGGTATCAATAAATCTGTAACCATAAAAGCTAGATATTTGATATTTAGTATATTTAGTAAATTTGCTGAGGACACCTTATACTGAAAATTTCAGCTTTCTAGCGTCATCCAGACCGAAGTTATGACGGGTCGAAAATACGGCGAAACACTTCGAGAAAAAGGTACGTAGCGCCCCGGCCGCCGTTTGGCTCGTCTTGGCGGGGGCACTGCCGTGCCCCCTGATACCCGATTATATCCACTGATTTGTATGACATCAGTGGATATAATTGGGGGATATAATTTTTATCTACTGTCCATGCTAGCCGGGCTGTATACTTTACGGCCTCCTTGGCACAGTGGTAAACGCCGTGGTCTTATTAGCGGGATGTCCCGGGTTCGATTCCCGGTAGGGGTTTTGGAATTTAATAATTTCAAAATTTCTGGTCTGGTCTGAGTGTGTGGGAGGCTTCGGCCGTGGCTTGTCACCACCTATCGGCAGACCCCTGCCGCCAAGCCATTTAGCGAACCGTATTAGGTAAAGAGTTTGAAATTTTCACAGAATGTGTATTTCTATTGCCACTATAACAACAAATATTAATAAAAATTTAAAAATGGCCGCCATGAAAATCCAGACTCTATCATTATATTTACATACATATATGTATCTACGAAAGTGTGTGTCTGTCTGTCTGCAAGCTTTTCACGACCCAACACAGTTTAACCGATTTTGATGAAATTTGGTACCGAGTTAGCTTCCATCCCGGGCACGGACATAGGCTACTTTTTATCCCGGAAAATCAAGGTGTACCCACGGGAATTCTTAAAGGTCCATCCGTTTAACCGATTTGTATGAAAGGTTCAGAGGTGGCTTGCGTCCCAGAAATTGACATAGGCCACTCTTTAACCCGGAAAATCTAAGAGTTCCCATGGTATAACTACAAAACCTAAATCCATATGGACGAAGCCGCGGGCATGATCTAGTTAAAAATAAATAAAAATATTTCTCGTACGATAGTACCTATGGAACCCTTCGTGGACGGCACAACCTGCAAAAATAACATAGGTAAGTAGGTCTTAACAGGGCTCTCTCCGTCACTCGCTTCATACAATCGTAGTTCCAATTTCATTTGAATATTAAGCGCTCTCGGAAAGGCCTATGTCCAGCAGTGGACGCATACAGGCTGATGGAATGGAATGGAATTAAGCAAACAAAGTCCATAAAACTTTGCAGACATATTCTAGAAACTAATATCTGTGTTTTAGATTTTTCTAAAAATATGTAGTTTTAAAATTACAGGGGCTCAAAGATTTGTATGTAAATTTTTAAGACCGTGTAACTTTGAAACCGAATATTTTAACAGAAATCTGGAAAACCATAGGCACAGATAGATATTAGTTTCTAGAATATGTCTGCAAAATTTCATGGACTTTGGTTGCTTAATATTCAAATGAAATTGGAACTACGTTTGTATGAAGCGAGTGTGAGAGTGAGTGTGTTGTATGAGTCGTCTTAAGTATTATTTGCAGTTATTTAGGTAGTTAGTAGGTACATTGCACGCGCCGATGTAAGTGGCAGTAGGGATTTGTGATAATTTTTAAATAAATAAATCCACACTGCAGGATTCCAAACGTTAGTGCTGTTTCAACATTATTTGAGAGGAGTTTATTAGTAGTGAGGTCCAAACAAACGTAGTTTGGCTGTCATTTGAAAACTATTTGGTACAGACGTTCTAGGAACTAAAATCTAGATATAAAATACGTAGGTCTGTGGTTTTCTAGATTTCCATAAATACTCAGTTTCAAAGTTATACGGGTCTCAAACATACAAATTTTTAAACTTGTATAATTTTGGTTATTTTCAGGGTTCCGTACCTCAAAAGGAAAAGCGGAACCCTTATAGGATCACTTTGTTGTCTATCTGTCCGTCTGTCCTATAGGTTCTTGACAGCCACGACAGACTGTCCGTCTGTCGTGGTGTGTCAAGAAAATCTATATAGTGAACTTCCCGTTGACCTACAGAATCATGAACTTTGGCAGGAAGGTACCTAAGTAGGTCTTGTAGCAAAAGTAAAGGAAAAGTCCGAAAATCGTGAATTTGATGTTACATCGCATAGAAAAAATGTGTTCATGTGTGGTAATTTTCAACTTTCAAAGTAAGGAAACTATACCATGTGGAGTATCATAATATTATGAAAGGGTTTTACATGTAGGTATATTCCAAAACAAATTTTTATTTATTTTTATGCATAGTATTTTTTGATTTATCGAGCGAAATGTCGGAATATTATAGCGGAGTACGGAACCCTCGGTGCGCGTAGTCTAACTCGCACTTCCCCGGTTTTATTTACGGAAAACTGGCAAACCAGGGACATAGATAGGCAATTAGGTACCTAGGTAAGAACGTGTCTACCATATTTTGTACCCACTTATATTATTATTATTAAAAAAATACATTGAGTTTGATCTATACATATTAAGTACATATAATAAAATTGTAGAAAAGTGGTGTCTGTACAATGAAAATATATAAAAAAAAAGTAGCAGGGGTTGTTATTATATCGATGACGAACCCGAAATTGTAATTAATTTTTTTTTGTCTGTTTGTCTGTGTGTTTATGCACGCTAATATCAGAAACGGCTTTTTCGATTTAGATACGGTTTTCACTAATATATTGTAGTAAGCTTCACTTAACATTTAGTGTTTATTTCATGTCAATCGGTTCATAAATAAAAAAGTTATGTCAATTAATTCAAAATATGCTGCCCGAAAAGTCACTATTCCACGCGAACGAAGTCGCGGGCACAGCTAGTTGGTTAATATTATTCAAATGAGAACCAAACTAAGTTTGTATGGGGCGAGTGACAGAGAGTCCTCTGTTAACCTTGATTTTTGATTTAAAAGAGGCGCCGCGATGGAAGTGTGTCGGTAGCTACCCTCATGTTAATGAGCAAATTATAAGCAAATATACCTATTGGAGTTATTTCAGCTATAGGTAAGATCTTTTAGATACCTAGATACCTAAGATCTTTTTAGGATTTCATATCTAAAGGGTAAAAACAGAGCCCTATTTAATGTCACTCTGTTGTCTTTCTGTCCGTCTGTCCGTCTGTCTGTCCGTGTGTCAGAGGTCTCTAGATCGTAAACGAAATGAGTTACAAACCTGAAATTATGCTATTTGGTTGTAGAAAACACATATCAAATATTAAATTAGAAATTCAATTGAATAATTTTTCAGGGAATAGGTATTTACGTAGGTAGGTACTTACATGAAAAAGGAGCTGAAAAAATTATTTCTTTTTTATCCTAGCTTGTGGGGTATCATTGTTTAGAGCTGAGTAGAGCATTGAGTAGAGTATGAATATTTTTTTATTTATTTTTTATCTTAAAAAATAAGGAAACGGCCCTCAAAATTTTCAGTTTTAGAACAATTTTGTGACGGGGGCTACTTACTTAGGTATCTCAAAAATTAAATTAGTTAGGAATAAGAAATTTTGGTATACCTACTTATTAAAGTACCATAGGTATGAAATTATGATTTAAATAACAAATATCTACTGAAAACAACGATTTATTAAATAGTTTGTAAGCTGTTCCTAAAACAAACGAACATTTTTTTGGGTTTTTCTTTCACGGTTTATATCAGCTTCGCAACCCGCTCAGCTGCGTCGGTTACTCTGGTTCTCCTACGGATCTCCTCATTTCTGATTTAATCACGTAGAGAAACTTCAAGCATAGCTCTCTCCATCGCCCGCTGATTGACTGAGCTTTCTTATGGGGCCCATACTTAGCGACCATGACTCGGATCCATAATATTAAGTCATCACTGACAAGACCCACTGGTTGAAGACTTTGGTCTTCAAGCTCTAAGGAATTTTGAACGAAAAGACCTCTCGGAGATTCTCTAGTAAGTGAGTACTTAGGTAGGTAAGTAGGTACATACTAGGGCTTGAACTCCGGAGTTCTGGTTTTGGCGTAACTCCGGAGTTTCGAAAGATTACCCACAGATTCGTTTGTAAAAACGGAGTTATTGTGAACATAACCGGGGTATAGATTTTCATATTTTTAGAAAAAACTTGAGCTTTTTAGTTTTTACATATAAGTACATACAGTACAGTCTTAATTGTACATATGAAATAAGGTAATCAATTTCATGGATGGAAAACATAACAAAAAATCCAAAAAGAAAATCTTATTATAATCAATTTTACCAGGTCGTAAAATAGGTAAAGTTTCCTTTTCATTTTTCTAACAGTTTTTTTTTTGTTTAACATACTTACCTATCTAAACATTTAAATATTTAAGTGCAAGAAATATATAAATCATAAGCATTATTTAGCAATGAAGCTTCGAAACTCCGGAACTCCGGACTTGGAACGCTCCGACTCCGGAGCTGTCCGGAGAATAGACCTAATTTCAAGCACTAGTAGATACCTATTTTTAGCCTATAGGTAGGTACAGCTAGGTACCTACGTGGCTTTCGTTCTCAACGCCATAACAAGTCTCGAATTACATTTGGAAAGTCAAAAACAGGGCTTTGTTCCCCCTGACCTCAATACCAACGATTCTTTGTTTTAAATCTGCCGTTCATAATAATTTCAAGTTTTAAGGCCACAGACGGACGTCACGCTTAATTTATATCGACTTTTATAGATGTTTTCAGGGTCCCGTGCCCGAAAGTTGACAACGGGATCTATTAGGTAAAAAAAACCGGCCAAGTGCGAGTCAGACTCGCACACCGAGGGTTCCGGACTCGGGTATTTTTTCCGACACTTTGTAACCATTTACGATCACCTTTACTTGTGCTATAAGACCTAAGTACCTATACCTATTAGGTACCTACCATATTTCATGATTCTAGGTCAACGGGAAGTATGTATACCCTATAGATTTTTTTTGACATGTACACGACAGACCGACAGACAGACAGTTCCGATTTTCGAGGTTTTTAGGGTTCCATATCTCAAAAGGAAAATGGAACCCTTATAGGATCACTTTGTTGTCTGTCTGTATGTCTGTCTGTCCGTCCGCCCTTTGTGTCTGTCAAGAAAACCTATAGGGTACTCCGGTTGACCTAGAATCATGAATTTTGGCAGGTACTTAGGTAGGTCTTATAGCACAAGTAGGTAAAGGAATAAATCTGAAAACCGTGAATTTATGGTTACTTATATCATTAAAAAAATATTAAAATGTGTTTCAATTTTCGAAGTAAAATAGCAATACCAAGTGGGGTATCATGATAATATGAAAGGGCTTTATCTGTAGGTACATTCTAAAACAGATTTAGGTTCAGTTTTTTAGCCGGATCCTACAATCGTAGGCGTAAGTAGGTAGGTATGTGTACAGGTGCATTGAAATACAGTAGGTAGGGTAAGTAGCTGTACCTACAGCTGTAGTCGCTAAATCGGACCTAACAACAAGTGTAAATTAAAAATTTAAAACACCCCCGACAAGTGAAGGTTACAGTAACTAGAAAAGAGCAGATAACTTTCAAACGGCTGAACCGATTTTCTTGGATTATAGCTAAGAACACTCTCTATTAAGCCACCTTTCAAACAAAAAAAAATAAATTAAAATCGGTTCATTAGTTTAGGCGCTACGGTGCCACAGTCAGATACACAGATACACAGACACACAGATACACAGATACACACGTCAAACTTATAAAACCCCTCTTTTTGGGTCGGGGGTTAAAAACACTTCCCGCAAAGAATCGAATGTGTGTAACGAACCTAAAAATCGAACTTTTTTTCTTCAATGTTCACAACATTTAATTACTTACCTACATAATGAAATTATTTAAAGTTTATGTGAGGACGGAGGAACTGGGATGGTCGTCGATTTCTGACCGTCCAATGCAAATGCTCATCATCAAATTCAAAGTTACAAATTGTCCTTTTTGTGACACAATTTAGCCTGAAATTTAAAAATCGAACCGGGGTGGCTGCTCGCACCCCATTGGCCGCCACGGGGGTGTCTGGCTCAGTCGCCAGCCAATAGCGGAGCCGCTCTCGAACGTGCCCTATCAGCGGCAGGCACCCCAAGTATCTGAGGGCTCGAGTTTTGTTTGCGTTGCGTTTTACTTGTTTGTGGAATTAATTGATGTTCCTTTTTTAAAAGGGACGCGGGATTCGAGAGTTTGAGTCGAGGGCGAGGCGCGTGAAGTGTTCGAAATTCGAATTTTGAAGTGTCAGGGACTTAGGAATGCTTATTAGGAGCTAGGTAACCTAGTGTAGGTTGTATATTAATAACGACAGCCTCCTTTGTATTCGGGAGAGGGAGGGTTCGGTCCCGGGCACGCACCTTTGACTTTTCGGAGTTATATTTTTAGGGTTCCGTACCTCAAAAGGAATAAAAGGAACCCTTATAGGATCTGTTCGTTTAAGTCGTTTGAAGTTAGCTCCGAAGTACGGAAACCTCGTTATTCGAGTTTGACTCGCACTTGGCCGTTTTTTTTAATTTACCTACATATTTTATTCGATAGGTACCTACCTAGGTACATTAGACTTTGACTGCAAATTGCAATCTCACTTGGTGATGATGCAGTCTAAGATGGAAGCGGGCTAACCTGGAAGGGGTATGACAGTTTTTTATCAAACTCATAGGTACTTAGGTATCCTCTTTGGTTTCTACACGGCATCGTACCGGAACGCTTAATCGCTTGGTAGCACGGCTTTGCAGGTAGTGTGGTAGCTAGCCACGGCCGAAGCCTGCCACCAGACCAGATATTTAGAAACAATAAAATTTTAAACCCCTGCCGGGAATCGAACCCGGGACCTCCCACTGCGCCAGGAAGGAGGTTATGTGATTGTGTGGGTGTGTCAAGTTTGCCATTAGCACTTCGCCAGCGTGGTGGACTACCTATAGCCTGATCCCTATTTTTAACCCCCGACCCAAAAAGAGGGGTGTTATAAGTTTGACGTGTGTATCTGTGTGTCTGTGTATCTGTGAATCTGTGTATCTGTGTATCTGTCTGTGGCATCGTAGCTCCTAAACTAATGAACCGACTTTAATTTAGTTTTTTTTGTTTGAAAGGTGGCTTGATCGAGAGTGTTCTTAGCTATAATCCAAGAAAATCGGTTCTGCCGTTTGAAAGTTATCAGCTCTTTTCTAGTTACTGTAACCTTCACTGGTCGGGGGTGTTATAAAATTTTAATTTACACTTGTCTCATTCTGTGGAGATCCGTGCCCAGCAGTGGGCCTTTGTTGGGTTGATGATGATATATGAGATAAGTAGTGAAGTTCTTGTATAGCACGCGACAGGTCGGGATGGCAATCGGGGTGAGGACGCCACGCACAGCCCCCGCACTAACCCGGTGCGGGATAGCGCGGGTGACGTGCGGGTGTGTGGGAGGACCCCCGCCTCATAACCTGCTTGCCATGTCGACCTGTCGAGGTAGGTACTTATATAAAAAAAAATAGTGTTATGTCTTGTAGGATGGAACAGAACCCTTCGTGCGCGAGTCTGACTCGCACTTGCCCAGTTTTTTTTTTCAAATATTTTTTATTTTGCCCAGGCAAGTTTTGACAGTAACAATAGGCATAGATATTAGTGTAAGTACTAGGGACAAAGGTAGATTTATCCAAGTTAATAAAGAATAGGTAGGTAGGTAAATACTCATTGAATCATTTTGTTAGGTACCTACCCAATTAGTCATCGTATCCATTAAATATTCAAGATCACTATTGTCATTGATTTATCTAATACCTACCTATTACAATGTTTGGTTTTGTTCATGGTTTTTCTCTGCATCGTATTGCTAATCGTTGAAGGTTACGTCCTCTTCTATTAACCTCTAACTTTCCAGAATCACACTATCACACTAATATTATAAAGGGGAAAGTTAATTTGTGTGCAGGTATGTGTGTATGTTTGTTACTATCCTTCACTCAAAAACTACAGGACGGATTGGGCTGAAATTATAATGGAGATAGATTATACCCTAGATTAGCACATACTTAGGCTACTTTTTATCCCGGAAATCAAAGAGTTCCCGCGGGATTTTTAAAAACCTACATCCACGCAAACGAAGTCGCGGGCATCAGCTAAGTACTAGTAGGTAGTAGTAAGTATAAAATAAGACTACCCACTATACAGGTAGGTAAGTACTTAGGTACCTAGGTACTTTGATAGGTAAGTACCTACCTACTTAAATAATAAATATCACTTGCTTTATCGATGAAGGAAAACATTGTGAGGAAACCAGCATGCCTCCATGATGTTCTCAATGTGTTTAGCGGTCTATATGGCCTAACCCTTCCCCTTCTCATTTCGAGAGGAAACCATCTTGGTTTGTGCGATGGGTTTATCATGATTATGGTAATCATGATAAGGTACCTTGTACCTATCCAATCCAATCCATCAGCCTGTAAGCATCCACTGCTGGACATAGGCCTTTCCAAGAGCGCGCCACCGAACACGGTCCTCCGCCTTCCTCATCCACCCGCTCCCCGCCATCCTCCTTGTACTTTTTTTTTCCCCCTCTCCAACTAAGCGTCAGGCTTGTGCTAGGAGTAGGTACGACAATAGTGCAACGGGTGGGGTTCGAACCGTCGACCTTTCGGTTTTCAGTCCACTCCTTTACCGGTTGAGCTATTGAGGCTTTAAATCCTTCTTGTACTTACCTTCTAAGTACCTTGTACCTACCCATCCTTGTACTTACCCACTTACTCAAGCTTAATTTGTTTATTGTCATAGGTAGGTACTTAGATGATTTAGGTTTTGAGAATTTTTTGCCTTTCCAGAATGTAAAGTTGCCTAGGGCCAAATTCCGGGATGCAAGCTACCTCTGTACTTACCAAATCACACTAATATTATAAAGGCGAAAGTTTGTATGTGTGTGTGTGTGTGTGTGTGTGTGTGTGTGTGTGTGTGTGTGTGTGTGTATGTTTGTTACTCCTTCACGCAAAAACTACTGGACGGATTTGGCTGAAATTTGGAATGGAGATAGATAATATCCTGGATTAGCACATAGGCTACTTTTTATCCCGGAAAATCAAAGAGTTCCCACGGGATTTCAAAAACCTAAATCCACGCGGGCGAAGTCGCGGGCATCGGCTAGTTTTATATAAATTGATTAAACGGATAAGCCTATGAGAATCCCTTGGGAACGCTTTAATTTTCCGGGCCAAAAAGTAACCCATGTCCGTCCCCAGGATGTAAGCCAACTCTGTACCTACCAAATTTCATCAAAAACGGTTGATAATCTAGCAGACAGACAACCACACTTTTGCATTTATAATATTAATAAGCCCATATACCTACCTAATTATTTATAACTGTTTAAAATTGATGTAATGAAGGGTGATAAATTGGGATAGACCAGTGTGATAGAAATTAGAAATTTAGAAAAAAATATTTAAAAAAATTTTAAAAAAATATACTTGCCTAAAAAACTAATAAAATAAAATTGGGAAGTCTCAATCTACCTGAGAAGTTAAGTTATGAATAAGTAATTAAGTAAATACTTAAGTATAGCCTACCTAGGTGGGACAAACAAATATTTTGATTTAGTTTTATTTCTGTTTTATTATTATTACTTATCTATACTAATATTATAAAGAGGAAACCTTTGTATTTTTGTATGTTTGTATTGAATAGGCTCAAAAACTACTGGACCGATTTCAAAATTTCTTTTACCATTACTTAGAGGGATTCTTCCGAATCCGTATAGGTTATATTTTATCCCGGAAAATAGATAGGATTTTTCGTGGTAGTGTCCACCCGTGCGAAGCCGGGGCGGGTCGTTAGTTGTTTATACTTATGTAAATAAGTATAATAGCAACCCGCTTATTGTAGCTTATTACAATTTTCGTAGAGATCTCTAATAAAAAAAATTAATATAGCCTATGCTACTTAGGTAAACTTAGGTATGCTACTTATGTAGCTTAAGTAAATACCTTATGTAAAATAAGTAAGTATTTACCTGGATACGTAGGTAGGTACGTTATATTAAACAAGTCTAAAAGACTCTACATAATAAAAAATACCTTATAAGAATCCTGTAAGATGCTTCCTGGAAAGTGTAACGGCCATTTTCAGCACTTTTTGAATAGTCTCCATTTTGTTTTCAGAACACACAGGTAACATTTTTTAAATTTAGAACGCAATTAGTTATCCTTTATTAAACATTCTAAATTCAAATTCACTTTAGATATTTTCTTTTTTATATGCACTTTATTTCGTCACCACTTTAAGAAAATGAAATAATATTTTTTTACTAAAAAATAGCTCTCATCAAATCAACTTAAAAAAATTGTCTTATTTAATTTTTTTTTACTAAAAATAATTTATATATTTACATATTTAGAATTAATTACCTAAATTATTTTAAAACACCTTTTCTCAAAAAAAAAAAGAACCACCTATCTATAAAACTATTGTTCTGATGCTCTATCAGATTAAAAATCAGTAAAAAAATAATTAATTAGGTCACAGATAAAAACTGTCACTCAAAAAAAATAAGGTTTTTTAAACGTAAGGTTCGTTGTACACTTTTTTTACACAATATCCAGAGATAAAAAAAGATTTTTTTTAATTGATTACCACTAATTCACAGAGAGTCATAGGTGATAGGTTAAAAGGTCATCGTTTTAAACGCGTCGCATCGTCGCGGGCGTAGGTTATGAACTGAGGTGTCCCGTTTTCTCCCGGCGGGAGGGAACAGGAGGGCTGGAGGGGTGACTGAGGTGTGATAAACTCGCACTGAGATTTGCTTTTGATTTATAATAAAATAGCTGTTGCTTGCGACTTTACCCGCTTAAGTTTCTTCCAAATCTCGTACCTACCTTAGGGATTCTTTGAAATTCTAGGATGAAAATTATGCAATCTCTGTCTTCAGGATACACCTGACTAGCTAAGTATCTCTTTGCCAATATTGGTTCATTGGGAAATAAACAGAAAATGGATAGCAGATGCAAATAAAATTCACCTGCGTGGATATTACCTACCTATCTAAGTAAGTACTTATACTTACCTACGCTTAGGGAACTAAGTATAACTTCTTCTTCTTATTTTTTTAGAAATATCATAAGAATCCTTTGGATTATTCGGGACCTGTCATCTACAAAGCCTGTAAGAAGTATAATAGATACCTAGACTAGATAGGTATCTAGCGTGCAGCTGCAATATGCAACGCCCAGTTTTACCTATTCATTAAGTAGGTATCTAATATTTTATTTTTTAAATAGGTAAGTAGGTACCTAACTACTTACTTAAATATGACAAAAAAAATACAAATTAAATCAAATCAAATTTATTTTGCAAAATTGTTTGTAAATAACAGATAAGTAGATAGTATTTAAGTATTTACTACTACAATAGTTCAACCAATAAGGTTGAAAATATCATCTAAATTCTAAACCACTGTAACAGGCAAAGATGCCCAGAACGTTGGCTGCGTTACCACTTACCTCATTGAATAGCCAGACTAGGCGTACTTCTAATTCTGTGAGCGAGACTAATATGCTGACCGAGGTAACTGGCAGCCCTCCGGTCACCAGTGGACTCCGAGGATGCGATGGCAGGTCCTTAAAAAGGATCTAAGTAGCATCCTTGCCACACGAACCCATGGTTTCTACTTACTTACCTCAAAAGGCACAAATATGAAACTATTTTCTATAGTTATATTAATATTATGAAAGTGCTTAGCACTTATCGTTATTTTCTCAATAAGCTACAAACAGAAGCTTTACCAACAGCTAGATAGTTTATCTAAAAATTATTATTATGTCGTTACCGTAAAAACGACATATGTATCGTTAATTCTCAATCCAAAGCCAACATCATAAAGAAACCTCGGAGCATAAAATAACCATTTCAGCTCTAAAAGACCAAACAAAAGCCTCAAACCGGTTTGTGAAAAAAAATAAAAACGTCATTTGCATCTGACGTTTGCCTCTTCCCGCCTACTAGAAAAGGCGTGCGCTGGTTGGTCACGCTTGAGCCAATAGCGCTGAGAGATACGCAGGTGCTTCCAATTTTGAATTCAAATTATTTGGAAGGCGTCGCAAAACTGTTGTTGAATTTATATTTTATTGTATCATCTATATTGTATTGTTTGAGATTATTCTTGTTTATTATCGAATAAAAATAAATGAACTCTTATTTTATTGATCTACACGCTATTGTTACAGTTTAGTTTAGAGCTTTTTTTATTTTATTTTTAAAAATACCTACCGAATTTAGAGTATCTGAATTCCTATTTACTTACTATAAAATTAAGTATTAATTTGCTTCAAAAAGATTTAATTTTAAATAGGTATGTACCTACTTTGTTTTTTTTTTTACTTCTATCTAAAATGTGAACTATATGCCTTATGGCCCCATCGCACCGAGTCACCCTAAAATATCAAAAATATTATATATTTTTTTTATATATGTACCTACCATGTACCTTCTTATGTAGGTACAGTTAATATAAGTAGGTACGTAGGTACATTTGCCAGTAGGTAGGTATAGCCAGGTAGGTATGAAAAACACAACTCCTCCATTTTTGAAAGTCGGTTAAAAAGTAGCCTATGTTACTCGTTGTCTAATCCTCTACTAAGTAGTCAGTGAAAGTCTTGTTAAAATAGGTCTAGCCGTTCCGACGATTAGCTCGTTCAAACAGAACAGACAGACATAGGTAGGTATAGGTAAGTATCTGTGTGAATGGATGGACCTATTTGACAGACTATAAATTAATAAGTTATATTAAGATTATATTAATAAGATTATTAAGATTATAAATTAATAAGTTAGGTACGTAGGTATTTGTTACACGACTACCCAAAAAAAAATTATCTCACACATTCATGCACGCACACACACACACACACACTTTTAAGAACATTAATGCACGATATTTTCCTTCACCGTGTAAGTGAGTGTGTTTTAATTGCTTAACACGCCTGTATAACTCTTTTAAGTAAGAGGTGCGTGCCCGGAATCAAACCCCTGACCTCCGATTAGGAGGCAGATGTCCTAACTCCTAAGCATTATCCGTCATTGTCTTCAAATTCTGTAGCAGCCCTGCGCTAATGGGGAGGTGTCTACAAATTAGTTCAATTTGTAACAAAATGGCGCGCGGGGAGCGATGTGCCTGTAATTATCACCTTTTATTGTAGGTACTTACGTAGAATAATCATCTACATCAGAAATTCCCAGACTTTTTTCTCATAAACCTCATCATCATCATCAGCCTGTGGACATCCACTGTTGGACATAGGCCTTCCCTATAGAGCGCCACCACACCCGGTCCTCAGCCTTCCTCATCCAGCCACTTCCTGCCAGCCGCTTTCTACTTAACGTCAGTCCATCGTGCTGGGGGGCGTCCCACACTATACGCTTGCTTAAACGCGGTCTCCACTCAAGAACTATCCGGCTCCAACGGCCATCGCCTCTACGACAGGCATGGCCTGCCCACTACCACTTCAGCTTGCTAATAGTTTGGGCCATAATACCTACCTACTCATTTATCAAACTTCCCAAAACTCAAAAAATATGTGTAAATTACCTAGATCTATCTAACTACGGTTTGAGTTGCGGCTGAGTTTCAACCGTGAATAAAATTTAGTACCTATGCATAAAAATAAATAAAAATCCGTCCGTCCGTCCGTCCGTCCGTTCGTCCGTCCGTCCGTCTGTCTGTCTGTCTGTCTATCTGCCCATAATAGTTTTTGATTTATAGTGCTAAATGTTAGAAAAAAATACCCGAGTACGGAGTACCCTCAGTGCGCGAGTCTGACTCGCACTTGGCCGGTTTTTTCATATTACCTAATGTGATGGTTTTAACCGTTTTAACGACTGACTTCATCTTCCCTTATGCCTTTTCTCCTTCATCCCTCGTCGCCCTCATCGCACGCGCCACTAACGAGGTCACGTGTTTCTGATTGGCTTTGTTTTAAAGTTGTTTTATTTCATACCTCCTTTCCGAACGTATGCTGTGTTAATTGATTTATTTTCGGATGAAAATTTTTGAATGGGAAAAAATGTAGAAATTAATTGAGCTAACATTCAGCGGTTATGGGTTCGTTTTATTTTTTAACTAGCTGATGCCCGCGACTTCGTCCGCGTGGATTTAGATTTTTCGAAATCCCGTGGGAACTCTTTGGTTTTCCCGGATAAAAAGTAACCTATGTGCTAATCCAGGATAATATTATCTATCTCCATTTCCAGCCAAATCCGTCTAGTAGTTTTTGCGTGAAGGAGTAACAAACATAGACACACACATACACACAAACTTTCGCCTTTATAATATTAGTGTGACAAATGCAGCCGGAGCTGGCTGGCGAAACCAAATTCAGACGTTTTGTCCAGTAGAAAGAATATTTTCCTTGTCCTTCCTTGTGCGGCTATACGTCGACCAATAGGTACCTACTACCTACCCGCGTAGCCGAAAAAACTAAGTAGGTCCACAGTACAAGTTAAATGTAATTTTAAAATAGAGATTTTTATAAAGGTACACTTCAATTAAGAGCTTTTAAAAGCTGTATCTTCAACAATGACTAACTATTTTAAATGTAGTATAGAAGCGGGCGTTATTTTGCGGAAGTCCATGATATACAAGGAACCAAAAGCTTAATTTGCTCTAATCCGCCAAACCAAAGAAATCTGTATGGTGCAACATGCAGCATGCGACATGCACCGCCCGCCCTTCCACTCATAAACATGCAGGAAAAGGCACACGCACCACCACCACGCAGCACCACACAAATCCCAACACCACTCGACGCACGTTTCGCCCCGACACCGGAGCATCCTCAGGAGATGTAGGTTTAGGGAGGGCGGTGCATGTCGCATGTTGAAATGACAAGAAATCTGTATGGTGCAACACCATACAGATTTCTTTGTTTTTGACGGATTATAGCAAATTAATCTTTTGGTTCGTGGTATACCTGTTTAAAAAAAATCTATGTAGGTAAAACTCTCCTGTAAAAAATTGGTTATTTGTAAAGTCGGTTTACTGACGATAGTTGAACGTGACAACAAAGGCCGATTGTGCTTCTTTGTCGCTCGTTCCGCGCTCTCGCTTGCACTTCAAGCCTTACATGGAACGCCTCAAAGCGAGGTAACGCCGCATGAGTCCTGTTTTTTCGTGCGTGCAGCCGGCTCTATCGAATTATAAGACGTTGTCACGTCAAAAACATCTAAAACCCGTATTTTTGTCGCTGATAACCCGTATATCAAGAAGCGTGAGGTGGCAACCCTACGGTAGGTACCTATACCTATGTGATTGCACTCCCATGTCGCGTGTCGACAATTATAATGCACCCTGCCGTGAAACGACGTCACCTACGTACTATTATAATATGCCCGCGGCTTTGTCCGCGTGAAATGTTAGAATTTGTGAAAATCCTTGCTTACTAGAGTATGAAAAAAGCGTGGATTTGACTCGCTCCAGAAATTTAGGTACTTACTACATTGTCACACTATAATATTATAAAGGAGAAAGTGTGTGTGTGTGTGTGTGTGTGTTTGTTACTCCTTCACGCATAAACTACTGGACGGATTAGGCTGAAATTTAGAATGGAGATAGATTATACCCTGGATTAGCACATAGGGTACTTTTTATCCCGGAAAATCAAAGAGTTCCCACGGGAATTTTAAAAAACCTACATCCATGCGAACGAAGTCGTGGGTATCGGCTAATGATTTATAAACCTTTGAAAAGAACCACAACAGAAATGTAGGTATGAGTGAATGAATGAATAAAGCTTTAGTTTTAAGTTTTAACAAATTTAACAATTTCGACCATCAAAAGGAGTACAATTGTACCTACCTACTTTGAATAAATGATTTTGACTTTGACTTTGAATGAATAAATGATTTATTCAATAAAATGTAGCTGCAATGTTTTGAAATAATGTCTGATGAGCCTTATTTTACCATTTTAACTGGTGTTTGAATATTACCATCGAGTGATATTGAGTGTGTATTGGTTTATTAGATAAAGAATAAGTCCCTTTAGGGCTAGGCAAGGTTCCGAAGATACTGGCAGCGCAATACTGCTGCCAGTATCTTCCGAACCTTGCCTAAAGGAACTTGTTTTAATATTTTATTAACCCCCGACCCAAAAAGAGGGGTGTTATAAGTTTGACGTGTGTATCTGTGTATCTGTCTGTGGCATCGTAGCGCCTAAACGAATGAACCGATTTTAATTTAGTTTTTTTTTGTTTGAAAGGTGGTTTGATCGAGAGTGTTCTTAGCTATGATCCGAGAAAATCGGTTCAGCCGTTTGAAAGTTATCAGCTTTTTTCTAGTTACTGTAACCTTCACTTGTCGGGGGTGTTATAAATTTTTAATTTACACTTGTTTTAGTTAGGTATATTATATTTTTTAAGGTTTTTAGTTTTAGGTTCATTGTTTTAATAATTTAGATTTTAGATGTTCAGAATTTTACAATAATATGATGTAACTTGAAAATCGAATAAAGTTATAAGTAGATAAGAATTACATATTTTCGAACTTTTCATTTTTATCCAAAACCCCTGGAAAACCTTGAAAAATAACTAATCTAGGAAACCTCAAAAATATTTGTATTACATGAGCTCTTGCGGAAAATGTAAGTGCTGCCATCTTGAGTACTATAGATTAGTACTCAATAAAATAGTTCAAAAACTTTTCGGTAGATGGCGTAAAATTTAGTTTTTTGGCCTATTGCATACTAGATGTCAGCACTAAACATTGCTCTTTGCTTGCTACTCGATACTAGATGGCACTTTTACGACACATTAAAATAATTAAATGGAAAAGAATAAATAATTTAATTATTGCAGAGTAATATAAATTTGTTATAATTTTCCACGCAAAAGCTTTGAATTTTTTTTTATCGAATAAGATTGATTATTACAATAAAAATACATGTATTGAATGCTATCTGTCGGTGGGAAAAAGAATTAAAACAGCTGATATTGCTACTCCCATATAGATGGCGCCATTTCCAATGCTAGTTACTGTTTAATCTGCCACAAGATGGCGCCACTTAATTTTTCTTAATAAAATTAGATTTTTGATTTTTCAAGTCCTATCACAACTGGATGATTTTATAAAAAAACCGGCCAAGTGCGAGTCACTCGCGCACCGAGAGTTCCGTACTCGGGTATTTTTCCGACATTTTGCACGATAAATCAAAAACTATGATGCATAAAAATTAATAAAAATCTGTCTTAGAATGTACAGGTAAAGCCCTTTCATATGATACCCCACTTAGAATTGTTATCTTACTTTGAAAATTGAAACACATTTTAATTTTTTTAATGATGTAACCACAAATTCACGGTTTTCAGATTTATTCCTTTACTTGTGCTATAAGACCTACCTACCTGCCAAATTTCATGATTCTAGGTCAACAGGAAGTACCCTATGTTTTCTTGACAGACACGATGGACGGACGTACAGACAGACAACAAAGTGATCCTATAAGGGTTCCGTCTTTCCTTTTGAGATACAGGACTCTAATTAGAGGGTAAATAAGACACAGTTATCAAAAATGTACAATTAACATTTTTATTTCTTAAAATCTATTTTATTTTACTAAATAATTAAAATAGGAATATCCGATTCTGATTTAATTGTGCATTTTAGAAACATTTTGCTAATTTGTTTGTATAGAATCTGTGTATGAGTACCTATTTACACTATAATTTTTTTTTTCTCTCTCGTCTGGCTTTACAAAGATTAGCCAATGTCAAGTTTGTAGTTATTTGTAACAAGTTAGTTAAACTATACAAGTATGGACCCCGTCTGTGCCGGCGCTCGCCGACACACGCACTGCACCCCCTTAGAGCGCTTTCCAGTCAGTTTTAACAAAAAAAACACTCCAAAAAGGCAGAGCACGCCCGCCAGCTAACACCAACACAGACGAAGTCCACACTATCATTACATAATATTTTGTGTAGCTGAGTTGATAGTACTGTGACTGTGAAAACGAGATTTATGTCGGAAGTCAAAGTAAATCCATACTAATATTATAAGTGCGAAAGTGTGTCTGTCTGTCTGTTTGCTAGCTTTTCACGGCCCAACAGTTTAACTGATTTTGATAGCTACAGAGTTAGCTTATATCCCAAAGAAGGACATAGGCTACTTTTATTCTGGAAAATCAAAGAGTTCCCGTGGGATTCTTAAAGGCCCATCTGTTCAATCGATTTATATGGGTACAGAGGTAGCTAGCATCCCAGAAAATGACAGAGGCAACTTTTTATCGCGGAAAACTAAGAGTTCCCATGGGATTTTTAAAAAACTTAATTTAAGCGGACGATGTCGCGGGCTTCATCTAGTGTTCAATAAATCCCAAACTTGACAATTTTATATTACACTAGCTGACGCCCGCGACTTCGTCCGCGTGGATTTAGATTTTTCGAAATCCCGTGGGAACTCTTTGGTTTTCCGGGATAAAAAGTAGCCTATGTGCTAATCCAGGATAATATCTATCTCCATTCCGAATTTCAGCCAAATCCGTCCAGTAGTTTTTGCGTGAAGGAATAACAAACACACACACACACATACAAACTTTCGCCTTTATAATATTAGTGTGAAGTGTGATAGTGTGATATTAACTAGGTCATGCCCACATGGATATAACTTTATGAAATCCTGTGGGAACTTTTCGATTTTCTTAAAGTAAGCTACTAGAAAATCCGACGAAACAAAAATCTGTCAAATTGATAACTCTCTTTGGCTTTCTGGGACAAACATTATTTATTTGTAGTTGTTTAACTGGCAACTGACTGACTGTTTCGTTTAAATGGGCTATGTGGCTATGTCAGAAGACTAAACAACCACTCGTGGCAGTTTAGAGTCTTCCAAATAAAAATGCAGTAGTAATTAGAAGGCCAGCTTCTTCATGAGCAAGTACATGTGCTGGTCCACCTCGAACCCGTGCAGGTTGTTGGCGTCCCCCTGCAGCCTCATCAGCAGGCCGCCGAAACTGACGTACGCCGACAGCCGCGCCGCTGGCTCCATTGCCACCTCGTCACCATCTATCCTGCAACATTGAAGTGAAAATTTTTAGCTGCCTCGAAAGCAAAAGAGCCTTTTTATTTTATTTACATATTTATTAACCTTAAAGAATATAATATTTTTGTTACATTCTTTGCTTATTATAATATAAGTCATTTGTGGGAATGGGTATAATTTTTAGGGTTCTTATCTCAAAAGGAAAAACGGAACCCTCATAGGATCCCTTTGTTGTCTGTCTGTCTGTCCGTCCGTCGTGTCTGTCAAGAAAATCTATAGGGTACTTCCTGTTGACCTAAAATCATGAAATTTGGCAAGTAGGTAGGTCTTATAGTACAAGTAAAGGAAAAAATCCGAAAACCGTGAATTTGTAGTTGCATCACAAAAAAAAAAAAAAATTTCATGAACAAATAATTGATTAGTATTTTCAATTTTCAAAGTAAAATAACTATACCAAGCGGGGTATAATATGAAAGGGCTTTACCTGTATATTCTAAAACAGATTTTTATGCATAACAGTTTCTAATTTATCATCCAAAATGTCGGGGAAAAAATAACTGAGTACAGAACAGATAATCTTTTTAGCTATGTGATTTTGATTTTAAAGTAAAGCATATTTTTTCAAAAAGTTTTAAGTTTAAAAGTCTCCCGAAAAATTGTGATTTTCCACATAGCGGAATTTTCATGCAATTCTAGTTAATAGATGCTTATTACTTTTTTCTTTTTAATTCACTATATGGCGCTTGACCACAATCACACCTGATGGAAAGTGATGATGTGGTCTAAGATGGGACGTGTTTACCGAGAAGGTGGCTATTCACTCTTGTTTGGTTTACTTACTTATAAACCTTCCCATACATAACATATTCAAAACTGTCTGCCCTATTGCCTTCAGTCTCTAAGGGATTCCATTCACCACCATCTGGATATCCATTCTCTCGCAGAGTTGTTGCTAAAACCAATCTGAAAATATAAATAGACATTCATCACTTTCTGAGCAACAGAGTTGTTGATATCACACTATCACACTAATATTATAAAGGCGAAAGTTTGTGTGTATGTGTGTATGTTTGTTACTTCTTCACGCAAAAACAACTGGACGGATCGGGCTGAAATTTAGAATGGAGATAGATTATACCCTGGATTATACCCTGATGATGATGATGATGATGGTATGATATTACCCTGTATACAGTATGGCATATTATTGTAAATTGTACATTTGAAAAGAGCAACCGCCGAGTTTCTTGCTGGTTCTTCTCGGTAGGAACAGCATTCCGAACCAGTGGTAGATTATTTTGACGATTCAAAAGCACTTGTAAAAGTTTAATTGAATAAAAATAATTTGAATTTGAATTTGAATTAGCACATAGGCTACTTTTTATCCCGGACAATCAAAGAGTTCCCACGGGATTTCGAAAAACCTAAATCCACGCATGCGAAGTCGCGGGCATCGGCTAGTATGGAATAAAATTACCCAAGACCATTGCTTGGAGTTTCCCTATGTGATCAAATCAGAAATGAAAAGATTCATAGGACATCCATAAGGAGTATAGCTATATTTAGGAGCCTCACTGGAGAGTGTGTTCAAGAATTTTTTGACCTGTATGTTGATTCCAGGAAACCGTAATCTTCACATCACCTATCTGCTGTTCATGACATTTAGGGTACTTCTAAAATAACGTTGAGGCTTCAACATCACTGGCAGGCGTCAAATGTCAATGGAAGGTGTCACATTTGACGCAGGAAGCCCTATTTTTCTATGATTTTGTCACCATAGTCTAATATTTGATATATCACCAATTCAGGATCGCAGAGTTCCCAGGCCAGGCATTCTAAATTCAAAATATTTTTATTCACTTAATCTTTTACAAGGACTTTTGAACTATCAAAAGCACCACTGGTTGGGAGTTCCTTTCCTACAGAGAAGGACCAGCAAGAAACGATGATTTTTCGTTTATAATTGAACCACCAATGGAACCTTCCAGCATCAGATTTCCCTTCATTTTTACTACGGGTAGTAGGTACCTTTAAGTCAAGAGTAAATAAGCATCTTCTAGACCATTTCTTACTTGCAGGATTGCAGCTAAACGCTTGTCTATATATTTAAACAAAATTGGTTACCCACCTAAACTTATCACCAAGCTCCATAGGATATATCCATGAGTTTATATCCAATATTAGATCCATTTTGAAAGACTCCGATTCACAATGCAGTCTGCTGACTCGGTCGAACTTCTTTCCCTCTGGATCCATGTCTTTTACATTAAATATGTCCTCGAATAACACTCCCGCCATTGTGGTAACGAACACCAAGTTTAAAGCGTATCTAGCTTAAATAACATTTATTAAGTTCTAACGTCTAATAGTAATATAATAATTATTACTAAAATAATAACAAACAAAAGAGACAAGCAAAGAACACGCCGCTAATTTTTGGGCAAAAATTGACAATTGTCAATTGTCTGTGGTCAATTGACTTAGTCGTCTGTCATTTTGACAATCATTTACGTTTTATAAACTATAAAGTATGCTAGGAGAGATGTTACTTAAACGGCAGTGATATTATCGGAATCCTTTTTATAATACAAAATAGGGTTTTAGCTTTATAACTATCTCAGTTTTGTCGTAAAATTTTTGAGAAATATTCTCCAATATCTTTATTAATTAGTTTTATTATTTTGATGAAATCACAACCAATCCTCGTGATCATAATAGCAGTCCTTGTAAAAGCAACTCAAATATCGCCATGCGCATCTCGTTGTTCTGTCAAATGTCAAAACTCTATGCCTCCTCTTGCTACTCTATGCTTACTCTGTAATGTCAAATGTCAAACCAAAAAACTAACCTCTTTCTGTAGGTACATCTCGTTTTACACGTGTTGGTTTACAAACATTAAAATTATTCGTTTAGTTCGTTATTAATTTACAAGTTAATCACAATACGCTGTGTATAGAACGTTCAGTGCAGTGTTCGAACTTTAATTCAAGGAATCAACATGACGGACGTGCTACCGCCGGGTACCGAAGTGTTTACAGAGAAGAAGAAAAAGAAAAATAAAGATGCGGTGACCCTTGGCGCGTTCCAGAAGCTGGGAGACTTCAAGATCGAGCCTTCGGAGAGCGTTACTAAGCTGGATACAGCCTACTGGCCTTTATTATTGAAGAATTTCGATAGACTCAATGTGCGCACTAACCACTACACGCCGCTTCCTTTTGGCAGTTCGCCGTTAAAACGCTCGATTTCTGAATACGTTAAATCCGGCTTTATCAACGTCGATAAACCTAGCAACCCAAGCTCCCACGAAGTCGTTTCATGGATAAAAAGGATACTAAAAGTTGAGAAGACGGGCCATTCCGGAACCTTGGACCCTAAGGTTACCGGGTGCTTAATTGTGTGCATAGACCGAGCTACGCGGCTGGTCAAGTCCCAACAGAATGCTGGTAAGGAGTACGTAGCTATTTTTAATCTACATTCAGCTGTTGAAAACATCCAGAAAGTCACTCAAGGCTTGGAGAAGTTGCGTGGTGCTTTGTTCCAGCGTCCGCCATTAATATCTGCTGTAAAACGTCAGCTTCGGGTTCGCACAGTTTATGACAGCAAGCTACTCGATTATGACCAGGAACGTAACATAGGCATCTTCTGGGTTAGTTGCGAAGCTGGTTCGTATATACGTACCATGTGCGTCCATTTGGGATTGATGCTTGGAGTCGGTGGACAGATGATAGAGCTGCGACGAGTAAGATCTGGCATATCTGGTGAGAAAGAAGGTATGGTGACGATGCATGATATTTTAGACGCCCAATGGGCTTATGAAAACCACAAAGATGAAACGTATCTACGTAGAGTTATTAAACCATTGGAGGGTTTATTGATCGCTCATAAAAGGATCTTTATCAAGGACAGCGCTATTAATGCAGTTTGTTATGGGGCAAAGGTACTCTTACCTGGAATTCTAAGGTACGAAGATGGAATAGAAATTGATCAAGAAATTGTCATAGTCACAGCAAAAGGGGAAGCTGTGGCGTTAGCTATAGCGCTTATGACAACATCAACAATGGCATGCTGTGACCATGGAGTTGCAGCGAAATTAAAAAGGGTTATTATGGAGAGGGATACCTACCCTCGCAAATGGGGGTTAGGACCAAAAGCGTCTCAAAAGAAGATGTTAATTCAACAAGGGAAGCTGGATAAGTTTGGCAAACCCAATGAGAATACTCCGAAGGAATGGCTGAACAGCTACGTTGAATATAAAGGTCAGAAAAAGACAGAAAATGGAGAGGGTACAGTGGAAGAAGGTGGTAGGAAAAGAACAGCAAGCACAGCAAATGCAGAAGATCCTAATGATTCAGTAGAAGCGAAATCGGAGAAGAAAAAGAAGAAGAAGAAGCGTGACACCGAAGCAGAAGCAGACACAACAGTAGAAGCAGAGCCAGTAGCAGAGTCATCAGAAGCGAACGCAGATGGCTCTGTACGTAAAGAGAAGAAAAAGAAGAAGAAGAAGGACAAACACCAAGAAAAAGAAGAACAGTGAATATATATGTAGAAGTAAATCTTGTTGTACATAAACTAAACATGAAATAAATGTGATCTAAAGTTTATACTTATGTGTACATGGGCTTACTCAGGTAGTCGTTAAATATTGCAACATTCAAGACAACATTTTGTATCTAAAGGCAAATAATATACTTTGTTCGTGTTTTGTGACTATACGATAGTCTTAAGTTAAACTTTGACTTAAGCTGTTTATTTGAATAAACTGCTTAAGTCCAAGTCTAAGTCCCATACGAAGGGTTCCATACCATCATACCAGATATTATTATAACACTGTACTTTTTAATTTTTACTAGCTGATGCCCGTGACTTTGTCTGCATGGATTTAGGTTTTTCGAAATCCTATGGGAATTCTTTGATTTTCGGGGATAAAAAGCAGCCTATGTGCTAATCCAGGATATTATCTATCTCCATTCTAAATTTCAGCCAAATCCGTTCTGTAGTTTTTGCGTGAAGGAGTAACAAACATATACACACACACATACAAACTTTCGCCTTTATGATATTATAGAGTGAAGTGTGGTCTTGTGTGATTATTTGTTGTAGAGGCAACTGAAAATTTCAACTCTTACAGTTTATGAGATACATCCCACTGACAGACAAACAACAGGACAGCAGAGGTTTAGGCTGAGATCTATAGCCATACTTTGACTGTCTTCAGACTTAAGTTTCAGTTAAGACGAGACTGATTTATGCCAGCGATATAGCTGTCTCGTTTCAACTGTGTCAAAGCAAAGTCAAAGTGCACTCTATAGATTTCAAACTTAGAGACAGGGTCCCACTCAGTGGCGTGCATAGGGTTTAAAGCCAGGGTAAGCAGTAAGGTATGAACTTATTTTCTGGCAGGTCATGGGAAATAAGCATTGATCTATTACAACTAGGGTAGGCAGTACTTTTATACCTCTATGAGCTGCACGACACTGGTCCCACTGGCAAACTGTAGGTATGGAAACCTATAAAGTGAGCTTAAGAGGGCTCTCTCCGTCACTCGTTTCATACAATCGTGGTTCCAATTTCATTTGAATATTAAGCAACCAAAGTCCATGAAATTTTGCAGACATATTCTAGAAACTAATATCTATGTCTGTTGTTTTCCAGATTTCTGTTAAAATATTCGGTTTCAAAGTTACGCGGTCTTTAGAATTTTCATACAAATCTTTGAGCCCCTGTAATTTTAAAACTACATATTTTTAGAAAAATCTAAAACACCACAGACACAGATATTAGTTTCCAGAATATGTCTGCAAAATTTCATGGACTTTGGTCGCTTAATATTCAAATGAAATTGGAACTACGATTGTATGAAACAAGTGACGGAGAGAGCCCTGTTAAGTAAAAAATAAAAATATTTTTTATGTTTTAAAAATTTTAATTTGTAAAAGTGTAAGCTTTTTCTTTCTACTCCACAATAGACTTGTCTTCAAATCAATTTTGTTTTTTTGGTACCAAATGGGTACAATTTATTTTGCCAGGTGAAATGGAAAATCAATGACAGTGGACCCCCAGTGTACCCCCGGTAATCCGGCCCCTGTCTAATCCGACATGTCTATTATTATTGAATTTATTTTTGACATACATTGTCAAGTATGATTTGTACTTCAGAGTATGTATATTATATAGAATCTTATCATTACATCTGTAATTTGTCGGATTACAAGGTACTCTTTTGTAAAAAAATCTGGACTATAGGGGGTCAGGCAGTATTCTATAATATATAAATTCGATAGTTCGACAATGTCCTGCAAAACGTTTGTCGGATTACCGCGGGTCCACTTTATTATCAATAGCTGTGAATTATGCATCCTAATAAAATAGTAGGTATCAATAATAATAATTACTAAGTAATTTTTGCTAGTTATTGCTAAACATTTTTTTTACTTACTTAAGTAATTTTGTTTTAAGTGGTAACATAAGTAAAATGGATTGATGAAATTTCAAGCTGCAAATACCTGTGTTAGGATGCCTGTCCACTAAAGCGTAGCTGAGCGTTAAACTGGCCAATTAGATTCAATGACTAATGATGATTCAATTTTGTTTTTATGTGCCAAATGGATTACAGTTTACTTCGCCAATGATGCAAGAAATGGAAGAAACAGTTTAAGAGAATGATTTGATAGGTGGAAATTTGGAGTGTAGCTTTTAATTTGGATAGTATATGTGGCTATTTTGATAGCATTATTTTATTGAGTTAGTTTCTAGCCTAGAACAACTCAATCCATACTTCCATACTAATATTATAATGCGATAGTGTGTCTGTCTGCTAGCTTTTCACGGCCCATCTGTTTAAGCGATTTGACGCAATTTTATTATCAGCTTGCATCCCGGGGACAGACGTGCTACTTTTTGTCCTACAAAATCGAAGAGTTCCCACGGGATCTTTAAAAACATAAACGCAGGCGGACATCATCTAGTATTATAATTGATAATGTCGTTTTCCCAAAATTCGAAATGTTTTTGCTCCGCTCCGCTTTAGTGAACTGGCACCCTTAAGAGTTAAGGTGCAGACACATTGTGGCGTGTTGCAACGCACTAGTGTGACGATCCACCAATCGGAGCATGTCTCGAACAAAATGCTAGTCTAGTAGTAGTGTGGGTATCTCCCTATCAAATGTATGACTGGAAGCCTAACGTGAAACATCGTAGTTTGACAGCTACAGTGTAACGATCGTAATCACCTCTGATTGGCCGTTTAGGCTATGCGTTAATATCTACCAACGCATACCCTTAACGGCCAATCAATCAGTCGGTTGTAAGCAAGTCTTTTTGTATTTCTACTAAAATGTCAGGCAATATTGAGTCAGTGTCGGCCAACGATCGTAACACTGTCAGTTTACCGCGATCATAATTATTATTCATATTTACAGCGTTTGCAAGCTGCAACGCGCCACAATACAAGGTAATGTGTCGGCAGCATTAGTTTAAGCCTAAGTGTTAGTTATACTTACTATAATAAAATAAAAAGTCCTTTATGAATAAAAATAATTCTGTGTTGAAATTTGAAATAAATTACGGGTTTTGTTCCCTGCATTTATGTAATATCATTTGTATTTTAATTTATCCTTTAACGAATTTCTATATCTATACAAATAGTAAGTATAAAGATTTATTTGTTTATAATCGATAAATTCTGAAACTACTGAACCGATTTTAATAATTCTTTCACAATTAGAAAGCTTCTAATGGTGAAATTCTTCATAATATTATTAATGAAGGTACTAAATCCATTCTTCTATACTAATACTATAAATGCGCAAGTGTATGTCTGTCTGCTAGTTTTTCATGGGTCATCTGTTAAACAAATTATGATTTTTGGTACCGAGTTAGCTTAGATATATCCCGGGGATAGAAATAGACTGCTTTTGTTCCCGGAAAATCAGAGATCTCCCACAGGATTCTTAAAGACCCACCAGTTTAAACGATTTTTATGAAATTTGGTAAAGCTTCCATCCTGGGCTACAATATAGGCTACGATTTATCCTGAAAACTCAGTTTCCATGGGATTTTTAAAATTGAATCTACATGGACGAAGTCGCGGACATCATCTAGTTTGCTCTAGTTCTCTATAAATGTTACTGAACTGACTGAATGTTAATAAACGATGCGTGAACGATTGGCTTTAGAATTTTTTTAGTTTATCCTGGAAGCCTTGTTAGAGAGTAGGATATTCCAGTATACCTACAGTAGAACACCGATTATCCGAACGCCGATTAACCGAATCGCCAATTATCCGAATCGGTCCTAAGCGTAATATAAAAAATTAAAACCAAGCACTGTAAGTAAGTAATGTAATTTTTGTTTTGTTTTGTTTTGTTGTCACAAGTTGAAACTCGCTGGAGTCCAAATATATTTCAACTGTTATGGTTGAAAGCTAGAGGCAAGACACTACATGTTTTGCGTCGCGCGGCTTCCGTTTATTCTTATTCTTTATTACCAGTCTATGTCCGATTATCCGAATTTTCGATTATCCGAATCGACCCCGGTCCCAATTAATTCGGATAATCGGCGTTCTACTGTATTCCTTAATCCAAGCGAAACCAGGGTAAGTTAGCTATTTAATTTTGATGCTTGTTACTCAACAATAGATGGCGCTCATGGTATAAATGGTATTTGTCTATGGGTAGACGTAATTTTTTTCTGTGGTACCAACAGACTATACCTTGACCAAACCGTATACAGCGAGCTTAGTCTATGGTTCTCAAGCGTTCCACTCAGCATTGCCATACGTATGAAATTCGTACTATTTGGGTAATGTTGAAACCTTCGTTTCTTCAGTCTTATTTTAGTACCTTTTTTGAAGTTCCGTATTTCCAAAGAAAAAACGGAACCCTAATACACTTTGTTGTCTGTCTGTCTGTAATAACTCCTTAGCGGAATCAAAACTTATAGGCTACTTGTGTTGTTTTAGCAATGTCTTAATAACAGAAGTAAAAGGGAAATCTGAAAACCATGAATTTGTGGTTACATTACATAAGATTAAAAAGTGTTATTTTCTTGTTCGATGGTACGGTACCCTTCGTGTGCCAGTTCAATTCTTTATTAATGGCTGTTTTGTTAGTTGAGTCAACACAAAACACAAAATAATAGTATAAAAGTTATGTAAATCTGTATATTTTTAATTTTGAAATAAATTATAAGCAGCGTTGTCCATTTATGCATTCAACAAAAAAAAATACATTTGATACTTTATTGATGTCAATACTAAAACAATAATTATTTACAGCAAGCATTTTTTTTTTTCAAAAGATAAAGGAAAAAATCATACGTTCCATTCAAATATTCTATAATATGTACTCAAAATGATGTACAAACATTGTCATAGCACAAAAGTTCAACAAAAAAAATTGGTTGTCTGTAAAGTCGGTTTACTGACGATAGTTGAACGTGACAACAAAGGGCGATTGTGCTTTTTTGTCGCTCGTTCCGCGCTCTCGCTTGCACTTCAAGCCTTACATGGAACGCCTCAGAGGGAGGTAACGCCGCATGAGTCATGTTTTTTCGTGCGTGCAGCCGGCTCTATCGAATTATAAGACGTTGTCACGTCAAAATATTACAATTTACCCATACATTCTCTTTTGTTTATAATTAATTGAATTTTGTTTTTTGACGTGACAACGTCTTATAATTCGATAGAGCCAGCTGCACGCACGAAAAAACATGACTCATGCGGCGTTACCTTGCTCTGAGGCGTTCCATGTAAGGCTTGAAGTGCAAGCGAGAGCGCGGAACGAGCGACAAAGAAGCACAATCGGCCTTTGTTGTCACGTTCAACTATCGTCAGTAAACCGACTTTACAGACAACCAATTTTAGTGAAAACGGCTATAGTGCTCCAGGGTTAGACAGCTTCCATCTTAGACTGCATCATCACTTACCACCAGGTGAGATTGAAGTCAAGGGCTAGTTTCTATCTGAAAAAAATAAAAAAATCTTGATAATTAAGGAACCTCTGTAAACATATAATTCCATAATAAAACATATCACATTCTATGCAAAACTTTTCAAATTTCATCCTAAAACCCTCGCCTATTATATTAATGTTACCCGTGTCTTCTGTACCTTTTTAAAGCGTTTCCCATTTTCAGGCTCTCATAAGTAGGATTTACCACCTACCATCTGGCAGCACTACTTCCGTTTCCGCCTTCCGCAGCAACACAACAAAAATAATTAATAAATACCAAAAGTCAAAACCAGATTCGTGGTCTGTGGTCAAAACGCCATTTGAATTGAACGCCATTTTGTTTTTCAAACACGCGAAAAGCAAGTATTGATTAAACCAGTGTTTATAGTGTTCTTTTATTTGATGAAGAAACGTTAAAAATTGTAAGTAGCCATGTCCTTAGATTTACTGGTATTAAATTTCGACCCAGGCTTGTACAATTACGATTATTTTCAACAAGACGACGTGTGCCGCTTTTGTTGGAAAAGAGACGCTTCCTCACAATTAATCCAAATAAAGGTAGAAAACGATAGAACAGTAAAAAACGATCTAGCGGCTAAAATATCTGAGTGCTTAGACATCGATATAACTCGATGCGATCGCCCAAAAAAGATATGCGCGGAATGCACTAGCCAAATCGATAAGTTTCATACTTTCAAAAAAGTTTGTCAAGAAACCGACAAAAAGTTGCGTGAAATACTCTCAAATCACGAATTAATCGATGAAAATGTGAGCGATATGGTTATAAATGTTAAAATCGAAAAGGAGGATGTTGATTCGAGAGATGGTAATTTGGACAATTTGGATTGTCCGAAGGATTCTGACGGAGAATCTGAGCTTCCGAACAAAAAAAGATCTAAATGGAAGTACAAGCCTAAACGTTCAGCTACATATTGCAATATCTGTAGGTTAGATTTGGAAAACGCCGACAAATTCAATAGTCACAATTCAGAAAGCCATGGTATACAAAGAGGAGGTGGTTTTAAATGTTTTGGTTGCGAGAAAGTGTTCAGAAACCGTAGATCCCGACTTGGGCACGAGCAAAACTTCTGCAAGAACCTGAAAGATGGGTATAAATGTAGTTTGTGTGATAGATATTTGCCAAGACGTCGTATGTATGAGGCCCATATGTACGATCACAGGCAGAAGGGCACAGTTGAACTTCCCGAGGCGATTTTTAAGTGTAACAAGTGTAAATTGTTGCATAAAACGAGGCAATTGTTAAAAGAACACATGTTAACGCATAAAGGGGATGCAAAGAAATTTGTTTGTGAGGTAAGAAATGTGTCTATGCCCCTTTGGTTACAAAATATTTGCATGCCATAGAGATGTACAAAAAAAACCAATTACATATGTGAATGCGATTTGATTTCAGCTTTAATAACATACATACATCATAACTATTAGGGTTCCATAGCTTAAGAGGAAAAACGGAATCCTTTGTCTGTCAACCTAGAATCTAGAACCTAGAATATTGACGTAGAATCATGAAATTTGGCATGTAGGTAGATCTTATAGCACAAGTATAAAGGAATAAATCTAAAAACCGTGAATTTGTGGTTACATCACAATATACCAAGTATAATATGAAAAGACTTTATCTTTACATTCTAAAACCATTTTTTTCATGCATAAAAGTTTTTGATTTATTGTCCAAGTTAATTAAATTATATTGTATTTATTGTGGCCAGTTTATTGATTTTATAACTACAAAAGTAAGGGCCCAATTCAAATACATCCTCAAGCTTGAAGCTCGCATTATGTCTGAGTTTAGAAATCTGTCTTTTCTTTTTATTGCAGGCTCAATTTGTACCCAAACTTGTTGCATATTTTACACTGAAACAAATAATAGGTTAACAAACTAATTTATCCTCCGTCTCCCTTTCTCTCTCTTGTCTCCCTCTTCGTATTCCTCATTACTGAGGGTTGTGACCTCTTCCAATATGATTGCAATACATTTGTTTGACAGAGCTGCGGGCGAGTGTTCACGCGGAACGACTACCTTATGAAGCACAAACTCACTCACACAGGAGAGAAGCAACATGAGTGTCCGCACTGCAGTTTCAGAGCCACGCAGCGCTCCTCGCTCATTGTGCATATCAGGTAGGTAACTAGAATAAAATGACTGATTGTTTCCTTGTCTTTAGAGAATTCAATCCTAGGCCCTTAGTTCCAATCCTGGGATTAGAGGATTCATCATAATCATCATCAATCACCCATTGTATAATATGAATATTATTGTAAATTGAACAATTGAAAAGAGCAACCGCCGAGTTTCTTGCTGGTTCTTCTCGGTAGGAACGGCATTCCGAACCAGTGGTAAATTATTGGACAATTCAAAAGCACTTGTAAAAGTTTATTTGAATAAAAATCTATTCTATTCTATTCTATTGCCGGCTCACTACAGAGCACGGATCTCCTCTCAGAATGAGAAGGGTCTATGCTGGTCAAGTGTGGATTGGTGGACTTCACTTGAGAACATTATGGAGAATCCTTGTACATGCAAGTTTACTTAGGTTATTTTCCATCACTATTAAAGCAAGTGATATTAAAATGCTTAAAGTCAAAGTCAAAATCATTTATTCAAAGTAGGTACAATTGTACTCCTTTTGATGGTCGAAATTGTTAAACTTGTACGATATAGTGGTGATAATTAATTACGTTACTTAAAACTAATGTTACGAGGGTTCCAAACGCGCCCAAGTCTGAGAAGAGCCCACAACAAACTCAGCCGGGTATTCTGTTTAAAATGCATATAACTCTGATAATATAAGAGGTGCATGCCCAGAATTGGACCCCCAACTTCCTGAATAGGAGGCAGACATCTTAGACCCATCAAGCACGGTCGACTAGTCGCCCGGCGACTTGGTCGACCAAGACCATTAGAATCTAATTTAATTATATAGAAGTCTCAGTGATCATGCCAACGTAGTTGCCACGACTAAGTGTGCATACACACAACAACTTCCATATAATTTACTGATTCTATTGGTTGGTGTCCACTGAGTTGCCAGGTGATTAGTCGATGGTGCTTATTGGGTCTTAGCCCCTAGGCTATCACTGTTCTATAACGTAAGGTCGCCGGCTTATCGGTGTTTTATAGGGGATTTCGGAGAGTGTGCACAGGAACTTTTCGATCTTGTCCCCCCTTCACCATTTTACCACCGAACCGCAAGACGTCGGGCGAGTTTCCATCCTTATGTCGTTGACATTCCATCTACACGCACGAAATGTTTTGCGTCTTCATTCCTCATACGCATGGAAGGTTTGGAATACTCTTCCGCGATCTGTGTTTCCTACCAATTACAATCCGGGTGTCTTTAAAACAAGAGTGAATAGGTACCTTCTAGGTAAACGCGTCCCATCTTAGACCACATCATCACTTTCCATCAGGTGTGATTGTGGTCAAGCGCTTACCTATAGTGAATAAAAAAAAAAAGAAAAATGCACTTGAATAGTGGTATATTTTATTTATTATATTATAGGAAGCATACCGGTGAGCGTCCCTACCAATGCAGTGTATGTCCACAACAATGTATATCCAGTTCAAACTTGAGAGCACACCAACGGAGGCATCTAGGAATTAAAATGCATGAGGCAAGGAATTGATTCTTCTTCTTTCTTAATTTATAAAAGTGAAATTTTTTATGTGTGTGTATGTTTGTTATTCTTTCACGCAAAAGCTACTGGACGTATGGCTGTTTGCAATGGAAATGGATGTTAATAGGCTACTTTTTATTCCAGTAAAAATCTGTTTTTAAACATATCCACACGGATGAAGTCGCGGGCCACGTCTTGTATTGTTGTTGGAGCCAAATGTAACGTGGTGAAGCAGTCGAGGGTTCGTCGGCTACTCCGCCACGTACATTAATTAGAGTTTTCCCTATCTAGATTTGGGGGAACGGGAATTTTCAGGAATGAAACGCGGATTGACTGGACTACCTAATAATACTATTTATTTGTATAGCAAGAAACAGTTAAAAATTATTTAGCTATAATCCGCCAACAGAAAAAATCTGTATGGTCAAACATGCAGTTACAAGCTAAGCACCGCTTACCTCCCCAACCAAGCAATAAAGCCAAGTTCCCAAGCAAGCACTGCCACCACCACTCACATGCACCACCACACAAGACTTTTCCACTACTCTCGACGCACGTTTCGCCCCGACACCGGAGCATCCTTAGGAGATTTCAAGTCACTTGACAATACAGCATTGTAAAGTCGAAATCTCCTAAGGATGCTCCGGTGTCGGGGCGAAACGTGCGTCGAGAGTAGTGGAAAAGTCTTGTGTGGTGGTGCATGTGAGTGGTGGTGGCAGTGCTTGCTTGGGAACTTGGCTTTATTGCTTGGTTGGGGAGGTAAGCGGTGCTTAGCTTGTAACTGCATGTTTGACCATACAGATTTTTTCTGTTGGCGGATTATAGCTAAATAATTTTTAACTGTTTCTTGCTAAACATGAACTTCCGCAAAGTAACGCCTGATTCTATACAATATTTATTTATTTGTAAACTAAATCTTAACTTATTACAATACGGGCTAGTTCTATTTACAGAGTTACATATTTAGCACGCGGGTTTATCGGCACAGCGATTAGAAATAATACGGTACGGAACCTACCACCCTCCTTGTGGTACGAAGCTCTAACGAGTCACGGGACTCCAACTACCGGGCGACCGAGGGTAGATGTCACGTGCGGGGGGAGAGGCGGCGGGGCTGGTCACGGGGCAACGGGTTGCCGCGTACTCCAACACCTCCAGCGTCTATCCTGTGGTTGCGTCTGCCAGAGTTGCCACGAGCCGACACGGGGTCCACAGCACGACTGGCTGCATGCGGCGGTCGACCGGCCACGCGTTCGCTGCGTGATTGGAAATTTCCACTGCCTCTCGTCGATGTGGGTACTTCGGTTAGCGACTTGCTTCGCTACATCCTCCTCCCGGGAATGGAGACTTTTACCTGGAAAAGTCACAGTTATAAAAACAGAATTCGCTACTGCAACCCCTCAACCGTTAAACTAGTTTTACTGATAACCACATTTCCCCCCCTTTTATTTTTCTACTGTTCTTTCCTTTTGTATTTGGGCAGTCTTATGATTCCCATGCGGGATCCTCCATTTCTCTTTTTCCCTCTTCTCTTTTTCTTCTTTTTTGTCGGTTGCGCCGGCTCTTCCACCTCAGTGACGAATGCCTGGTATTCGCCTGTTCGCACGTGTGGGTCAATGTCCAGGCACTCGTCCCGTTCGGGTGTGGCCAACCCTCCAACCACCCATGGCCCCACCAACCTCTCGGTTATATGGGCCGAATCGCGGGAGAGCCCCCCGGTACTTGCTCTGTACCTGTCGGGTGTGGCCAGTGTCTCTGTGTTTCTCGGTGTTAAAATAATGTTCTGGCCAGCCCTCGCTTCCACTTTATTCTTTGGGTTGCATGTGCCCACCCGTTCCGGGGGCACTTCTTTCAGTTGAATGTTATCTAGAATGTGCACCGTGTTTGAAATTGTTGATGACTGTGGCCTTGTTCCATTTTCTGCATATTTATAGGTTAATTTTACTTTTTGCCTAGTTAAGGGTATTCTGAATTTAATATGTACAAATAGTTGACTAAAAATTAAAATCTGCCTTCAAGTAGGTATTTGTCCAAATCTAGGTTAAACAATAGTTTCTTAACCTATTATTATTTGTTTCAGTGCAAAATCTGCAACAAGAAGTTTGGGTACAAATTGAGCCTGCAAGAGCACATGTCAACTCACGCTCCGGCGCAAACTCACGCCTGCGACCAATGCGCCGCCTCTTACTCACGATTGCGGGCACTGAAGAGGCATATAACCGCCAAACACACTGAGAAGATGCCAGCAGAGTGAAGTTCTTACGTCAACTCACGTTTGTAAACATAATGCTGCCTCTTACTCACGATTGCAGTCATTGAAGAGGCATATAGCTGCTAAATCCACTGAGAAGATGCCAGCAGAGTGAAGTTGTTAGGTCAACTCACGTTTGCGAACATAATGCCGCTTCTTACTCACGATTGCGGTCATTGAAGAGGCATATAGCTGCTAAAACCAACTGAGAAGATACCAGTAGAGTGAAGTTGTTAAGTCAACTCACGTTTGTGAACATAACACCGCCTCTTACTCACGATTGTGGTCATTGAAAAGGCATACTGCTAAATCCACTGAGAAGATACCAGCAGAGTGAAGTTAAGTCAACGCACGTTTGTGAACATCATGCCACCTCTTACTCACGATTGCGGTCATTGAAGAGGCATATAGCTGCTAAAACCACTGAGAAGATACCAGTAGAGTGAAGTTAAGTCAACTCACGTTTGTGAACATAACGCCGCCTCTTACTCACGATTGCAGTCATTGAAGAGGCATATAGCTGCTAAACCCGCTGAGAAGATACCAGCAGAGTGAAGTTAAGTCAACTCACGATTGTGAACATCGGCGCCTCTTACGATTGCGGTCATTGAAGAGGCATATAGCTGCTAAACCCACTGAGAAGATACCAGTAGAGTGAAGTTGTTAAGTCAACTCACGTTTGTAAACATAATGCTGCCTCTTACTCACGATTGCGGTCATTGAATAGGCATATAGCTGCTAAGTCCACTGAGAAGATGCCAGCAGAGTGAAGTTAAGTCAACTCACGTTTGTGAACATAACGCCGCCTCTTACTCACGATTGCGGTCATTGAAGAGGCATATAGCTGCTAAAACCAACTGAGAAGAAGCCAGTAGAGTGAAGTTGTTAGGTCAACTCACGTTTGTGAACATAACGCCGCCTCTTACTTACGATTGCGGTCATTGAAGAGGCATATAGCTGCTAAAACCAACTGAGAAGATGCCAGCAGAGTGAAGTTAAGTCAACTCACGTTTGTGAACATAACGCCGCCTCTTACTCACGATTGCGGTCATTGAAGAGGCATATAGCTGCTAAAACCAACTGAGAAGATGCCAGTAGAGTGAAGTTGTTAGGTCAACTCACGTTTGTGAACATAACGCCGCCTCTTACTCACGATTGCGGTCATTGAAGAGGCACATAGCTACTAAACATGTGAGAGATGACAGCAGAGTTAGTTACTAAAGGAATAAGCACGATAACTAAGGTGTGTGAATATAATGCCACTTTTAACTCACGTTTGGGGTCACTGAAGAGGCATATAGCTACGAACAGACATGATGGAGTAACTTTTTGTTGGAATTTTGGTCTTGTGGTCTAAAATTTATTGCCTTCTTTCGGCAAATTAGGTTTTCATACTAAATTTGCCTTCATTCAAACATTCATGGTATAATTTTATTGTTGCCAAATGTCTCAGCCAACTTCGCTAGCAATTTCGTCTTGCCGGCGTCTTGACAGTAAATCACAAAATCAAAAGCGAGCACTCATTGAACAGGGGTATCTCAAACAAATGTTAAAGTTATGTAAATGATCACACACTTTATATGAATAAACTATTTTTATATTATAAAGTTTGTGTTCATTCAAACATTCCCACTACAATTTTTGTCTCTGCCAGAGTTCTGGTCTTGTCTCAGCTAACTTTGCCAGCGATTTTTTCTTGCGGGCGTTTTGATGATAAAAAACCTTGCTTACTAGAAGATTACAATGAAATTGACTAAAAAAAGTAAGTTTGCCTTCATTCAAACATTCCTAGTACAATTTTGTTGTTGCCTGAGTTCTGGTCTTGTCTCTTGCTTTGCTAGCAATTTTGTCTTGCCGGCGTTTTGATGGTAAATCACAAAATCAAAAACGAGTATTCACTGAACACGTGGATCTTAAACAAATATAAAAAAATTATATAAAATGATCGCACGCTTTATATGAATAAACTATTTTTCTATTACATATAAAGTTTGCGTTCATTCAAACATTCCCAGTAAAATTTTTGTCTTTGCCAGAGGTTCTGATCTTGTCTCAGCTAACTTTGCCAGCAATTTTGTCTTGCTGGCGTTTTGATAATAAAAAACCTTGCTTACTAGAGATTACTACGAAATTGATAAAAAAATAAGTTTGCCTTCATTCAAACATTCCTAGTACAATTTTGTCGTTGCTTGAGTTCTGCTCTTGTCTCTTGCTTTGCTAGCAATTTTGTCTTGCCGGCGTCTTGACGGTAAATCACAAAATCAAAAACGAGTATTCACTGAACACGTGGATTTTAAACAAATATAAAATGATCGCACACTTTATAGGAATAAACTATTTTTCTATTACATATAAAGTTTGCGTTCATTCAAACATTCCCAGTAAAACTTTAGTCTTTGCCAGAGGTTCTGGTCTTGTCTCAGCTAACTTTGCCAGCAATTTTTTCTTGCTGGCATTTTGATCATGAAAAACCTGGCTTACTAGAGAATACAACGAAATTGATTAAAAAAAAAAATAAGTTTGCCTTCATTCAAACATTCCTAGTACAATTTTGTCGTTGCTTGAGTTCTGGTCTTGTCTCTTGCTTTGCTAGCAATTTTGTCTTGCCGGCGTCTTGAGGGTAAATCACAAAATCAAAAACGAGTATTCACTGAACACGTAGATTTTAAACAAATATAAAATGATCGCACACTTTATATTAATAAAATAAACTATTTTTCTATTACATATAAAGTTTGCGTTCATTCAAACATTCCCAGTACAATTTTTGTCTTTGCCAGATTTCTGATCTTGTCTCAGCTAACTTTGCCAGTAATTTTGTCTTGCTGGCGTTTTGATGATAAAAAAAACCTGGCTTACTAGAGATTACAACGAAATTGACTAAAAAAAAATAAGTTTGCCTTCACTCAAACATTACTAGTATAATTTTGTCACTGCCAGAGTTCTGAGGTCTTGTCTCTTTTGCTTTGCTAGCAATTTTGTCTTGCCGGCGTTTAGAGGGTAAATCACAAAATCAAAAACGAGTATTCACTGAACACGTGGATCTTAAACAAATATAAAAAAAAAAATGACCGCACACTTTATATGAATAAACTATTTTTATACTATAAAGTTTGTGTTCATTGAAACATTCCCAGTACAATATTTGTCCTTGCCAGAGTTCTGGTCTTGTCTCAGCTAACTTTGCCAGCAATTTTGTCTTACTGGCGTTTTGATGATAAAAAACCTTGCTTACTAGAGATTACAACGAAATTGACTAAAAAAAATAAGTTTGCCCTCATTCAATCATTCCTAGTATAATTTTATCGTTGCCGTTTAATCTCTAGTAAGCCAGGTTGGCTTACTAGAGATTACAACGAAATTGACAAGTCATGATTAGTATGGCGAAACCATTTCTTAGTTTGATTGCTATAATTCTATCCTGTACGGATATTCATACCCTACGTGTTGACCGTTATCGTCACACAGCATTTTAATAATTTGATCGTAGTTTTCATGTTATGGTAATTTGAATTAAGCTCGTGAAACCTTCGTACAGTCTGTAACTTCCGCACCGACGCTGCTTTCCTATCTTCGTCGTTATTGACGTGACAACGTCTTATAATTCGATAGAGCCAGCTGCACGCACGAAATAACATGACTCATGCGGCGTTACCTCGCTCTGAGGCGTTCCATGTAAGGCTTGAAGTGCAAGCGAGAGCACGGAACGAGCGACAAAGAAGCACAATCGGCCTTTGTTGTCACGTTCAACTATCGTCAGTAAACCGACTTTACAGACACCAATTTTTTTTTTTTATACGCCTCTCTACTCGCCTACTCAGGAGCAGGGGATTCGAGAGAGGTAACGACGATTTCCGTCTTGTGAAAATGATGTCCTTACGTAAATAAACCTTAGGGCTAGACAGTATATAAAGCACTTTAACTCTTATTTTGTTTCACAAACTTCGGCATTGGTTGATATATTGCTGTCACGCTGTGTCGCGCAGCAGATTCTCGGCCAGTGATAGGAGCATATGATTCGGGAGTAGATAAATTGTGCTTTCATCCATTTTGCGAGCGTCTTCGCCCCTTCACTGAATTAGTACCGTCCCCATAATATCCTCAATAGGAGGTATAACTACGGATCACTGTAACTGGTTTCGCTGGCAGCGATGTTCACGATGCTACATGTCGAGCTGCATTTTTTTTCTTACCTACCCACTAGATTAAGTATTACATATGTACCTACCTTACCAATTTGTCATTATACTTTTTTTAGTTTAGCTTTTTTTTTTTTATTCTTGATTTTGGGAGTTTTTTCCATTTGGAAAATGCCACTCCGTAAGGCCACGTTAGGTATTTAACTACTTGTTTGCGTAAGGCCTTCTTGTACAGCCGTAACAGTGCCCTAGCCTCATCCGACGGAGGTTGGGATAGGGCACCGTTACAACCGCCGACCTGGCGAAGAATGGGAAATCTATTGCAGATCTCCCATCTCTCCGCCTCGTTCCGCACACATTCCACTAATAAATGGTGTATGTCCTCCGGTCTATCACAATCGGGACAGTCAGGTGATATGACTTTTTTCATTAAGTAACCTTTATTTAGTGGAATGTGTCCGGAACGAATACGCATCAAATGTACACAATCCTTTCTATTTAAGGAACAGTTGCTAACCCAAGGTGTAAGAGGCTCCGACTGAATAGTACGGTACCAGATACCTTTGTCTCTCGAACGTCGATCAAAGTACTCATTCCATAACTTTACGCACTTATCTCTTACCACATTTGTACAGTCTGTATGAAAAGGGAATACTTGTAAAAAATCTCCTTCGTACATTGCCTTGTCAGTGAGCTGGTCCACCTTATCATTTCCATGTATGCCTATGTGAGATGGAATCCACTGAATTTTGATATTTTTATTTTGAGACCTGAGTTAGAATTTCTTTAATAATTTCGTAAGCAATCGGACTGAATTCCGAAAGGTCGGCGGTTCAAAGCCCACCCGTTGCACTATTGTCGTACCTACTCCTAACAGCTTTGCGCTTAGTTGGAGGGGAAAGGGGAATATTAGTCATGATTAGTATGGCGAAACCATTTCTTAGTTTGATTGCTATAATTCTATCCTGTACGGATATTCATACCCTACGTGTTGACCGTTATCGTCACACAGCATTTTAAAAATTTGATCGTGGTTTTCATGTTATGGTAATTTGAATTAAGCTCGTGAAACCTTCGTAGTCTGTAACTGCCGCACCGACGCTGCTTTCCTATCTTCGTCGTTATTGACGTGACAACGTCTTATAATTCGATAGAGCCAGCTGCACGCACGAAATAACATGACTCATGCGGCGTTACCTCGCTCTGAGGCGTTCCATGTAAGGCTTGAAGTGCAAGCGAGAGCGCGGAACGAGCGACAAAGAAGCACAATTGGCCTTTGTTGTCACGTTCAACTATCGTCAGTAAACCGACTTTACAGACAACCAATTTTTTTTTTTTTTATACGCCTCTCTACTCGCCTACTCAGGAGCAGGGGATTTGAGAGAGGTAATGACGATTTCCGTCTTGTGAAAATGACGTCCTTACGTACATAAACCTTAGGGCTAGACAAGTTTAGTTAGTTAGTTTCACAAACTTCGGCATTGGGCAAATATTGCTGTCACGCCCTGTGTGTCGCGCAGCAGATTCTCGGCCAGTGATAGGAGCATATGATTGGGGAGCAGATACATTGTGCTTTCATCCATTTTGCGAGCGTCTTCGTCCCTTCACGTCCCGTCCCCATAATATCCTCAATAGGAGGTATAACTACGGATCACTGTAACTGGTTTCGCTGGCAGCGATGTTCACGATACTACATGTCGAGCTGCACATTTTTTCTTACCTACCCACTAGATTAAGTATTACATATGTACCTACCTTACCAATTTGTCATTATACTTTTTTTAGTTTAGCTTTAGTATATTACGAATCAGATTTTTGATGCACTAGAGGTCGAAAAATCTGCTTGCGGATTGTATTTGTGAGGTCTGCTCACGCAGTTACTTTGCAGTCGGTTCATCATGGCTCTTATAAATTATTTGAGGAAAAAAAACCCTCTCTCTCTGGAGTCCTGAGGAATTCTGTCGCACCCCTCTAATAAGACCACCTTCAGTTCATTGATGGTCGAAGGGACTGGATTTCTGGACCGGACCTTTCTCTGGGAGTTCCAAACGCACTCTGATCTGAGAAGAAGCCCACAGCAAACTCAGTCGGTTAATCTTTTTGTTATCACCATTTCACAATATCACGGAAACCTTAGTCCTCCAGTTTGGTGCCTGGTTTGAATTACAGGTGATTATTACCCTGACCCCAAATGTCTCGGTTATACATCCCTGTGTCAAAAGTAAATAGACATGGTAGTTTATAAAAAAATGTTTATTACAACGAATCCAACTCAATTAAAAAATTAAAACGTGGTAATTAATAGTCACACACATGCGCATGCACCGGAATTCAGATCAGCTTCCGTAAACTGATTTACGACGTGGGCGTCGGACACTCCATAGTGTGTCGATGCTCCTTTTTTTCAAATAGGGTTTTTATTCTAGCTTGCATAGAATCAAACCATCATCTGATCTTGTCTTAAATTACTCCATTCCAAGACCTATTCGTCAACTCGGACGCTAGAAACTCGCCCGCGCGGCCGAGTTGGGAAAATAAAATATTAATTATTCTTTTATTATGCGACTCGGCCGCGCCACGCGGTCGAGTTGCCGAAGTAATTTTTTCGTATATTGTATTCGTCAACTCGGCCGTCAATGAAAATAAAAAGCATTATTGTACAGTCAAGTACAAAAGTGGTTCGATTTTAAATATATTTTTCTATAGGTAAAATAAAACAAGCTTAAAAATATAAAAACATGTATATATTTAAAAAATCAACATAGATGTATAAAAAAATAAGCTTAGTCTAATAGGATTCAACAATCGGTATGGACAATTATTAAAGTACATGTTTGACAGACACACTAATGTTTTTATTATCACATAAATCATTTAACTTACACACTAATATTTATACTATCATATAAATCACTTAAAAAATCACAGATCATTTTAAACATCACAGATTAATTAAAAACTTACTTTTTTGAAAAATCACTACAATCAACTGACTAGTATTATTTGTCATAATTATGCAATAGATAAATAACAAAATTATAAAACAAGTCGTTCGATACAGAGATCTATATTTATTTTCCCTTGTTTATATTCATTAATGGTAGTATATATATTTTCATCAATTTCTTGTGTTTCTTTAAGTTTTTTGGTTATGTTAGACCCTTTTTGGTATAATACATTAAAATAATCATCTTCTTTTTGTAATATTGTTAAAAATTGTGCTATACTTTTGGGTTTGGCTGGTATTTTTTTGTTAATAGTAGAATGCCAACTTTCAATCATATTGGTTGTACGATGTTGTGTATTGTAGCAGTTCCATTTATTAAAAAAAAATGATTCTTCACTTAACCACGTTTCTACAAAATAATCATTGAATGAGACTATATTTGGAGTTCTTGGACATTGTGACATTATATACAACCAACCACTTTCTACATCTTCTTTAGGTAGATGCGCCAAAACAGAGCAACGTTTTATATGTTTTCTGGCTAATTTAAATTTGGTTAGGCCTAAATTGTCAGCTCTTTGCCACAAACTTTTCGAAAAATGAAAATGACAACCACTTATTTGTGTTTCAGGGAATGTTTCTGTAATTGCGGACAATGCTGCTTGCTCAAAGTCTAGTACAAATAATTTTGGATTAAATTGAGGGATTTGGCTTTTGATAAGGTTAAACAAAGTGTTATAGATATTTTTTGTTTTACTTGGCAGCAAGGCATATACCACTGGCATAATATTGTTATACATCTCATTGCTTCCTAAATCAACATGCACGGTGTACAATTGTTGAAAAGGCCTTAAACAACATTTGAAGGTTCCATCACATAAAATAGTCAAATTTGAGCGAGATAATATTGTTCTACAATTTTCATTAGCAAAAACTAGAATTCTGTTTGATTTATAATTATAATCAGCTAATACAAAATTTTTAAATTTTTCAGAAACAATAATTTCACTTGGGGATTTAAAACAGACTTTTGGGACGTCCAATGATTTATTTCTCTTTTTATAAAGCTTATTTTTAACATTCACAAAGTCAGGTATTTTTTTAATCAAATTAATTCCACTGTCTTTAAGTTTTGATACAGTTTCTCTATAAGCACTCGGCACTGGAATAGTATAGTCCGATGTAATTTTATCAATACACTTTCCAAGTTGTATTTCTAATTCGTTGGATGCGAAATCAGGCTCACAATTGTGTATATCCTCTCTTTTAATTGAGTTGTCAGTAGAAGTAACTAGTGCCGCCTTGCACGTGGTCCTTTTTATACAGTACCAAGTGGTAGTACCATCTTTATTATTTCTTTTTTCGTTGTATTTATGCCCCGCGCGAAGAAGCAATCGCTTACCCCTTTGTGATGTCAATATTTGTAATTGGGGTTGATTTTGTAAGCCAGATGGCCCTGGTTGTGATTCATCGCCTGTAATACAAAAGTAATTAATTATAGAAATTTCTTAAGCAAAATAGCATTATTTTCAATTACAATGAAAAGTAATTACATTACATGAGATTTTAGCATGATATTTAATTTTTGCCACAGATTATTATACGCAAACTATTACTGCATGAACAAAATAAAGCACATTCTTTTATATTTTAATCATAAGCAAGCATTTAAGGGACCGTCATGGTTTGAACCGCTCAAATTTCGAGTTAATATGAAAATATATATATATATATCTAGGTACTAAAGTCATACGTGATTGCTTAAAATACATTTTTCTTTTCCTCACACAAAAAAGCACAAACTTGTTGCTAATATGAGATTTTTTAGGACGGAGCCTTAAATAGCAAACAAAAAGTGTTAGAGACAAATGCAACGTGGATGGTTAATAAACCCTAGCGTTAACCTCGCTAAACTTAATTTTTTATTGTTCTCACCTGCATTCATTGTGTTTATAATATTTGCTACTTAATAAAAATCAGAAGACTGGTTGCATTAGCTGTAAAAAAAATTGGATACACTATACATTTTGTTTTAGATAAGTTGTATAGAAATCAAGAGAGTATTTTAGTTTAAATTAAAACAGACGCCGTTACAACAAAGCAGTCAAAATGGCGGCCATCTGCTATTCAAAATTACTGTTTATTAGTTAGGATTACCAAAAAATACGATCGTGGTTAACAGGAGTATGAAAAAAAATAGATACTTAGCTATAATGGAATATTGCTATAAAATTAATATTATAAAATAGTATGATTTGGCTTACTTACCTTTATAAAACTTCACAATTTTCACTTAACACAACACAAGCTCTGTGGCAGCCTTTAAGATGGCGGCCTGATGAGTAAAAGTGACATGGATCATTGACGCGGGCGCAATATATAAAATATACCACATGCGAATATGTACTGAATCTTAAGGCACGAAGGTTTAATTTCCGTTATTCACTTTGATGTTGGGTGTGGTGATTAAGTTGCCAGCTAGGAAAATTAAATACTTGCCTATTTAAAATAATTATATATGAGGGAATAAATTAATATCTTTCAAGACAAATGGGGATAAAAGTAATAAAGGGAACTGTCCAATATTGGCTTGGCGTGGACAGAATTCATACAAAAAAACAATTATACCAAAAATTATCATAAATTAAATCATGATTATTTGTGATTTTCAGTTGTATCAATATAAACTGATAAAATGTTTATTTATTAAGTATTTTAATCCATTAATTATTTAGTTCCGGTTTATTTCCGGTTGGTAATTTGATTATGTCACGTTGCCAGTCTAAAAAACATATAATATTATTAAAAACAAATAATAATCGATTTCAATACATATATTTTTGAATCGATTATTTGTTAATTGATTATTTATATAAAATATTGTTAAATCGAAAACAAAAAGAAAAAGTTATTTCCCAAAGTGCTTTTAGTAAAAATCATTTACTTATGGCGAAAAATCACACAGTTATACTTAGGTAAATTGCTATTGAATAGATAAAAAGCAATATCAATATTGCTCGATTAATTGTAATAACTTCGATTATCGATATTATTCATTAATAATCTATTTTATTGTTTCTCGAAAATGACTTTTATGGCAACCCTAGCTATAGACTTTACTTATCTTTACTCTTTTGACTTGTCATTTTGACAAACTAAATGTCATTCCGCATTCGACATTCGGCTTTCGCTTTCACTCATTGTGGTTGAATTGTGTTTACTATTTAATCGTAGTGAATATTAATTGTTGTCATTTTTGTTTCGTTTCCCGTTTTTTATCTCGACTTTTGCTATTTATAATGGACACCGATGACGCTATTTACGACGACCCTGGCATTCCTACCGGTACCGATCGAAGCCCTAATGTTGACCCCGGACTGAACACGGAACACACGACTCTCACTGAATTGAGATATTGTGTTAATTGTGGTACTGATGTAACTCAAAGGAGAAGGCATAGCCTTGAACTTGTAGAGGTTATGTCCGTAATACGACACTGGATTGCACCCCAAGCGGTAAGTGTTCAATGCACTATTTGCTATTTCGCGCTAATGTTTATTTAGGATAAAGTCGTAGTTATGTTGCTGCATAAGCTGTGCATGAATACATGGTTATTGTCAGGGGATAATACTAGTAACATTTTCAATTTTGAAAGCATATGTATTTTGTACTTGTGTGCAGTAACATCATCTTTATTCATTACTAGCGGTCCGCCCCGGCTTCGCCCGTGGTACATAATATATAGCCTATAGCACTCAGGGATCACGTACATATCCAACGGTGAAAGAATTTTTGAAATCAATCCAGTAGTTCCTGAGATTAGCGCGTACAAACAAACAAACTCTTCAGCTTTATAATATTAAGTATAGATTCAAAATAAAGCAATTTATATATAATATTTTCATTCTTAACAGGTGACTGATAGCACTATAGTATGCCACTCTTGCTGGACTTTAGCTCTCAACCAGTCACACCACTCCACTACGACTAATGATGATCAACCTTCTACTAGTGGTGGTCACCATCGTCGTGTTTGTATTAGTTGTGGATGCTCTTTGATGAGAACAAGATCTCACAGGCTACGTACTGATACTGAACGTGAGGCACGCATTCGAAACATAATAATGGAGAGGATTATGCCCCGTCAGGTAATTATTATATTTAGTATTTGTCACTTATAGCTTCTATATATCTTCTTAATATTGTTAGCATTAATGTACATGAATTCGCTTTGTATCTCATATAATAATTACTAAACAAACGTTTGCTATATTTTTATTTGGCTATGACCAAAACCTTGTTACTAGCGATGAGGTTGATATGATAAGTTTATCATAGTTAAAAAGTCTTGAACTTCATTTTGTCCTCATAATACACAAATACTCTTAGTATATTATACATTATGTATTCTAAGCAAATTAAAAATATGTTCATATAAGTGAACTTTATTTCAGCTGCATGGATCAGATGAAATCTGCCACCCCTGCTGGCAGAGAAGTGATCGATTGTCAAGTCGTACGCTTGAGCCACCTCAACAAGGAGCATCAACCATTATTCTACCGAACCTTAAAAGAGCAGTAGATACCCAAGCACATTGTTTTTTCCCAGACTGTAACTTACTGGAAAGACTAACAGTTCCTAAATGGTTGAGGGTAAAGCTTTTTGCAGATTTTAAGTTTTATGTTCCACCAAATTGTAGAATTTGTACATTCCATTTGCAAAATGATAATTGGCAGCAATTGGAAGATATTGCACAACCAATACAAAGTTTTACTACAGACCATATTGAGGATTTTGCATCATTTATAAATGAAAGGGCCACTATGTTAGATTTTTCCAATATAGATGATATGTCGGAAGATTTTGTACATTTTTGGGTAGGCTTAACAAAATCTCAGTTTAGGCAACTTATTTTTGATGTACCTAGCTTAAGGAACATGCAGAAGGGCTCAATAGCACTTGCTGCATACTTAGTTAAATTAAGAACAGGTGACAGTGATGAAAGACTCGCCACATTGTTTAATATGCCCCGAACAACATTATTGAGATATATGAATAAAGCACGTAATGCACTTAAGCAAGATTTTGTTACAAGAAACTTGGGCATAAATAATATTACTAGGGCTGAAATTGCAGCAAGGAATTTGTTAATACCAAATGGACTCTTTTGTGCAGAAGATAGGAAACCCATTGTTATTATGGATGGTACCTATCTATATGTACAAAAGAGTTCAAACTATATGTATCAAAAAGATACCTACTCCTTACATAAGTATAGGAACTTAATGAAACCTTTTATAATAGTGTGCTGCGATGGGTACATTGTAGATGTAATAGGCCCATATCCAGCAACAACGTCTGATGCTAATATAATGTCAAATGAATTCAGCGATGAGACAAAACCATTACGGCAATATTTTCAACCTGGAGATATTTTCATACTGGATAGGGGTTTTAGAGACTGTTTGCCATTGTTAGAACAGAACAATTATTCTGTCCACACCCCTGCATCCTTGCAAGAAGGTGAAAACCAGTTATCAACACTAGCAGCTAACCAGTCTAGAATGGTTACCATTTGCAGATGGGTTGTTGAAGCAGTAAATAGCATTTTTAAACAATCTTTTAAGCTTCTAAGGCATGAATTTTTTAACGTTGCATCAAGACATGCCATGACAGATTTTACAGTAGCTGCAGCGTTGATAAATAAGTTTCACCAAAGGATAAGGGATAGGGATGATGCAAGCCAAATCCTTGAAATCATAAATGAAAAGCTTTACATGAACAATGACCTAGCAGATTATGTTATCAGAAATAATTTAAATAGAAGGCGAACACAATTTTTAAATATCAATGTTGACATAAACAATGTACCCTTTCCCAGACTGGAGCTAAGCGATTTAATTCTTATAGCTTGCGGGACCTATCAATTAAAGCAAGCCCGGTCCTACTATGGGGAGCACATTAGAGGTGATGGTTCCTATACAAAAGTATGTAGAGACATGGCGGGTAACCTATTGGAAGGTTTTACTGTAACTGAGAATTCATCATTACTGCGAGGTAAGATCCACAGCAGGCACATCAGTAGAAAAATATATTTTGTTTATATTTTATATGAAAATAATAGGTCAGGCAGAGAAGCCATAAAACAATATTGTTGTAACTGCATTGTGGGTCGACAGACAGTAGGTTGCTGTGCCCATGTCATGACAATAATTTGGTTTATGAGCTGGGCAAGGTATCAAGAGTCAATAAATCCACCTGCCCAGTTCCTAGATAATATTCTATTAACATACGAATCAGAATAAATAAAATAAAATAAATGGATTTTTAATTTGAAACCCCTTCTCATAAACCTCCATAAAAAAAAATTAGGAACACCTGGACACAAAACTTTATTAATTTTCTAATTTCTACTTGTTAGTGCTATTATCTTACAATGTAATTATTATTCTCAGTGACTGTCCACTTCAAGCCAAAACCCCCATACAAAGTGGACAGTCTTCTTTCGACAAATATTAGGCGTAGATCGGTTTTATGGTAGTAGATTATTGGTTTTAAAAAAGAAAAGCTAACCAAGTGTACAAGTATATTGAAAGAATGAAAATTTGATGTCTCGTTCAAGAAAAATTAAAGGCGAATGACGAAGACCTCAGTTTTGTCAATTTTAGAAATTACAATGTAGTAATTTCATATGATATGAAAACAGTTTCTGCAGGTAGGAGTTTCTCTCAATATTTTTTGTAAATAATTAATTAAACTGAATTTTTAATTTAAGCCTTACAACATTGCACACCAAACCTCTCGTCTTCCTTATCACAATAATAATACTGATTATTAACGCCCTTATAGAAACCGGTTACTTTGGCGCAGCGTCGGCATACATACATTTTGTGACGCGTGATCTTGATAGGTTAATTACAGTAACCCTGTCTGTTTGACATTGGTTTGACGTTTTTCATCGATACGCTGTATTACACACTCAGAGCAAGCTCCCTTAACTTGGCGGCGAAAAATATTCATTTTTAATTATTTTTTTACTAAATCGTTTGTTCGTCGTTTGTTCTTGATTGTTCGATCAAATTTGATGTTTGTTCGATATTCATTTTTTTATAAATTATTATCAAAATTTTGTCCTTAGGTTAATCCAGCTCTTAGGGTGCCTTTCCACCAGAGATGTGCTATGCTACGTTCCATCAATCATATTCATTGGCCAGTGCTATGCTATGTGCAGCAATGAATATGATTGGTGGATATCAGACGCATCTATAGCAACGTAGCATAGCGTTCAACTTATTCTGGCTAAAAAAATAATTGTTTGTTTTAAATATTTTATAACGTGAATGTACTTCTTGTATTCGGCCGAGATGACGAATAAACAAATTCACAAAAATGAATTGTATTGACTCGCCCGCATAGTAATTAAGCCTACGGCCGAGATGTATAATAAAATAATAGGTATAATTAAATCTTCCCAACTCGGCCGCGCGGGCGAGTTTCTCAAGTCCGAGTTGACGAAAGGCTCCATTCCAATATAACCGTATTTATTATGTAAACATCAAGTTATTTCTAAACACACATTAAGAATAATTAATCATTCCTTAACTAACATCGCCTCTAATTCTTTTTTATTCGAGGGCTTTCCAGGTCTTTTTGCAATATTCATTAGTAAAATGTGCCAGACATTCTCAATAGGGCGAAATCAGGCGAATGACCTGGCCACGGTAGAAATTGAAGCCCTTTTTGAGATTTCCAAGCAGTAATAATTTAGCTTGATCTAGCAAAAACTGTTTGAACTGGACGGACGGGAACTACTATTTCGGTTACATTGTGCGAACATAGCTATGTTCACACGATGATGCTGAGATGTTCAGATGATGCTGAGAATGGTGGTAATGATAGGTGAGATGAAGCCGCCATTTTTGAAGACTTCTTCTATCGCCAAGAGCCCGGAGGTTTAAAATTCCAAGTTAGCCCGCGTCTATCTTGGACTGCATCATCACTTGCCATCAGATGTAGATATCATGTAGATTGTAGATGCATCAGATGAGATCGCAGTCAAGGGCCAACTTGTATCAGACATAAATAAATTGTGAAACGACTTTGCTCAATTCCTTCAGATGATTTGACATTTTCATTTTTCTGTGCAACTCGTACACTTTGTACACCGTTTGGGCCCACAAATGGATTTACAGGGTCACTATGATTTACCTTTTTATGTATGTAACCACACTGGACCAAACAATTGTAATTTTTCCATATCCCGGTTCGCACAATTGTGCCCCCTGTCATGTTTTTTTATATTTTCATTTACATTTTCTGTGTAAATCTAGATAATCTTGAAAAGCTGATGAGATTGGAATCCAGCCCAAACTCGGGTTAGTAAGAGAACCGTTGGGTACTCTTAAGTTTTTATCCTCTACGCCATTTCTGTATTCGAACCCACGACGTCTTCTACTAGGTACATAATATTATATCGCTGGAAGGATAAATCAACTCTCCTGTCTTTTGACCAATGAGTCTTGATTGGTGTGTCTGTCCGATAATGATGCACTTATGCACGTATCGCCCTTCATATTTTGTTATTAGTTTGTGGGCGACAAATCCTATATTTCACTTTTACCCGATATTCACCTTTTTACCATAGTGCATAAGTATGCAAGTGTAACTATTTATTTATTGCGTTTTACCCTTGCTTGGAATCGAACCCAAGCCCTTTTGGACCACTACAGGGATATCTACTCATGTGACACATATCCACTCATGTGCCAGTTTCCACATTCTTTATTTTTTTCTATTATTAAAAAAAAAACATACCTAGGATGTCATTACATTTGCTTATCCATCTCACCAGGCTACAAAACAAAAACAAATTAAATTAGCAACACACAATAAAAACATATTTACAAAAATAATACTTACACATACATAATTCAAATTGATTTATACAAAAATAATAGTATTATAATTAATTGAACCTATTATTATTTATTATACAATAACGATTGCTTATTTTCTAGCATAATCTTGCTATTTATGATCTTACTCAGACGAGTATGGAAAACATTCAGCTGCGAAATTTTTTTTGTATGTAGAGGTTCATTGAGCAATGCGCAGTGCACAGACCAGCGGCGCCGGCGCCTGCGCAGCCGTTGCTGTTCTACTCCTTAAGGCTACCGGCTCCAAACACCGGGATATACCGAGAGTGTGTGTGTACCGACGTGACCACCACAAAGTGACCCCCGTGGCGTTTCAACGATTACTATTTCATTCATTATCTATAATTAACTTAGCTTTAGTTAAAAGTTAATTCATTTTATGGAATTTCTTTCTCATGCACATGTCGTACCAATTTTCTTTAGTTTCAGGGTTATATTTATTTCGAAATATGTTTGATCTATTGAGTCCACTATTGCCATTACTTTTGAATAAACTACTCTTGGGGATCTACCCTTTAAACGATTTTCATCTTTTATGTAGTCATTTATGAAATCGTCCAAGTTTTTTTAATTTAAATTTTGCCTCTTCTCAACAAATAACCGCTTTTTTTTTAAATACTGCTTGTTCTGCTTGGTAACGTTGTTGATTCCTCGTGGCAGCAATTTTTTCTATATTAATTGCCTTCTCTATGCTTAATTTTTGAAGTAGTTTTTCTATGCTTCCCGGGAAATCTTTCCCTGCAGTTTTAGGACTATGTGCGCCATCTCCAGAAATGGCAAGCCACAGTATGAGTTCCATTTGTAGTTGTATTTTGTGAAGCTGTTCTGCCCAAGTTAAGCATGCTTGATCCAACTACCACGCCGCCGTGCCCTTCTCCATCTCTAAGCGCAGGAGGTCTTTATCGTGTGGGTAGCATCGACTGCAGTGGTGTATCAAAATGCAGCAAAAATTGATGCTTCATGGATTTGCATTTAAAACAGAACCAAGAGAAGTCACTTACCGGACTGAGGAACACGCAACGATGTCAGGAGACCCCTCTGCTCGCTGGCAAGGTCCAAGATAATTTTGTGGTCCCAGATGGCAGAACTGGTCAATTATATAATTTTTATGCCGCTGAGCCGTTGGATGCTCGCTTTTCGTATCGCGGTTCGCGGAAAGATGTCGGTGCGTGTCGATTGCGAATGACAGCTTACAGTACTGTTGTAACTAAGTAATAGAGCAATACCCTGCAGTAGGATAGCGATGTAGGAACTTAGTAAATGATGCAAGTATATAACTAATAATAATAATAATGTTTATTTACCAAAAAACGTTGACAAACGTATGATTTGGACCCCTAACTCCCATAAAAGTAAAAACTGTGCAATGGGAGTTAATTTTAATATAGTTAAAGTATTACTTTATTGATTTTACTTATTTACTTAGTACAACTATTATAATAGTTAACAACGCTATTCTCACAACTTTGCTCTTATTTCCTCCGCAACTCCATCGAGACTGCCGGCCAGAAACTCATCTTCCATCAAGCTTGCAGCCGTCAAGGTGGGAGGAAACAGGTCTGATTGGTTCCCGCCGTTTTGCGTCAACCGACGTTAACCAATCACAGAATGACAACTCTGATTGGTCCATTAAAAAAAATAAAGTTGCCAACGTAAAATAAAATCATAATGAAATTGCTGGACTTCGTCTGCGATGGCGTTTGCTGGCGCGCGTGCTGTGCTTGTTTGGAGTGTTTTTTTTTTGTTAAGAGTGGCTGGTTTTTGTGTTGGTGTTTTTTGGTGGTGGAACTGACTGGGAAGCGCTCTAAAGGGGCGCCGCGCGTATGTCGGCGGGCGCCGGCGCAGACGGAGTCCATACTTGTATACATTCAATAACTTGAAAATATCACAAACTTGACATTGGCTAATCAGAGTAAAGCCAGATTTAAAGAAAAAAAAAACTGAAATTGCTAGTTGGATTAAAATCCTAACATAAGTGTTGCCGGTTTTAGCGGTGTTCTACTTTTATAAGCGGCCACATTGTGAACACTGACTTGTTGTAAACAAGAAATATACGAATTTAGGGAAAAAGCTGGTTTGCGCTAGGAAAAATTAACCATAAATAAAACTAAACGAAAGTACGAAACAATAGGTACTGTCTGCAGCAAGTTATAAAAACGTACTTACCTACTTAATAAGAAAGTATGAAATATTTATAGGTTAGGTATAAGGAAACTACAAAAATTAATAAAAAAATTGAGTATATTTTTATTAATAATTGATAATTTTATTAATAATTGAGTATATTGAGTTAGTTTTTAACGAAGCGAGGATACCTATTTGGAAGTGAAAACAATATCTCGCATACATCTTCGAATTGACGGCCCAGGCCCATCAGTTTCCCTGTCGTATTTTTTTTTTCCTTGTCGCTATGACAAGACGTCACCGCACCCCTGACGAGATGTCAGAGACATTTTCAGTACCATTATTATCTACATATACATAGGGTTGCCAGATGTGTTGAAAAAAAAAACCGGACCAGTTTTTAATTTTAATATTATTAACATAAAATTAACTTACCTAAAAAGGTAACTTTCTATCTTAACTAAATTTACATTGAATAAGAAAAAAAAACGATCAAAAGAGAAGAGAAAATCATTATTTCCAATAACAGTAGGTAAATCTACTTAAACTTTTTTAATATATTTTGTATTAGATGCCACTGCTTTCAATAAAGATGTATTGTCTGAGATGGCATCTTTGAATTCAGTGCAACTAGCAGATATATTAAAGAAAACGCACAATTCACTCTTCACAGTATTAACGGCGAGACGATTTCTTTCGTCTGTCCATACATTTCCCATGACGCTAAAGATTCGTTCCACAAAAGCATTAGATATGGGAATACTACACACATACTGCACTATTTTCAATAAATTAGGCGCTGCTTCGTTGGTAAAAAACTTGCACCACATATTAATAGAGTTTCCTTCAAGTGAAGAGAAAACACTTTGAAGTGCAGCCAGTTCTTCATAAATGTTTTCAGGGGGATTTTGCTGCTTCCATGGAGACAATGACCATAACTCAATCAATTGATCCAGCGTAGGAAATCTTCCGCATTCGAGATCTAAACAACTAAATGCCTTATAATTGTTATTTTCAAAAGAATACCACTGTTCTATATATGCTAGTGCTCTTTGGTAAACTATTAGAGCGTTTTTAGTAAATTCTCTTGATTGATTTTCTGAAAGATAGCCTTGTCTTAATGCCATATGAACTTTCATTCCGAAATGTTTGTCACTTATTCTCTTTGCAATACTGTCCCGGAATTTCACCATTATATTGTGCAAATGAAATGCTGCTGTGGTACGTTTTTCTAACAAAAGTAAAATTTCTTGAAAAGAAGCCATAAAATTATGAGTGAAATATAAATATAATTCATTGTAAGTAGGAGTGGTTTCACTTGCAATTTCGTCTACTTGATCAGACAAGATAGCCCAAAGAGCCCTAGGACAATTATCAGAACCTTGTTCTAAGAAGTACCTTTTCAATGGTCCCCACGACAAAAGCATCCTATCAAGAGCTTTAAACAAACTAAGCCATCTTGTAGGAACATGTCGTATAACTTCTCTGTATTCGCTCTCAAAGAAATCAAAGCACGCCTTCAACTCTTCTCGTTTCTTCGCGGAACAAGAAAACTCTGCAAATACTTTCATCACTATATTTTCGACATCAACAGGCATTACTTTCAAAGCGTTTTTTGCGCAGTTGTGAAATATGTGGTCATTACAGTGAGCAGCTATAATTTCATTATTTTCTTCAGATTTTAGCTTTTGAAAAACGGAATTATTAACTCCAAAATTTACAGAGGCATTATCTGCTCCATATGCTGTTACTCTACTCCACGACAGTTGTGAATTATTCATGACTTGACATAATTGTTCCTTAATAGATCTTGAATCTTCGAATGAGTCTTCATAAAAGTCCAAAATTTTATGACAAATACCGTTTCTTGGTGAGAAATATTGAATCGCAACTGGAAAGAACTTTCTGTTTCCTTTATTAGAAGCATCGGTAGCAATGGAAAACGGAACTTCATTCTTTAAATCCTCCTGCACAAGTTCCATCGAATATGGATATAAAACTTGGTTTGCGATAGCAGTACATTTAGTGCGTCCTCCTGTCATTTGCTTTACGATATCTGAATCTATAATTATTTTTTTTTAAACTTTAAATGAGCAATCTTGAGCAAGATACGAAATATGGTGCTTGATACCATGATAAACTTCAGTCAATTCGGCAATACTAACTTTTTCACTTTGTGCGCTGCCTTTTCGAGTAAAGAAAGAACTCATTCGCTGAGACATGGCTGCAGCACTTTCTGAATCTTTGTGCTTCTTTGACGCAGCGTGATGCGTTAATGCTTTCAAGCCATCATAAGCCACCGTGAACTTATTTTTACACAATTTGCAGTAGCCTTTTGTGTTGTCTTCGTCACATTTATTTAACCACGAAAATCGAGATTCCCAGTCAACATTATAGTGGCAAACCCTTCTTACTTTTTTAGGTGGAGTTTCTTTACTTGTTGATGCTTCCTCGTCTTCCATTTTGATTGACAAAGCCACACACAAACAAGATAACGATGAAACACAGCACAGGAAACAAAATATAATAACAATAATAACACGCTGCAAGCGTCGCTAAAAATACTTTAGGGCGCGACTACTCTCACTAGTCACTTGTAACTATTAAGCGACTGAAGTGAAACAAGTGCGTGGGAGCGGGTCGGGGGTGGCGGGCGGCGCGTCGAACGAAGCGTTCGAGAGTGGTTTAAGCGCCAGGTGAATGAACTACTCGTAATTTTTACTAAAACCGGACAATCTTTTGTCCGGTTTACCAAGATTTTCTTGACTGGACAAGCATAAAGAAAAACGGACTGTCCGGTCGAAAACCGGACATCTGGCAACCCTACATATACATTGCTGCCATCTAATAGGAAGCTCATTTATGCCTTTGCGATAGAACTCTGCTGATCTAGATTCGACAAACTGTGTGAAAGCATTTTGCACTGCCTCCTGAGAATTATTATTGGCCATGTCCAAAATTTCGTTCTTCTTTTCATACGCTTTATTAAAACACCTTCTTCAGTTGCGACTATTTTCCCTGGATAAATTTTTTCGTCCCACCTGATAAGAACATCCCTTGGTGAGTCCCATGTGACTTGCCTGGTATTTGTACTTTAGTCAACCAAAAAGGTCAAAATCGGCGGAAAGTATCTAAGGTCACTTAATCAGATAGTTTAAAAGTGTTTCTTCTTCATAATGTTTGTTTAGTAATTAATTTCCAAAAAAGAAGCCTCTTTTTTGTAATTTCAGGAATTTGGGCGTTTTTTAAGAACATAAATTAGCTTAAGGAGATGTCTGAACTTTTTTAGTTTGTCCTTAAAATCTCTTTAAAACTTCTCTTCTTTCCTATTCGAATTTTTAGTGTTTCATGTATCTGGCTATTTTCGCATATAGTATTGCTCCACGTCTTCTTAATCGCCACTTTATCCGAGCTGCTACCAGGTCCCTATACTCATTATTCTCCGCTCCTCAGCCGACAGGGTCGTTCTCTTTTCACCGTTTTCTTCTGCCGATGAATATCACAATTCCAATGCTTGTTGAAGCCACTACTTCAATAGGCTGTGAGTTTAACATTTCCTCCAAGTCGGTTTCAGTCAAATCTTCATCTTGCGATTCAAGCAAGCGGAGTTTGATTCTATCTATTCGAACCCATATCGTCCTATTTCGATTTCTACTTCGTGGTCGGTGTCCTCCCTGCTGTTACTAGACGACGTTGCCACATCTGAACTGTCTCCAATAGGTTTTTGAAACCAATCCTTGATAGTACATTAATTTCAGTATATCTATTTTAATAAAAATATCTGGGCTTGAATTGAAATTCTCGTTACATACATTTTCACTCAAATTAATACACATATTTGTCTGGTCTTTTATGGACTCTTTAGATCCAATGTCTGTGGAGTACTCGTGCCCAGTAATATTGAGCACTTTTGTCCTCATCTCTGAAATCGGTGGCACTACAGAGACGTTCCCGGTGGCGCTGCGTCCCTTAGCCGCTGCAGCATTCTTATTAGGTGCCCCTTTATTCCAAGTCCTTCCATGTCATTTTTGCAGGTAGTTATTTTCTTTTGATGATTCATTCTTACAAATTACAAGAATGATTCTTCTTTATAAACAATTAGAATTGAATCAAGTAAGTGTGTAGGAAGTGAAATGGATTCTTGGTATCTAGCCTAACTCATATACCATTTAATTGACATTATATGTATTAGGACTTAATAAAAATACTCTGCTGGAAGCTTGAATAACTGTATTTAATTTAGGTTCAGAGCTAACATGTCGACTTCTTGAAACACTCAATCAAACCTCACACACCTAGGTCGGACATATTGCCACCTACCTAAACTCTCCTTGCAGCCGGGAACACAACAATATTTATCTGATGGCATGATAAAAACGTAAGTAAATTTTTTAGACAAAACCAAAGACTAACAAAAACGTGACAACAAAGGCCGATTGTGCTTCTTTGTCAGTCGTTCCGCGCTCTCGCTTGCACTTCAAGCCTTACATGGAACGCCTCAGAGCGAGGTAACGCCGCATGAGTCATGTTTTTTCGTGCGTGCAGCCGGCTCTATCGAATTTTAAGACGTTGTCACGTCAAAATTATTAACAGATGTGGAATTTCGCAGTTTTCCAAGAAGAAGAATACGCAAGGGAAAAATCCAGTTGAAGCGTGGTCTTGTAGAACTTAGCAAGGCGCGTCCAACGGTGTAATAAAAGATGTACACTTTTCGACACTTTGTAGAGCTTACAAGCCTGCAACTTTTGGTGTATCACACTTGTAAATCGGTTCAGGAAACCCCACTTTTTAAGGTTTTTAAAACTTTGAAACACGCGGAGCGACCTCGGAAACACTCAAAACACGTGCGCCTTCAACTACGGGCGGGAGCGGAGAGAATGTACCTTAACCTGTATTGACTCTAGTCGGGATTCTGATGCAGTCCCCTTTTTTACACAATTACGGACGAGGGGGGGAGAGGTACTCGCAGGTTCAACGAGCCTCACTGCCAGCACCTCCTGTTTTGTTCGCTGATTTTGGTGCTGGTTTGCATTGCCCACCCGTCGTAAGCGTTTTTCCACGTTCCGACGTATATGGCGAACGGCCGGCGCGTAGTATTTATGAGCGAATGGCAGGAGGTGTGGGAAGCAGGGACGGTGCGCGTCGCCTGCGCGCTGATTAGCTACCGATCGTGGAATATGGACATGTCTTGAAACGTTAGTGTTATTAAGTATTAACATTTGTGACGGGGTAGGCCGTCATAGGAATAGGTAAAATAAAAGTCCCGGGTGTGGGTCGATCCAGCCTTTACTTGTCTTTTCCACCGCACGCACCCTGCAGTTTGAGTTAGACAGAACGAGACTGGCCTGCTCCAGGAGGGAATCCGTGGCCTTCTGGGGTTCCGCCAGGCAGGTTATCGTCGTGCGTCCAGAGGCAGCTCCTCTTCCGCCAGGCAGAAAGACGGCCGTTGCGTTTAGCGCCTATCAGCGGACCTGGAACCCCAGAGTGGGTAGCGTAAGGAGAGGCCAAGTTGCTCGTCCGCCATGGTTGTCCACGGTCCAGCGACCGCAAGCAACACTACAGCGCACACAAAACAGTTTAGTTTACAGTGTAGGTTATTGGAACTCACCCCAGCGGGTCCCTAAGGAGCACAAGCACACTTGTATTTTAGACAGAGGTTAAAAGGACGTGTAGTGCGTTTATTTTAGTTTCTATATCGCGAAAAACGACCGTCCGTGCCGAGTCCGTGTAGCGAGTGAAGCGCGCGTGCCGCGCCGGCAGCCGCGCGTCGCGGCCCGTGTGCAAAACCAGTTGCTAGTAGGTAGGGTTCGGTAGCCGCCCGCGCACTGCAGTTCAGAGCATGAAAAAAACCCGGGTGGCGCGAAAGAAGCTTGCGGGTTCCGCGGTGATATTATATAGGCTTTAAAGTAAACAACTTATAACGTTACACATTTTAGAATTTTCCATGAATGTTATCACAATATCAACTGTTAAATTATTATTGATTGAAAACATAATTGAGAATCATAAGTTGGTCAGTGGTTAAGTCAAAATTAATGACGTTTAGACAGGGTAAAATAATGAATATGTTAGTATGTTAATAATAATATTATATCGACGTCTCATAAGCTTTTTTTTAAAATTTATTTATCTAAATTAATTTTACAGGGCTCTTACATTTTTTAACTCGCCAAACTGGTGGGCCAGTTTGTTGGCGAGATAGTGGTTAACGGAATAAAAACATTTATTCGGGAGCCACTTAATTAGTTTTTGAATTGCATTAAATCGCCATGGCGTTGGCCATTCTTCGTATTTTCCGTCGTACGTCGACAGCTGTATTTTAGGCAACCGTGCTACATGACACGATTGGCATTCGAACTTCAATTACTGGAACTGGCTTTGTTTGGCTTTTTTTTACATAGAATTCTTCACATGACTCGATTGGCACTTGAACTTCAGTTACTGAAACTGGCTTTGTTTGGCTTATTTTACATAGAATTCGTTGTTGACAAAATATGGCAAGTTACCTCTCTGCTCCCTTGTGGTGCACCTTATTAAATCTTGGTGAGCTTGCTTGAATGTTTGCCAATATTCATCCATAGACTTAATTCTGGATCCTGTGACGGGGTAGGCCGTCACAGGAGTAGGTAAATAAAAGTCCCGGGTGTGGGTCGATCCTGCCTTTACTCGTCTTTTCCACCGCACGCACCCTGCAGATGAGTTAGAACTGAACGAGACTGGCCTGCTCCAGGAGGAATTCCGTGGCCTTCTGGGGTTCCGTCAGGCAGGTTATCGACGTGCTTCCAGAGGCAGCTCCTCGGCGTTTGAGCGTTGCACCAGGCAGAAAGACGGCCGTTGCGTTCAGTGTCTATACAGCGGACCCCAGCGGGTCCTTATGGAGCACAAGCACACTAGTATTTTAGTCAGAGGTTAATTTAAGGACGTGTAGTGCGTCTATTTTAATTTCTATGTCCAGAACAACGAACCGTCCGTGCCGAGTCCGTGTAGCGAGTCAAGTCGCGGCCCGTGTGCAAAACCAGTTTCTAGTAGTAGGGTTCGGTAGCCGCCCGCGCACTGAAGTTTGAAGCATGAAAAGCCCGACCGGCGCGAAGGAAGCTTGCGGGTTCCGCGTTAACTATTTATTTAATTTTTAAGGAACAAGTTACAATGTTACAATCCCGGATACCCCTTTGTGAGGCGTTCTTTAGGGCATTTCTTAAGGTTGATTTTAGACTTTTGGAATAGTTGCGCCGTATCATCTAGAATGCTTAGAACTTCGCGCGCCACATTGGCGTGCGCCTTGCTAATTAGCGTAGGTATCTTTACTCGACGCGCTTCGTGTTTAGAGTGGCGGTTGGTCGCTCGGCTTGGCTATCTTTCACAAATGTCCTGCTATCCTTCACAAATGTCCTGCTAACCTAATTAACTGGCTAAATTTAAAGCTAAGTTGCTCAAATCATTTGATTCCTCAATAGGATAACGATAATAATTAGTGTCAATCCCTAGCCGTAAGTATATTGTATTTTAGATGATTTAGATAATTTAGCTTAGTTTAACTTAAATTTACTTTAACTTAATTTTCATCTTATTATATTCTTTTAAAATTTATAACTTAGGTATTTTTTCATAGTCCTTAGGTTAGCTATTATATTATATTTTATATTTTACTGTACGACTTATGTTTATGTTAATGCACGCTGTGACTGCCCGTAAGTGGAGTTGCATAAGAGCAATAGAAAGTAAGGAACAAAATGTATAATTAAAATGTGTAACTCTGTGGGCGGTACTATAGTAAATAAACAAATAAACTGCGGGCCATCTGCGTGATGGCTAATCTCTGTAGAGAGACTTACATATATTAAAGTGCACAAGTGTATACGTTATGTTATGACGGGGCGTCTCGGCGTTGGAGAAATAAACACGAAGTTAGATGAACACCCCGTTTATTTATTGTCTTGTTCACACAGTCTATTTGGAGACTTGGGTTATACTGAGTGCGGAACCCTAGTGAAGGGTTTATCGAACCGGAGTCTCTTCTCCAGTCTTTTTCCGAGGTCCAACCGGCAGGCAAACACCGGGTCCGAAGTTGGAGCGGATAGGACTGAAGAGTTGAGAACTGAATTATTGTTGCCAAATGCATCGTTTTATAGGCCCCATACTGCTGATTGATGATTTATTATTGATGTCAATTTGGAAATGGCAAGTCAGCAATATGCGGCCTAGGCTAGGGTTATAACAGTTCGTCACAAACACAGGAGCAATTTCTATTCAATTATACAGGGTTAAATAAAAAATATCAGAAAGCTCTCGGTACGTCATTGTTATCCTGCGAATCTGGGCACACCTCAAGTCGTAAAGTCTCAGATCCGTCTTCTATCTTTTAGCACTAGCTAAAAAGAGAACTGCTTCAACATTGAGGGAGGCTGCTCGTTTCAGCGGACGGGTGGGTGTCTCAATGCATGGACTGGGATTTGCGGTTGACAGAGGTTTCACACCTGTGTCAGGAGTCGGGATGAGTGGGGGCGGTTGTAGGGGTGAGGTGGGTCGAACAGGAGTCATGTCGTCATCCTCGGATTCCGACAGGGCGGGCTACTCGGAAAGCTCGGTGTATGCATGGTAAGATGATTCAACGTTGAGGGAAGAGAAATACTACCGATGTTTCTATTACCTTTGTTATATTTTCGTTTCCCAAATATCGATTCATCAATCTGCACAACTTTGCCGGATTCTTCAATTTTGCCAAAACTTTCCTGTTTATTTAAATAATACAGGACATTAGCTTCGCGGCAATAATTATACCAATCAGCTATAGTTACTGAGGATAAACTGGATTGTATTTCTTGTTTTAATGGCCACGTATGGCCTCATCGTAACTCCAGCTATGTCCATATGCATAAATTAAATAAAAAACATGCCTTATGTCTATTTTGATATTTTCAAAAAACGTTCTTTTTGTTCTAGCAGTTGGACCCATGGTCCAAAATTTTCAACAATACTTATAAATCTTGGGGTGGTTTATTTTCGTCAACTACCCTATTTTGTCACAAAAATAGGGGTTGCATTTAGAATGTTCACCAAATGCGTGTTGATGACATGACAAGAGGTCGGTCAGAAAGTAATTGAATGTCTGAATTATTTTTATGTTTTTTAATACTTTTGCAAATAGTTGCTCGGATTACCTACCCATGATCCAAAATTTTCAACAATACTTAAAAATCTTGGGGTGGTTTATTTTCGTCAACTACCCTATTTTGTCACAAAAATAGGGGTTGCATTTAGAATGTTCACCAAAGGCGTGTTGTTGATGACATAAGAAGAGGTCGTTAAAAAGTAATTGAATGTCTGAATTAATTTTACGTTTTTTAATACTTTTTCAAATAGTTGCTCGGATGCAAAAAATATTTGTTTAGTAACTAATTTACGGTTTAAAGAAGGTATTTCGTATCTGTTGTCAATGCGTTTAGTTTATTACAGAAGTTTCTTAAAAAATGGTTTCGGCACTCCACTTTCTCAACTATGACATCAAGGGTAGGGTTGCGCTTCCATTGTTCTGGAATACGTGCTTGAGTCGCCATCTAAAATTAATCTACCATAAATTAAACCATGCATCAGCTCCCCGAGCCTGCCACGTTTTCATATCGAGACGTTAAGATTTGTGCAAGATTCACTCAAAAAACCTTATCCACGAATGTAGAGGAGACAGACCAAAAGACAGAAACTCGCTATTTACAGTTTTTTCTAATATTATATTAGCCTTTCGTCATTCATTTCCCTAAGCTTTGCTCCACATAAACAACGAGTTTATAGATGTCTTTTGTTTGCTGACGTATAACATTATACTGATGTGTCGAGAGATTGGCGTCAATTATTATTGAGAGAGCATGGTCTTCTGAAAAACCCTCTAGTTTTGGGCGTGCTAAATACTCTCGCCTTTTTTTATATTTGTACCTCGTTGAAATGAGCAGCCACAGAGTTGTTTTACAATAGCTGCTGAAACCCGCTTTCGAGCCTGGAGAAGTTGTAGAATACCATCACACTAATATTATAAAGGAGAAAGTTTGTATGAGTGTGTGTGTGTATGTTTGTTACTCCTTCACGCAAAAACTACTGGACGGATTGGGCGAAATTTAGAATGGAGATAGACTATAGCCTGGATTAGCACATAGGCTACTTTTTATCCCGGAAAATCAAAGAGTTTCCACGGGAATTTTAAAAAACCTACATCCACGCGAACGAAGTCGCGGGTATCAGCTAGTCATACATATTTATTGCTATCTGTGGCAACATAAATTAAAAGTAGAAATCTTTTACTCGAGGGATGATAATATTTTGGATAAATGAATAATTTTTGTTAACATTTATTATTTTTTCATCACAATTGGTCCATATAAATAAATCTCAACAATATTTACCTGTGACAAGTAGGTAACTGTGTTTGGATTTGATAGTACCTAACCTAATAGTTGGTTGTTTCTTTTAATTTAAATACTCCGGGCAATAATTAGCAGATCAATCATTCATCTTTAATGGAATATGGACATTTAAGTTCTAAAATTTTGTTACCTTCAATTAATTCATCAGTAGAATGTCCAATAAAAGGGCATATAAACCACAATGTTCTACTTTATTTACCAGTTTTCCCCTCGTATGCTTCTATTGCTTCGGTTTCCGTAGACTTGCCCCATTCTAAGGCCGGGCTCACTATTTTTTTATTACATAAGGCTTTATGCATACATTTCGTGGTCCTTTTTAGCAGTAAATTAACATTACATACCTCACACTGTTGATCAGCGCATATGTTTCCTATGGCGAGCAGGTCGGAGTTGCCGCGGGCGCCGCAAAAGTGACACGTGCCCGCAAGCCCCACGCGCTCTCGTCCCCCGCGCTCCCCGATGCGCCCGCAGATGCAGTTCCTGCGCCATCAATCCCGCGGAATTCCACCAGCGTCTCCACAGTTTAGCAGCATTATTCATAACACGGGGGACGGCTGCAGGGCTGGCGCGTAGGGCAGCCTCCGTGGGACGTGCAGGCGATAATGATAATGGGCACGCTCTCCAGCGCCACGCCCGCGCCGCTGCGCAGGTAATCACCCAGTTCGATTATTCGATTTGCCCGTCTGTCCGTTCGCGTGTGTGTCCGTCTGTCCTGTTCCCCTTGTTTTTTTCTTTTCTTGGGGCCATGAGCGTCCATGTGCTTGCGCTGGCAGGCAGAGGGATCGCTGCGGCTAGAGAGTACATGTCCTTGTGGCTTGCCGGGGTCGTCCAACCAACCCATCGTCGTCAAACCAATGGTATGCGAGTCTTTGCCCCCCCTGATACGGTGGGGCAGCCTGGGCCCTGGGCGCCGTCCGTAGACGTCTTCTGGGTGCCAGGGTGGTATTTGGCACTGAGCCGCTACCCACTAGGAGACCAATACGTGTTTTGGGATCCGCCATTTTATTTTTCCTATTATTTGTATGTTATCTGAGTAGTTTTTGTGTGTGTCTCTGTGTGTGAGTGTGGAGTGTGCGGGAGTTTAGGATTACTTATGGGAATCTTTATGATAAGTCATTTGGTTTAGGAGTGGGGTAGGAGGAGCACGGGAAAGGGTTTCTCGGAAACTGTTCAGTGTTGAGAGTGGTACCGTCCTTCTTGTCCAGGGTCCTAGGGACGCCGGCGATCCGCAACCCCGCCGACCCGCCCGGTTGCATGAAGGGTGCCTCGTATAGCCGCACTAGCGAATGTTCGGGAGTCGCCTGATATCGGCTGAAACCCAGACCATTAGCCAGTTCTGCAACGCCGGGTAGTCACCAGGTAATCACCCAGTTCGCAACGACTCGGCGTTGCAAGTGTACAACGTATCTACACCACCCGTCGCCACTGGCATGGCTGGTGGCAAGCTCGGCGGTTCAACGTGGCTGTGTATGTGGCACGGTTGCCGCCACGCTCCTGTGGTTGCGAGTTGGTGTGTAAATATGGTGTCAGTAAATAACTCTGTTAACAAAAATAAACATTGTGATTGCGCCAATTTATAGTATGTTAATTTAATTTAAGTATTCTAATCGAAATGTGGACTGTATTAATAATTCGAAATGACGCGGGTGCTAAATACAAAGATAGGAAATTCAGAATCTAGACGGGATGCAGCACTAACCTTTGTGAAATTTAATTTTTCGTCTGCAATGGCGCTGTTTCTTCGAATTGTTCCTATCCGTCCCCCTAATCTGTCCCCCCGGGGGGACGGTTAGGAATAAAAAGTTCGATCTGTCCCCCTACACGCGACGAGGGGACGGATCGAACTAATTCTTTCCGAACTGTCCCCCCGCTGATTTCTTAGGGGGACAGATTGGAAGTTCGATTTGTTGTCCCACTGCCACGGACGAGGGGACAGATCGAACTAATTCTTTCCAAACTGTCCCTCTGTTGCCAACGAACTAATCGAAAGAATCAGACAGATGAACAAATTATTCCTATTATCTGTACGCCAAAATAAAAATAATTAAGCATCTTTACTATTACGCTATCAGTTACCGCTATTGTAAAACAAACAGTGGATTGTGTAAGACTTTATTTACACTGGATCAATACTGTAAAGTTAATAAATGGGGTCTCAACGTTTCTAAATACTTTGCCGTATCTTTTACACGTAATATTATGTATGATCTATTTGTGAAAACTTATTATTAGCTTTAATTTTCTTCTGCTCTTATCTATTTACTCTGTAAATCTCCCTTGTAAAAAAAAATTTGAAGGAAAAAAATTGTACAAAACACAATACAATAATTTTTATTTACTATCATCATTTTTATCCAGGCCTGAATAATAGTACATACTGATTCTCTTTTCATTAACCCCCGACCCAAAAAGAGAGGTGTCATAAGTTTGACATGTGTATCTGTGTATCCGTGTATCTGTGTATCTGTCTATGGCATCGTAGCTCCTAAACTAATGAACCGATTTTAATTTAGTTTTTTTTTTTTTGCTTGAAAGGTGGCTTGACCGAGAGTGTTCATAGCTATAGTCTAAATGAGTTCAGCCGTTTGAAAGTTATCAGCTCTTCTAGTTACTGTAACCTTCACTTGTCGGGGGTGTTATTACATTCAATTCTTAATTATTTTTATTTTGGCGTACAGATAATAGGAATAATTTGTTCATCTGTCTGATTCTTTCGATTAGTTCGTTGGCAACAGAGGGACAGTTTGGAAAGAATTAGTTCGATCTGTCCCCTCGTCCGTGGCAGTGGGACAAATCGAACTTTTTATTCCAATCTGTCCCCCTAAGAAATCAGCGGGGGGACAGTTCGGAAAGAATTAGTTCGATCCGTCCCCTCGTCGCGTGTAGGGGGACAGATCGAACTTTTTATTCCTAACCGTCCCCCCGGGGGGACAGATTAGGGGGACGGATAGGAACAATTCGTTTCTTCTTGAATCCCCTTGTCTCCGAAAAACACGACGCAGATCATTTCACTTATGTTAATTCGGCGCAATCATATAGAAAGTTTTATGGGGGTCCCAAGACTTTCGCAATCAACAACTCGGGAATACGTTAATTTAAATTACTTTATAAAGTTTCGAGCACAACGACACTTGCGTCCATGTTTTTTGCGAAGTGTGTAGCCATTGTAGTTAACTTTTTTAATTTAGTCGATTGTTATGTCAGTCGAGGCAGCTCCGGGTTCTCGCCTTTGCGAATTCTTCAGTGCTGCTTATTTCAGGGTGTAGGAAAGTGGATTTTTTTGGAAGACACCGCGTAAATAATATTTTAATTTAATTAGTTCTGGCGCAACCACATTGTTTCAGATGAAAAACCAGTGGATCCTGCATTTTTGCATGTCTGTTTGAACGGACTAATCTTCGGAACGGCTCATAGCCAAGCGACTGGATGTCATCAATGCTATCTCTAAACCCTCTGTCCAATATAAAGACATCTCTATTGTGTATTGGCCAATGCAATAAATGCTCGTCATGATTCATTATCACACTAATATTATAAAGGAGAAAGTTTGTATGTGTGTGTGTGTGTATGTTTGTTACTCCTTCACCCAAAAACTACTGGACGGATTGGGCTGAAATTTAGAATGGAGATAGATTATATCCTGGATTAGCACATAGGCTACTTTTTATCCCGGAAAATCAAAGAGTTCCCACGGGAATTTTAAAAAACCTACATCCACGCGAACAAAGTCGCGGGCATCAGCTAGTATTTTGCATAATCGTTGCATCCGATGACACAGCAGGATATGGATCTAAAACATCTATTATATGACCATCGCTGGTTACAAATAAAAAAGGCTTTAATAAGTTCCTGAACTTGTGCAGACTGTAACTTTTTCGTTGAAATAAGAAGTTCGAACTTTTTTCTATATAAATATATGCTCCGTCTGCTATTAAAATCAAAACAGTATTTTCCTCCTTCCCAAAACTAGCTTTTGGTATCAGAAGATTTCTTTCAAGAAGATCTCTTCTAGAAACATGGCCTATTCCAAGGTGGTTTGTTACAAAATCTTGGGTTAGACCTTTGGCCATTTTCAATTTCCTTTCGAACTCTGCGTGATATTTTAAAGAGCGTTGCCAGTCTCTCGTTGCGTTCGCCAGTTCTCAGTTTAGTTATTGGGGATGTCGGAAGTGCCAAAAAATATCGATATATCGATATTGATATTTTAATATTCCCAAAAAAATATCGATATATCAATATTGATATTTTAATATTCCCAAAAAAATATCGATATTCGATATTTTTTTGGGAATATTAAAAATTTCGATATATCGATATTTTTTTCTGTATGCTGATAATAACTTAAAAAAATCGGTACAAATTCTAAAAGAATATATTTATGCGCTCTGAAAATTGGTATATTTATCTTAACATACCCATTTTACGTTACGAGCAAGGTAATTAAATAAATAATAAACTAAGTAATAAAGAATATTTTTTTTTCCAGTAGTGCTGATTAGTAATAGTTGAACTAGTAGGCGAACTGGTTCTTATTGGCATTCGTTTACGTTCTGAAGCCCTTAGTGTAATCTTACTTCCCTGGGAGTTACGTATTCGGCAGCCAGAAGGATGTTTGAAGGAAACGAAGATGGGTTATAACCAAAAATCTACGATTTTTACATTTTTACCTTTTTTTTTTTTTTGTTGACGCTGGGGAATGCATTTACGCATCCCCACCGGAAGCTAGCCAGCCAGCCGTGAGGCAGCCAGCCAGCTGAGGGAGGGTATGTGGGACTCGCCGGCCGAGAGGCGACCGGAATACCCACTAAACCCCAGCGGCGCTACTGCGCGTCGCCTGGCGACTGGGTCACGGGAACGCCGAAGCGATTTGTTAGACAGTGCACGCATGTCATCAAAGTTTTTGTTAATTTCTAATGCACTCTTAAATGAAGAACAATATATTTAAAACAAGATGATACCCGCAACTTTGTTCGCTTGGATTAAGGTTTTTATTCCCACTGAAAAGTGGATAAAAAGTAGCATAATATTCCAGACTATAATCTATCTCTGCCAAATCGGTTCAGTCATTGCGACTGATTGAGTAACAAACATACAAACTTTCATGTAATAAATGCATCAATATCTAGCTCAATTGTTCAGCCAACTAATTAAGAAGCAATTTCGTTAAAAACCTTCTGCATGTCGTGTGGGTCTTCGGCGACGTCTGGCAGGTCGGTTGGCAGCTGGCTTACTGCATAAATTATACGTGTAGACCAGAGGCTTACTGGGGGCTGCAAGTCGATTAGCGGCTGGTTGTCAAACATGGTTTCTTGTTCTAAGCTGAAAAATATGCATTATTATTATTATAACAGTAGTCTACTATTAATAAGTTACTTAAATTAATTAATTACTATATTATTAATTTAAAATTCTCTGCAGTTGCATATTTACCTTAATATTTGTGGCTCCACATTAACCACTCCAGCATCACAACATTGTGTCATAAAAGATGTGTCTAATATTCTGTAAAAAATAAAATAATATTTTGTAATCAATATAATGACACAATGAAAAACAAAGTAAATTAAAAAAAATAAAGTTAGAAATGCTTTTGTTACCACTTACGAAATAGATTATTGTTAGTGCTTACACCAGCACTACCATTCCCTTCCATGGCAGGCAATGCAGGCGATTCATGCTATTTAACAAAAATATGTAGTAAGAGAAATAATAAGCATAAAAATAGTTAAAAAACAAAGAAAAAACAATGTGCAACAAAACATGACAGTAAGTTTATGTTAATAGCTCATAACAAAAAGGGAGTGCAGTGATGCAAGTAAACAGTCACATATTATTCATGCAATAAAGCTTACAGAGAGTGGGAATGTAACGTGTAAAATTTTCCATTCAATAATCACTGTGAATGGGATGCACCCCGGGATGCAATGAATCAGGTCGTTTTCTAATAAGTTGTTACTTAATGTTTCTATACTTGAATTCAGAAACTGTAATGAATCTATAAATCTCATTTTAAAACTCTCATTATTATGAACTGGCACAAATTTTGTAATCGAAAGATATTTCTCTTTGCTTTTAGGGATAATTTCAATTTTTCCAGGATGTTCAGCTAATTTCTCAATAAACATGTGACTATCATAACCCGACAAGTTATGAATAACAATTGGTACATATGAACACTCTTTATACAATAAATTACAGTATGAGTGTGCAGCACCTCGGTACTGCCCAGTAATGTGATCATGATCTCGGACTCTATCATCGAATAGTAATTGGTCACAAACATGACAGTTGACAGCGTTTCGAAATTCATCCGCTTGAGTTTGTGTTAAGGGTAACATTGGTCTTTTATGCGACAGAATGTTGTAAATTGTTAATATCTCTTCAATTAAATATTTTACAAACTTTTCTACGCAATCTGAACCTCTGTATGAAACATACTTATTTAAATTTGAATCATACGAACAACAAACATAAAATCCGAAGCAAAAAGCTTGATGTCGTCTGACCCTGTGTGTGCGCCGGGTAGATAATTTATCAACATCATCAACGCGAAGCAATACACTCTCAAAATCAGTGTAAATGACAAATTTCATTTTTTGTTTTTGATGCTCTTATTAGATTTATAATTTTCGTTTGATTATCGCACATAAAGGAGTCTGGGTCTAAATACTTCTCTTCTTGTGGGATATTCAAACGATAAGTGACAATTCTATTTTTAAAAGCTGTAGTAATTATTTGTATGTTTTCAATATCTGTTCTAACTAGACATTAAGTGTGTATTCACATGTACCACAACCACACCACGTCGCAGCGACAAAATGTGGTCAAGCTGTGGTTACGTGTGAATAGTGTCGCAGCGGCATTTTGCAGTTGCGTTGTGGTACCGACAAAATGTGATGTGGCTGCGCGTTGTCGCTGTCGTTGCAATGTGGTAACCGCGTGGTCATGTACAGTTATACTCCGGCTTTCGTAGAGAAAACACGGCTTGACTGAACGTAGTCATGGAGGAAAGATTGTTGTTGCTATCCTTGTTATGGCTTTTATTAATAAGAAGAAGACGACGACATCAGCGTATTCGTCGAAATAGAATTTATTGGGTACATCCTTTATTGGAAAACAAAAGTCAAAGCCAATTTCGTACTGATTATCCTAAACTTCGAAGGTTCAAGAAGAAATTTTATAAAAAATTTAGAATGAACAAGCATACATTTGACTACTTGTTAAATGAACTGAATAGTGAGTTGCAAAAAAAAGACACGGCCATGAGAAAAAGCATACCATCTGTTGAACGTCTGGCAATGACATTGAGGTGAGTAAATTTTTTTTATAGTTAATTATTTTTAAGGACTTATATATATAATAATTATATAATATAATTAGTTCCATCTACCGGGACAGGCTCACCGGGCAGATGAAGCTAATTTATAAAATATAAAATACAGGTGCAAATTAAGAGGCCGTACCTACCTGGTTTTGCTCGCGGCACTAGCGCCACTTTCATTAAAAAATTATATCTTTTTATTTAAGGCATAGATAAAAAATCTGTCTCAGCCAATTTTTAAATTTAGCAAAAAAACAAATTGCTGAAAAGTGGCTGATTTTTTATCTATGCCTAAAATAAAAAGATATTAATATTTTAATGAAAGTGGCGCTAGTGTTGCGAGCAAAACCAGTACGGCCTCTTAATTCATTAACAATAAAAAGTAAGATTATGATTGTGGGCACGTTTCATATAGTTTCCTATTATTACAACAGTATGCATGTACAGTCAGCGCCATATCGACCTACCCTTAGCTGTCAAATTTCTGCAACTGAATTTCAACCTAATTTCAAACGCATAGAGATCAACATCAGTTGTGGTTTTTTTCACAGATTTTCGTAGGTCGATGTGCGCTGACTGTACGTTACGCACACGCCACGCATTCGGTCTGCTCAGGCCTTTATTATTTGATGTGTTAATTTGCAAATGAGTTACTTTGCAACTGTGGTAGGGAGGATAGGAAGGCGAAAACAAAGAGCGTACTTATATATTTTGATTTATTGTGTCATTCAAAAATCAACAGAGTAGGTAATTAATCAGTTAATCTCCGAAAATATCCGTTATAATCGGATCATTATAGTTTGAAGCCTGAGAAGAGACGCTGAGTGGAGATTCTGGTACTGAAATATCTCTTGGTGTGGATGCAGTACGCAAATTGCGAAGCTGTGGAGAGCCTGTTTCCATATCCGGCCGATACCTAGACGTTGATGGTCGTTCGTACGGTTGGTACGCTTGTGTCGTATACCCCTGTCCATATTCACTGTAATTATCATTACGTGTAGTTGTAGGTGTATGATATTTTTGAATTACATTCAATATTTCTATCTGAGCATTCAGTTTCCAATCATCACGAATGGTCTTAAATCTATCGTATAAAGATAGCAAAAAATGCATATCACTGTCACAGGACTTGTCACGTTCCTGTGTAGTGTAGTTACTTGTATGTGCAGTTACTTGATCGCTCAAATGACTTGTTATTTTTTTTATTAACCCATATTCTGCATCATCTTTTTTTCTTTGGATATTTTTTGGTCTCTTCCAAACTTCAGATTCACTCGTTTCAGTAGTATTATCGTCTTCATTATCGATTTGTTCGATGTCATCGTCTTTGTTTTGTACTGGTAGAGACGATGTTGTATTTCGATTTTCAGACAATGGCTTTAAAAATAATAATTGACTAAAGTAGTAGTATCTCTTTGAACTACCTGCTGAACCGCTTCTCTGTGAATTTTGTTTTTTAAGGTCTCTGTTGAAAGAGTCTCTTAAGCTTTTCCATTTTCTTTGTAAGTTGGCAGCTGAAAAATTAATTGTTAAATTGAAATTTGTAGAAAAGTAAGTTGGTAGTTAAATTTGAAAATAACATATAAAATAATAATAATAATATTTTACAATATCGAAATTACAGTGATCAGATCATATAATGAACTCAGTATTGAAGATAATTTCTGTATATTTAAATATCCATGTTAATAGTTTCAAGTTATTCTTAAATCTATGACAGCCAAGCATCTTTATATAGTTTGATAAATGATTAGTTTTTCTTATACCCGGTGGCATAAGCGCTTTTCTTAATATAATTATTTAATGTATTACTACTACACTACTACACGTTATGTAATATATAAATAAGTAGTATTTAATATTTAACATATTTTGAAATTTTACCATATTAAAATTAACTGGATTTATTTTACATTAGTCCAGTATAATGTAAGATCGATCATTTCCCAAAATGTCATCAGCCTATTGAATGGTGTTAAAAAGGTTGAAATACCTAATACTTTAAGGGGTCGTTGTACCCTTCAACACGAGCTACTTTTACTATGGGGACACATATACCTACATGACCTAAATGTATGAAACAGCTGATTTTTTACGATTTCGTATGTGTGTCCCCATAGTAAAAGTTGTTCATATTCTTGAGTACAGTACAATGACCCCAGTGTTATTTATTTCAACCTTTTGTAACACCCTGTATAATTCCATTTCAGTATTATTTGTTTTTAATATAATTTTTTTGTTATAGATATTTGGCAACGGGGTGTTCGTTTGAAGATCTCGCCGATTTTTTTAAATGTGGTACTTCAACTGCTAGCAAAATTGTCCACGACGTGTGCCGCCTGATTTGGGATAAATTACAGCCTATTCATTTACCAACATGTAATAAAACAATGTGGCTTGATATTGCGAACAAATTTAAAAAGAAAGCAAATTTTCCAAACTGCTTAGGGGCTGTAGATGGGAAACATATTAGGATTATTCATCCACCACGCAGTGGTTCATTATTCTTTAATTATAAACATTTCTTTTCTATTGTTTTAATGGCCGTATGTGACGCCGATTATTTATTCGTGTATGTTGATGTAGGAGTCTACGGTAAAACTTCCGATTCAACTATTTGGAGGGACTGCAGTTTATATGATGCAATGGAAAGAAATGATTTAGATCTACCTGGACCGCAAGCAATTACCCCTGTAGGTAGGCCCTTGCCTATGGTATTCATTGGCGATGAAGCCTTTGGATTACACAAACATTTGCTGCGACCATACAGCGGCAAGCAATTAACAATGAAAAAACGTGTTTTTAACTATAGATTATCACGAGCACGAAGATATGTGGAATGTTCCTTTGGAATTTTGACTAACAAATGGCGAATATTGCATAGACCAATTAATGTGTCAGTTGAATTTGCAACAGACATAGTGAAAGCATGTGTCGTATTACATAATATAGTACGCAAGCGAGATGGTTATAAATTCGAAGACACTTTATCGATAACTTCAAATTTGTTACGAATGCATTCCTTTGAACAAAGTCATGACGGGATTCGAGCAGATTCTGTTAGAAATGAATTTGCCGACTATTTTGTGAGCCCTGAAGGTGAATTATCGTGGCAGTACAATAAAGCGTGAATGGTGTTGTTAGGTATACTCGGTTTAATAAATAGTAATTAATAAACTTACCGCACTGGTTTTTTTCTTTTGTTTCCTTATTATCAAAATCTTCATAAAACTTCATGCAAAGGGTTTCCCATGCTTTGTTTTTTAATATGCGATTGGAATACTCCTCTGTCCTTTGATCCCAAATGCATGGCAAATTGCGAATCTCCTCAATAAACATATCCGTGTCAAAAGTCTCCGAGTCGGACATTTTAATTTTTCGCACAACCACGCGGCAACACAGTACAACGCAGAATGAAAGGGGGGAGCGCAGGCGCCAGCTAGGCGCGCGCTGTTGATGACGTCATGTCGTGGCGATGTGGCCGCGGTGCCGCCGCCGGTGGTAGCGTTGCCGTCGCGATGTGGTTGCGATGTGGTCGTATTACACAGGTGGTCGATAACAACGGCAAAATGTGGTACGTGTGAATTGTAATATTAATTTTCAATACAAAATATACGCCCGACCACATGGCGTCGTTGTGGTGTGGTTGTGGCTGTGGTGTGGTTGTGGTACGTGTGAATTGATCCTTAGATTTATGATTTGTTGTTCTCAAATAATGTGAAATTTTATTTTTAGGTATTAAAATATTACATTTCTCACATTCGATCATTGTCTTATCTTTAAATTCAAACATTGTCTTATCTATTTTACAACGTGTTGGGTCAACGTTGTTCGTTGTAGCAACTGTAATGAATAAAACACAAATTAAGGAGTAGGATAAAACATTATTAATTTTATTATTTAAAATAGAGGAATATAAAAATGCCTATCAGTTAATATAAAAACTTTATAGTAAGCACTTGTCATATCAAGATAATTTTATGTCTATATTTAATATGCTAAAATTGACCCAATCATAAAGTTGAAGACTAAATTAGATATTTACTGTAATATTTATGCGGAAACGTTACTATTCCACTACTTGATCCAGTGTCAATGTACTGCCTAATATTAACAATTGTAGTTAAGTCCGATATTTAGGAATAAGACAATATGTAAAATATTATGATGTTAATTATCAATACATGTCACTAATTATTAATTGTAAATTAAATACTGTCACTATACTAGGGTTGACATTATAGTGCCGGATGTAATATACAGTTGTCAAGTTATTATGTGAAATAATATGTAAACCTTCCATTTATTATATCATTAATTATTGTTGTCAAATTAATAATATGTAATCCGTAAATACAATGTAACTAGTGATATTATTAATGTTAATTAAATATTGTCAACATACTGTTGGGTTGGTAGTTGGTACATTGTTGATACAATGTACCAACCTTCAAATAAATATTAAGATCACGTGACTGCCGACTCCCGCCATTGTTTGCGATGACGGTAATTATAAAAGTACCCTACCTCGACAGAGGAGGCTCATTCTAGTCTTATAATTCAAACAGTAAGCACAGTCTTGTATTATAATCCAAAACGGTGAAGTCCTTCACTTCAGAGCAAACAAGGGCGGCAGGCTATACCAAAGTTAAGTATTCTTATATTTTATTATAATTAATATAATTAACAATATCTACTATTTATTGTATGTTGTAATGGTTTTTAAAGGACGTGTGTCGTGGAGTTTCTTTGCCCTTTCTTCTCCACGACTAAATACCTTTGCGAAACGGGCGGTAGATTCATTTTTAAATAAATAGATCTATGCTGAACAATATAACAAAATACAGATAGATCTATAAAGATTAAAGTAAGAAAGATATCTGAATAAACGACAAATTATTTATAATTCTTGGTTATTTTACTTATATGTTTACTACCTACCCTCTCTTGGTAATTAATTACTTTTAAATGAAAGTATAGGTTAGGTTATTAACTTATTTTATTTTAAAAACCTGTTTAGGATTCTTACCTTTACAAAATAATACAGTAGTTGCCTTGCTTGATTTTAATTGCTAAATGATCTAATATTTAGGCCTTACCTGACAAAATTATAGCTATTTACAACTTTGAGATACAACTTACAACAAGATAGATGATAACTTTTATTAGTCATCAATATTTAAGCCCACTCTGTAACCCAAAAATCTAACACACTCGTAAGTAAATTATAATATATTAGCAATATATTAGCAAAGGTATAGTAGTAAAGGTAAGGTTGGCTTTCATATTTTCAATGTCGAGAATCATAAATCATGACTCTCGGCATTGAAAATATGAAAGCATGACTCATTATTTTAAAAATATGAGTTGATAAATGTGGGGGGACACTTCACACTGCTTAAATTCTTTTCTTACGGCAAATATAAAATGGGTAAGATGGCGCCAGGCTTCACTATCGGTGTTCGTTTTATTTTTTACCGTTACGATGGCCTGGCGCCATCGATTCATCGGGGGAGTTTTTTCTATTTCGCCGCAATTAGAGATTTTCAATTCTATATAGTGACTCCCGTTTTTCGTATCGATCAGCTGACGTGTGTGGCCATTGGCCACACGACGCGTTATATAGCTGGTCAAAGTAGGTTTCGGCTTTTCAATAATATCACCTTCATCCTCGTCCAAATCGCTGCCGAATAAATCGACAGCAGTTATGTTCGGCATTTTCTTCGGAATTTTTGAATCCTGGTTCCTCTCTTTTCCTCTTATTTTCTTCTCACGTGAGGTTGATGCCTCACTCTCTGTCTGCGGCAATGGGAACAAAATATCTGCATTATCGGACCTGGGTTTGGTCGTCACAATTCAAATTTCTTAAGTCAAATTAAGTTGTGATAGCCTAGTTGTTAGAACGTCCGCTTCCTAATCGAAGGTCGGGGGTTCGATCCCGGGCACGCACCACTGACTTTTCAGTTATGTGCGTTTTAAGCTGCCGTCATCGAGATACCAGACGTTGAGGGGAGATTCGAGGTCATTGAGCACTTTCTGGATGCTGAGGCTGAAGATGAGCGGACCAAGAGGATCTCCTTGTTGAACACCAACTTGGGACAGAATAGGGGTTTGGTTATAGAACAGATTGGATGGGGAACGATAAAGTTGGTAAAGAAAGGGGTATAGAGAAGGCAGTTTGTCCCTGGCTTTGCTCAGCAAGACATCCCTTTCAAGGGTATTAAAGGCGTTCCTTACATCCAGCTTTATAACTACACAGCCCTTGTTGCCTGGATCCATGGCAAATGGACGCGTTGCGTGGATAGCCGCCTCGCAGCCCAACTGAGTTCCAAAGCCCAACTGGTGCGGTCGCAGGTAAGACGCCATCTCCTCTTTAACAGCTCCGCATCCTAATTTGGCTGCAAGGCGTCGGAAGACACTACCAATGGCGATAGGTCTGATACCCCCGTCCTTTTTCGCCAACGCACAGAGTGTGGCCCCATAAAGATACGGGCATACTTCTTTATTCAGTTGGCCCCTTAATAAAAAGTTGCACAACTTTGTTAAACTCGCCATGAGTCGAGGTCCATATTCCCCGGCTGAGCTACTGCACAGCTCTTTCAAGTGACCGGGTCTGATCCCGTCCAGGCCAGCGGCAGAGCTATTATAGAAAGAGCTGAGCGCCTGGGCTACAGCGTCCACCTTGACGGTGAGTGGCGGGTTAGAGTTGTCTGGCGCTGGCGGAAAGAGAGGGGACGGGAAGGAGAGGGATGTTTGGACTGCAGGGATGCCAGTGTGTCTGGGCTGGATTGCGCGAACGAATCATCGGACAACAAGAGGCGTGTCGCCCCTCTTAGGTCCCCACCGAAAACCTTGGACTCGATTACTTTTAGTACAGTTGGTGATGGCCTACCAGCCACTGATATATCCGGGAAGCACGGGCATGCCACAACAATTTTTCACCTTTGAAGTCAATGACTCTGATCCACCCTCCTCGGGAACCCGGAGGGAGGTGAAAGCGAATGACAAAAGTGCGTACCAATCGGTGGGGCTATTTGTTTCCACACATCTATCAGTCAGCTCGCTCAGACCTCCCGCAGCCATGTTCCTAGCGCCCTTAGGGATGTGACGCAAGACACGAACTGACGCCTTTAATGATGCCAACTTCTCAAAATTGGCAACGGGCGCCGTTTGGCCAGTGGAAGCCGGAGATGTACCCACAGCCATAGGCGGCTGCGTTGGCTGCGGTGGTAGTATGCAGGGGCGTGGCGCATCCTTGTGCATACGCCCTATATGGACCCGAAGCCCGCGTGGGCCAAAAGATGCTGGGCAGTGGGGGCAAGTCAGTCTAAGAGAAGAGGCCATGTCAAAGAGTCCCGACTACAAATAAATGGGTCATTAGGTATCATTCAAGTACAAGATCGGTACTTCATACAAGTTACAATCACACAAATATGCTACAATCTAAAATATCACAGTGGGGGCCGGTCATTTACTAACTGTAACTAAAAAAAAAAAAAAAAATGAGTATGAACCCCAAACCTAGTAGGTATTACAAAAATAAAATAATACCTAATACACAGTCAATAACCAATCTAAACTAAAATAAATAAAATGTAGTCAATCTACAATATCGCAATGGAACTGCACATCTAAAATAAGCAAGTACCTTAATACCTAGTATGTAATACAAAAATAATACCTAATACCTAGTCAATAACAAAATACCTATAGAGTAAGTTGCCTAAAAAAATAAAAGTTAATTAGTCTATATATAGATAGGTAAATACCTAATACAATACTAGCACCAACTTGCAAACATACAAGTCAAAAAAAGAAAAAAAAAAAACCCCTAAGTTGCACCTCAGTCTCGATCCCTTGGCTCGCTATATTAAAGCAGGCTTATGAACCACTCGACCAAATCTTCTTAGGATAATGCGTTGAATTTATGCTTTGGGTTCTACTGGCGTTAATGTCTTAATACCCTCATTTTATTTATTATTGCAGCAAACAGTAACTAATTTTATTCACTTCGCCTAAATTCCACTTTTTAGACTTTGAAATACTATTTTTATTATTCTTCTCTTGTTGGCCAAATCTTCTTAGGATAATGCGTTGAATTTATGCTTTGGGTTCTACTGGCGTTAATGTCTTAATACCCTCATTTTATTTATTATTGCAGCAAGCAGTAACTAATTTTATCCACTTTTGCCAAAATTCCACTGTTTAGACTTTGAAATGCTATTTTTATTATTCCTCTCTTGTTTCTGAATTATGTAGTGAGTCTGCAATGTCCAAATAACTCGATTAATTCCTTAGTTATAAATGATTTCTACGACGATCACTGGCACGGAAGTTTGTTATTTTGAAGTTCATTTTTGCTGTTTATTTTTACATTATGCACTCAGATAATAATGCTACTGTTTCTTGTTCACTTTTAGCACAACCACATATAGTTTTGAGCACGATATCGCTTTAAAAAAATATTTTTGAAAATTATTTTATACGGAGCAACGTTTATCGTGGCACTAGCGCCATCATCCTCACTATATATAGATCATAGTTCACATCGATTCAAATAGATAAATTTCATCTATTCAAATAGATAAATTTCATATATTCAAATAGATAAATTTCATCTATTCAAATAGATAAATTTCATCTATTCTAATAGATGAGACATCTATTCTAATAGAGTAGTAGGTATAATTGGGGTATATGGATCTCCTGTGATCCAGATACCCCAATTATACCTACTACTTCCGTCCCCCCGAGGGGACAGATTAGGGGGACGGATAGGAACAATTCTTCCAAATTACTAGATTACCCGAACAAAGGAGAACGGTCACGCCCCATACAAAAAAAACCCAGGCCCGACAGAAACGAGACATATCTCATTTTTTTTGGTATATCGTGTATTGTTAAATTACATATATTTTATATTCTAAATCAATGGCTAACGCCAAAAAATATTGCCGTATGTTTTTGTTCAGGCGATACACAAAAAAATACAAAGTGTCTATTATCTATAAAATTCGCATATTTATTTTTAATTAAATGACAATACAATAGCTATAGGATGTATCTAAATACAGTTAACTTATATGATTAATTAAAATCGTGGCATTTGATGATTTATTGCATAATATTAAGTTAAATGTACAAAAATGGTCACATACTTACTGTCTACATGCTATCATAACGGCTCAGGTAGCCTGGCGGTGACAGAAACCAATCATTGGGTTTCAGGATTGAAACAAATAAAAATAAAACTAATAGGTATCTCGATATAAAGTTTTATTGAATTTCTATATCTCTTAAAACATAATCCATACCCATTGCTGGGTGGTCAAAGTGATCTCGATGTCTAGCCCACCCTAAGTAATATACAACACTAATGACGTGTGCGCAACTTCCCAATGTCCTTTTACCATGATAGCATGTGCAATAATATTCCGTTATTGCGTTTCTTCCATTTACATTCTCATCAAACATAATATAAGTATAATATATTTTTGTCGTAACGTGTCGCGAATGGATTCTGCACCTGATTAAAGTATTATTGTTTCTGCCCTCTATTGCCGTTGGATGTCTATATAATTCCATATTATATACTCCCGCGGCTTTCAAATGCTCACTGCAATACGACCGTGCTAACTTCACGTGATAGGTGCCGATTGAGAATTTAATTAACTCTTCAATTGTTAATTGTGGAAAATGTTCAATATCCGGATCATTTCCAGTCATCCTGTGAAACGACACTCTTTGTCGGTTTAGATTATTTTCCTCCACATACTCAAATAATCGATTGGGGCGTTGTATATTTTGATTAATTATTTCAATGAAATCTTCTGTGTATGGACTGTCTCCGTAAGGTTCTTGAAAATAATTAATTAAAGCTGCAGCAATTTTAAAATCTTCAAATATATGCGGCACATGTTTGTTGAATACTCTGTTTTTAAAGATCTTGAAGTCGCGCTTGAATCTCCCGTTTATAGTTTCCACGACCCATCGCACCATTGTAATGAGTCGTGATTTATTAGCTTGTTCGGTGCTTAATTGCGTGTCTTGTGGTTGTTTGGTTGGCGGCATGTGAGCAACATAACCATATGTTTCTATTAAAGGTATTGAATCCCGAAAGCCTCGGTCCAAAATAAATGAGTCTCCTTCATGGAAAAAAAAGTGGAACGGTCCGTCTTCAATGGGTCCATCATGGTTTTGCAATATCATTTTCATTATATCAGCATCGGTAGTCCGTGCAGAGTACGGACCTGTTACATCCAAAATATATCCATCCGCGCACACGATCATGAATGGTTTTATTAAGTTTCTGAACTTATGAAGGCTGTAACTGCGGCGTTGAAATAAAAAGTTAGAACTTTTTTCTATGTATATGTAGGTTCCATCGAATGTAACTATTGCTTTTGGTGACTCTTCGTTACCAAACAAAACATTTGGTAAAACCCGGTTGCGGGCTATTACTTCGTCCCTGGTTATATGGTCTAAACCTAGGTGCAATGGAACAAAGTCAGTAATGAGACACTGCCTGACTTTATGTATTTTTCTTCCAATAGTTCGCTCGGTTATATTAAAAAGTGAAGCGATTCTATTATTCGGCTCCCCTGATCGAATTTTGCACAAGTAGATAGCCAAATCATTTCGTGGAGTACTTGAGGACCGATTAAGGCTTGGTATTTGACTCAGCAAATCGTTGAACGTGGCTCTGTTTCTTCCAGTCCAAAAGCTTAACTCGTCGTCAGAAACGTCATCTACATTGAACTGTGACCTTTGTTCCAAAGCTTGTGTATACATGTTGATGATGTCGCCAACACTCTCCGCATTCAAGTCGGTCATTTGATTTGTTATATTTTCCGGTATCTCTTCTATCGCCATGTGTAGTAAATGCCGTTGGCAAATGCGGGCAAGATTTGGTACGTAAAAGTGATAATAGCTAAGGAGTTGTACCTTCACCGAATTAGGCACTTGAAGCAGAGAACTGTTGTTGCAGTTGTCAATTAAACATCGCCGAGCCGTATTAGGTGCACGTCGAACGCCTTGTACATTTACAACAGCAGCTGGTAGGACAGGAGCTGCTGGGACTTGTCGCTCTTGATTAATTGCAGCGTCGATTCTATGCCGACACGAGTGGCAAATCGACCGAGTCCCATCAAAAGTTATCTGTCACAAAATATAAATACACAACATTAATATAAATACACAACGACTTAATCCCATCATATAGGTAGGTATGGTGAAATCAAACTAAATCTAATTGAGACTGCCAGAGCGCCGATTACCTGCGTCCTGCATGGACCGGTTTCGATAAGCGCTGGCAGATCGGCGCCGCGCCGATAACCAGTTTTCTACGAGTGTACGGACTGTATAATGAGTGATGTAGTCTATTTACCCTAACTAACAAAGGTATCTAACTATCAACACTTGACTTTACATTTTTGACACGCTTTTGTATTGGGAAAGGCTTTAATTACAAATATAAAAATGATACATACCTCACCACCAACGATGCGTAATAGTTGCTCTACGAAATCTCTTCGTGTTTCCAGTAATCGTTCATTGAGAACGTATGGACGACGACGGCGAAGTGTACGTTCACACGCAGCACAATTATTAATATTGTCAGCCATATCAACGAACCACTCACAATACAAAAATCAAGTCCAGTAAAGAGAAAGCCAAAAAACGTCGAAAAAATGTAGCCTTGAATACAAAAACGCACAGATCTCAACACAGAAAGCGAAGAACTGCGCCTGCATCTGCGCTGCGTCGGTGCACCCCGCGGCCCACCCCTACCCTACCCCCTCCGCTCCGCCACTGTGTTTTAATGAAAGAGAGAGACAGCATGATTGGTTTCTGTCACCGCCAGGCTACCTGAGCCGTTATGATAGCATGTAGACAGGAAGTATGTGACCGTTTTTGTACATTTAACTTAATATTATGCAATAAATCATCAAATGCCACGATTTTAATTAATTATATAAGTTAACTGTATCTAGATACATCCTATAGCTATTGTATTGTCATTTAATTAAATAAATATGCGAATTTTATAGATAATATAGACATTTTGTATTTTTTTGTGTGTCGCCTGAACAAAAACATACGGCAATATTTTTTGGTGTTAGCCATTGATTTAGAGTATAAAATATATGTAATTTAACAATACACAATATACCAAAAAAAATGAGATATGTCTCGTTTCTGTCGGGCCTGGGTCACAGATGACCGTTCTCCTTTGTTGTCTTCTATCGAATGAGTATAAAATGCAAAAAAAACAAAATTGTTTATTTTCGGTAACTTTGTTAACAATCATCTGTAGGTTGGAGCCTTCTTTTAGAGGTAGGAGAACTACCTCTGTGTCAGAAGACACCGCTCTTCCATAGCAATACAGTATTATCTTATCTATTCAGTATAAGCAGCTTCAATGAACTCGTCAAATTAATTGGACCAGCAATAGCGAAGGAGGATAAAAATTTAAGACTTTCAATACCTATTGAAGAGAGATAGAGCGTTACAATACGGTATTATTAGAATTAAAATATTTTTTAGAAATTGTTTACAAATCGTATCGTGCATCATCTGAAAAATTTGAAAAATAAGATTGGGCGGTATCATTTGAATTGCCTGGTGATGGGATGTTTTGAACCAACGACGAGTTAGGGGATGGAGTGGAACGGACAGCATAAGTCTGTAATGGTTGTTGTGATGGCAAGATATTAGTTCCTCGATGATATACAGGAAAAGAGGACAACGGTTGCTGTAATACGTTGTCGTTCCTAGATGTTGTTTGAGAAGTAGTCTGACCACGCCTGGCTAGTCTGATCTGCTTAAAAATGTTGAGAATACCAATCTTGGCATCAAGTTTTTCTTCAGCTGTTAAATTCTGAAGTGAAGGGATAAAGCAAAATTTGTATCTTCATCAACAGTCTCACTGCTTTTCAATAGTTATAATGAGTGCACTCTTTTTTTAACAATTAGTTCGGTTTTTTTGATCGGATCAGTTCCAATCTTAATTTGTTCATTAAGCTCTAAACATGTGGAGCACATATCCGTTTTCGGACTCCCAAATCCACGATTATAATGAGTATTGAAAAATCTCCGAAAATACGAAACCTTGACACTTGGGTGAGCGTTCGTCACTTCCCATGAACAACTTGTAGAGTTTTTTTTATATTCAATTCCGACGGCAAATATTTCCTTTCAGCTGTTTTGGTCTTGCGGCAGTAATGACTTTCAACAAATTTTAGTTTCTGGATAAACACATGAACTGACTGTTTCTGTGCAGAATATTTTATTTGTTTATGATTTCCGCCTCTTTATTCGGTTACCAATACGATAAACATACATAATATTTTCATATATATATTGACTCGCTACTGTCAATATATTGCTCTCTTTAAATATTTCTCTTAGCGATTCACGTGGACTTAAGTTGTAAATGGCGCCAACTGCTCGTTTTTGTAATAGGAATATGGTTTTAATATCGGCAGCTCGGCCCCACAACAAGATACCATATGCCATTAGACTATGGAAGTAACTAAAATAAACAATTTTAGCTGTGGACACATCAGTCAGCTGTCTAATTTTTCGTATAGCATAAGCAACAGAACTCAATTTTTTAGATAGCTTACGGATATGACTTCCCCATTGAAGCTTAAAGTCGATACCTATGCCAAGAAACACTGTATCTTTCACTAATTCTAACTTGTCATGGCCTAAAAAAATGTCAGTGTCTATCTGCCGGACATTAGGAAGAGGTAGCAATATGGCTATTTTACGTTTTTCGGACGCAGCTTCCAGGTTCGTGGCGAGAAGGAACATTTGGAAACTCTGGCCACCACTTCTTCCACTCCACTGCATTGCTCTGGCTATCAGCCTTCGAGACGACAAGTTTGGGAACATTATTAAAAATGTTTGATGTCGAACACGTGTCTTTTGCTGACATGAGTTGAGTTTTTTCTGTGTTCGGCATTTTGTGTCTAAATTGTTTTAAACTGTAAATTATTTAATTAACTTTTACGACTGATTTACTAATTTTCCACAAAATCTTGGTACTTTTTAGTAGTTTTCTAATTCTGACACCATGTTTTATTTCAAGAGAGAGACCACAGACAATCATGACACAGATAATAGACAATACATAACATTTTGCTTAAGTGACTTTACACGACAATAATGGTGACTTTATACAACAAAATTGTTTACAAATCGTATATTTGTGCATCATCTGAAAAATGAGAAAAATGAGATTGGGCGGTATCATTTGAATTGCCTGGTGATGGGATGTTTTGAACCTACGACGAGTTAGGGAATGGAGTAGAACGGACAGCATAAGTCTGTAATGTTTGTTGTGATGGCAAGATATTAGTTCCTCGATGATATACAGGAAAAGACAACGGTTGCTGTAATACGTTGTCGTTCCTAGATGTTGTTTGAGAAGTAGTCTGACCACGCCTGGCTAGTCTAATCTGCTTAAAAATGTTGAGAATACCAATCTTGGCATCAAGTTTTTCTTCGGCTGTTAAATTCTGAAGTGAAGGGACTAGAGATAAAGCAAAATTTGTATCTTCATCAACAGTCTCACTGCTTTTCAATAATTATAATGAGTTCACTCTTTTTATTTTAACAATTAGTTCGGTTTTTGTACGGGAGCTGTGGCTGTATGCCTGGCCACTTGGTACATCGGTCGATGATTGTTACACAATATCCGAAGTCGTACGATAGTTGTAGTGGACCGACGATATCGATGTGGATGTGTTCGAAGCGTTGCGAAGGTGGAAACTGTGCCAAAGGGGTGACGACATGTCGATGGATCTTGCTGCGTTGACAGTCGATGCATGCTTTGGCCCATGTTGCTACTTCTTGATTCATCGTTGGCCAGAAGAACTTTGATGCCATCTGCTTTCGTGTTGTTCTAACACCAGGATGACATAGGCCGTGTTGCGCTTTGAATGCGGCGTAACGGTATGTCTTAGGTAGATATGGACGAGGAGATGCGGTGGAAAGCTCGCAGGTGATTGGTCGATCGAGTCCTGGCAGTGTTATTGCGCCAAAACTTCAGGTGAGGTTGTTTCTTGAGGTTGGCCAGTTCTTCATCGCTCGCTTGGTCCAACGCCAACTGTCCGTAGTCCAAAACGTTGGGGCACTGAATGTCTTCTATGCGAGATAAGGCGTCGGCGACTGGATTCTCTTCGCCCTTGATGTATTTTATGCTCGTACAGAATTGGCTGATGAAATGTAGTTGACGTTCTCGTCGCGGTGTGTCGCTGCTGCTAGCTGTTCGATTCAATGCGAAGGAGAGAGGCTTGTGGTCGGTGTAAAGAGTGACTTCGCAGCCTTCTATCAGCCTTCGGAAGTGTTTCACAGCTGCGTACATCGCTAGCAGCTCGCGGTCGTAGACTGAGTAGCGACGCTGCGTGGGACTCATAGTTTTCGAAAAGAACGCCAACGGTGTCCAAGCATTTTTGAGCCTCTGTTGAAACACTGCGCCTATGCTGTGATCTGAGGCGTCTGTCATGATGGCAAGTTCGCAGCCGGGAACTGGGTAGCTCAGTGTTGTTGCTTCTGTGATGCTTTGGCGGCATTTCTCAAAAGCTTCATCAGCTGCGGGTGTCCATTCTATTGACGTCTTGTCATTTTTCTTCTTATTGTGCAGATACTTGTTTAGCTCATGTTGATGATCCGCTTGATGGGGCAGGCAGTCTCGATAGAAATTAAGCATGCCCAGGAAACGACGTAGCTCGACGATGGTCTTCGGCTGTGGGTACGTGGATATTGTGTCGGTACGTTCCTTCGTGGGTTTGATTCCGCTGCTGGAGACTTCATATCCTAAGAAGTTGATGGTATCCACACCGAACTGGCACTTGTCGACGTTGAGCGTCACGCCATGCTTGTCGAGACGTTCTAGGATTTGATGAAGCAGCTTTTTGTGCTGGACTTCATCTTCCGAGAACAGAAGAACGTCGTCGACGAAGCAGAAGCAGTTTGTTATTCCACGAAGAACTTGATGCATGAATCTTTGGAACGTTTGGCTAGCGTTGCGAAGGCCAAATGTCATACAGGTGAACTCGTACAGGCCAAAAGGAGTGATTATGGCCGTCTTCTGTGCGTCTTCGTGGCTAGCCATTGGTATCCAGTAATAGGCCATCTTGAGGTCGAGTTTCGAGAATATTTTCATGTTGTGCAGTGAATATGTGAAGTCTTGTCGGTGCTGTTGCGGTGGTGTGTGACCACGCTGAGTTGGTTGCGGTGATGTGTGATCCGTCTTCAATCACGTCGGGGTCACCAATGTACGGGAGCTGTGGCTGTATGCTCGACCGTGCCAATAGGGAAATTTCCCAACCGAGTGGTGTTGTGCTCGGTAGCGCCAGCTGGGCCGACGGTTATGCGTTGAAACTTCTATATATAGTCCAATTTGGTAAACGCTCTGTCATTGCGATTGAAAGTTGCGTGTTCTATTTTGAGCTTTCAATTAGGCTACCCGTGCTGCCATCTAGTGTTTCGAGCGTTGTTGATTCATTGGGTTTAGAAGCGACATCTTCTTGCGAATGTGGCAACCGCTACAGTTCCAATCTTAATTTGTTCATTAAGCTCTAAACATGTGGAGCACATATCCGTTTTCGGACTCCCAAATCCACGATTATAATGAGTATTGAAAAATCTCCGAAAATACGAAACCTTGACACTTGGGTGAGCGTTCGTCACTTCCCATGAACAACTTGTAGAGTTTTTTTTATATTCAATTCCGACGGCAAATATTTCCTTTCAGCTGTTTTGGTCTTGCGGCAGTAATGAGTTTCAACAAATTTTAGTTTCTGGATAAACACATGAACTGACTGTTTCTGTGCAGAATATTTTATTTGTTTATGATTTCCGCCTCTTTATTCGGTTACCAATACGTCTCCGGTGTAATAAAATCGATTCATGAGATATGCGATTTGTTAAATAAAAATGCTTAGAAACCAGCTATACACAAAATTTATTCCTTTACTAGTTATTTTTACTTGGAATTTTGATTTTTCACATTTTTGTACAAAACTAAGTCAAATGTCACTGTCTAGTCTACGAAAGCACAAAACGGTGTTGCCACTGCGATAACTTTAATTTCGGCGCGAACACGATTCTGTGTTTTGTCACTCCAAAATTTTTCATAAAAAAGGCTTTGCATATTGGAACTTTTTTCTTATTGATGTAAACGCAGTACTAATCGTGGTATGTTTCCTTCCTTTGTACGAAGCGCGTTTCTGAACAGGTACAATAGAACAGAACTTAAAAATCATTGTATCTTGATATTTTTATTTTTGTTCTTATTCTCATAAAACCTGGCATGTAGTTTCAAAAGATATTTCATACTCAATGTAACACATTGTAGTACTTCCGAATCATGAGCACACACTCTTTGTGGTAATGATTTTGGAGAATATCTAAAAACAATAAATAACTTTGATAATAACCGTCAACGCTGTCCGATTTTATTTTAAAATTGAGTGTTGCCACATTCAAAACTCATTTTGATCAAAACAATGCCATAGCCGCCTTTGATATTAATAGTCGACTCAAGTAGCACAAAAAAAAAGTTGCTATAAAAGCCAATTCATCTAAAGAAACATCAAATCTCACATCCACCGCTGGTCCTTCTACCTCGGCGTTTCATTTATCTCCAAAACAGTTATATCCTGTAGGGTAGGGCGGGGCTAGTTGAGCATAGGGGCAAGCTGGGCAATCGAAATATCTCGAAAACTATTCACCGTACGCATAGGCATCATATGGCGGAAAGGAGGGGTCACGGGAGGGGTACTCACCACGCAATCGCTAGTGGCAAACATTTAAAAGCTGCATTAAACTCTCGCTTGAGGTTTTCCTGGTTGGGGTGTTGTTCCACCCATAAAGAATTTTAAAAAAAACATATATTATTTTTAAAACATATAATAAGATTACATGTGCACAATTGGTGCAATATCTTAAATAAAATCTTAAAAGGGGACATAGAAGAAAAATACAATATATCAAAAAAGGCTGATATTCAAGAGATAGCATATATGAAGTATAAATGTTTTAAATTAAGGAAAAAAGTTTTAAATAAAAGTGTAAAATTTATCTTGTTTGATTTTTTATTTAGTATTTAAGAAATTCCTACATTATTTGGTTGTCGATAGAAGTACATCACTAAAGTATCGATAATGACTAAACGAGTTATCGACTCGGGTAAGCCCTATAAGATGTAGAGGTAGATGTAAGTAATGTAAGATGTAGAAGTATAGAGTTAGCGATCTACACAACAGGCTGACTAGACACCGTAACAGGCTTGCGACTCCTACGCTCCGCCTCAGGAAGGTCCAAAAGTCATTTGTGGGAATGGGTAGGTAGATGTAGTAAAAAATCTTTCCTTTTTGAACTTGGTGTATTCATGTAATAGTTTTGCCAAAGGAGAATGACGAAGTAATAAAATTTAAGAAAAAGACAAGGTGTGGTCACTATAAAATGAAGGTTGTGCCTTAATACCAGTCAACACTGAAGTCCAGACCAGACCAGACCACCAGACAACCAGGCAGTCAGTGAAAGAAGGGCGGAGGGTTCACACTATGTGAACCCCTAACAATATTGCCATTATACTTTTTTAATGTTGCCCGCAACACGCTATATATTCAAACGTTGATAAACAGTGGTTTTTGCGAAAAACATACTGACGTTATGTTTGTTAAATGATGTAGCTGCTCTTGAAAGACTTGTTGCTTGAGGTATCCTGATGGATAAAAAAGGATGACGTTTAAGAAACGAGCCCAACCAATCCTCGCCAGCTAAAAATTTTGTTCTCCAAGAATCAGGCATAGCTTTGTCATTTTTTATGGCAAACTGATATGCTAATTTTCGAGTCTCGTATGGCGTCAATCCATAATAAATATCAGCGGCTTTCCTTGCTAAAGCTTCTTCTCCTACATCGGTGAATACTTGCCTATTTTTGATATATCCCACTGAGTCCAAGGTTAATTCTATTCTCGTTAAATTCGGATTACGTTCACTCCTTTAGTTTCGCCACATAACGATGTAATGTCTTATAGGGAATGTCATATTGTTTTGCAGTTGCATTAATGGACTTATTGTCAAAAATGATTTGATGACAAGCTCTTTGTACGACATCCTTTGATGTATCAGCTCGTTCAATTCTTCTTTTATAGGTCCTCATTGTACTGTATCAAAACAATGAATAAAGTTACAAGAATTGAATAAAAGGTTCATCTCGGAGATATTTTAAACTCAAAATTTTATTGGGGTTGGTTGACTAACTATTCAACGAACCCCGAAATAAATTAGTCTACCAACCCCAAACGCCATTTTAAGTTTCGATGGCATACATAACCTAAACACTGACATCAACTTAAGAAATAATATATGAAATACTAGCCGATGCCCGCGACTTCGCCCGCGTGGATTCAGTTTTTTCGAAATCCCGTGGGAACTCTTTGATTTTCCGGGATAAAAAGTAGCCTATGTGCTAATCCAGGATATTATCTATCTTCATTCCGAATTTCAGCCAAATCCATTCAGTAGTTTTTGCGTGAAGGAGTAACAAACATACACACACACACACACACACACACACACACACACACACACACACACACACACACACACACACACACATACAAACTTTCGCTTTTATAATATTATAGTGTAATGATTAATATGGACTCATGAAACACTCTGACTAATAGATAAATGGTTAACATAAAATATGTAGGTATCAGATCAAAAATATGCAATGTGAAAATATTACTTACATGATATGAAAACAAATCACGTGTCATTGCTCGAAAACGGCGTGTGCCTGTGACGCGGCGCTCAGGAGTCTCAGGACGACTGAGCGGGGGGCGGAGAGTGATGCGCGACTTCGCTGGGATGACGTAATATTCATATCGTTGGCGAGTTTTTGGCGGTTAATCTACCTACCCCTATAGTCAACCATCCCCGGTCTCCCCTACTACATAAAATTAGGTATAAACAGTGAACATACAGGTCCGATGCAGCAAAACATTTGTACAGGATGGCCCGTAGAAATATAAGACTTAGAGGTAATAGTATGTACATATAGTTTAAAGTGTTAGAATAGGATAGTATGGACCTACCAGAGCCACATGGTCACACTAGTGACCCAGCTTTTCATTTGTCGTCCCTGTTGGCAAAGAGTGGAAAGATTTTAACAGGCGTTTTTTACGCCAACATCAAGATGACAATAATGACGTACAAGAAGATAACATTGCTATTCAACGGCAAACAATGACATTGCCTGTGTTCAATCGAACTCCAAATACTTGTAATAACTGTGTGTTTCAATCTTGTGAAAATACAACAAGACGGCCGGATTAGGAAAACAATTGTGACGCCATTGAATTAGTAGAAAAAAGTAGCAATTACGATGTCATTGATAGACAACTGATACACAATTGCAATAGCAGACTTGGGCCCCAGAAGAAATAATTCGCATGTTTCGTCGGTATAATATTATTTACTCCGGAAAATGGTCGAGTGTGTGAAGAACACCTACAAGAAACCATTTGGTATTTACTTCCCATACAAGACAACCTCACAGAGAAGTTTACTGCTGATCAAATTGTAAATACTGTAAAAATGAACAAAAATCATATATTCAATCTAATTGAATCAGTTATTTTCAAATAAAGATATTTTTCATCTCTCTCTTCATAAATATAAATTAGCAGTGTTCGGTAATTATTATTTAAACGGCAACTCCAGCTGTCAAAGCCAAGTTGTCGTTTGTCGTCTGACAGGTGACAGAGTCACTGTCAAAGATTCAGGTTTTATTCGGTTGGAGCGGCCGCCACTCGCCGCCTTTTCTCGGCATAATCGTTAATTTTATTTCTGATATAGTTCGGCAATACCACATTTCACCACACCCACTAAACACAAAGTGAATCAAGAAAGAAGAATCGAGCCCGATATTCACCGGAGACGAAGAGAACACTGCACGAGGTACCTGCATGCACCACGTTACACCGGTTGAGTAGGGACTTTTTGGGTTGATGGGGAGCTCCGCGTACCGCGGACGAAACAAGCAGTTAGGGACATTATAGCCACCAAAGCATAATTGTTTTAAAAAAAGGGGCCCTCGACTGCAATGGAAACCGCTATTATTCCGGAAGAGCTTAAAGGATCTTTAGATAGTCATGGGCTAATTTACAACCAGTAAATTGGCCCATTACAAACCGTGGCAGATGGCGGTTCAAGTACATATTATGCTAGTATTCGCAATGCGAGGCCATATGCCAGTGTGACTGTGGGTAAAATAGAATGTAAGAACCATTTGCTGAGAAACTACTGCAAAGGTCTATTAATCAATTGCAAACAACACCACTTATCACTTAGGGCCGAAAAATGCACGAAAATTATTTGCGCATACGCTGGGGGATTGACAGCAGTATTAAATACTGGACCAGCCAAAATATTCCCTTTGAAGAGAAAGTTAAAAATATAAAAAATGATATAATAAATAATCCTTTCCACATATTCGGTGATCATACAAAATGTGCATCGTATTTTTGTACCGATGAGGTAAAAAAAAAAAAACGCTACGATAACGTGGTACCAGAACTGATGGCATATGGTATATTCCAAAAAATTGAAGATTTGGCATCTCACCTTTCTTTACATGCCTACAGATTTGAATACAATATAACAAATAATTCAGTTGAAAGTTCAAATGCAAGAATAGCGAAGTTTGTTGGGGGTAAACGAATCAATTTTTCACAGCGAGGATCTTATTCTGCTCACTGTGCTGCAGCCGTCATATCTTATAACTAGCGACCCGCCCCGGCTTCGCACGGGTGTTGTATGGAAAAGTGGTTATAATGGCTAAAATATAAATGTTTGGTTTATTATCGCGGACTTTTTTGTAGGCATTATTGAGTTCTACAACTTTTCTATATAAGTTAACCATACATCTCTAACCATTTAGGCAGCGTTCGCGAGAATTGTTAATGAACGGCAGTTTTTTCGACGCCTTACTCCACAATTTTCACTACCACGAAAAATCCTATCTATTTTCCGGGATAAAATATAGCCTATACGGATTCGGAAGAATCCCTCTAAGTAATGGTAAAAGAAATTTTGAAATCGGTCCAGTAGTTTTTGAGCCTATTCAATACAAACATACACATAAATACAAAAATACAAAGGTTTCCTCTTTATAATATTAGTATAGATAATAATAATAATAATACGGGTCTCCTTCAGAGCACTCACTGTACACAACTGAGTTGAACTGAGAACAGATGAGTTTTTTGCAAAAAGTTGCTGAGCCTAATCGCACTCATGATTCTGTCAAGAAGCGTTCAGAGGCACCAGCGGCTAGAAACTACCGCGATTTTGTAGTGCATCGAACATGTTCGCGTCGGCAAGAATGCCAGACTTCTTCGCGATTATTCGTTCCCGAATAGCTTCCTTTTTGGAGCGATTAAGTCACACAAATAATGAGATTCTACGGACGACGTATGAGCACTTGGATGTCGCCATTTTCCGATGTTGGTTGACGCAGCATCGCAGTGCGAATCGAAAATAAAGATATAAATATAAGACGGTAATACATTATTGTACCTATTTGTATTTGTCATTATTTATTTTATTTAGATCTAAGCTTTTATATATGACTTCTATAATTCTGTAATAATTTACATTTACAATTATACTGTACATTTTGCCTGAAATAAAGAACATTATTATTATTATGGAGCTCCACAAGCTTTCGATGACAATTTTTTGAATTTTTTGTTAGGTTTAAGTAAATATTTAATATAGTTTATTAGAAGTAGTTATAATTAGTGTATGGAGTAAGTAGCATAAAGGCGCCACCTCGCCAACAAACTGGCCCACCAGTTTGGCGAGATATAAAATGTTAAAAATAGGTAAAAGTTGTGTGAATAAATAAATTAAATTAAATTAAAAACTGATGGACAGACTGACATTTCTTTGCTTAACTGGACCGACTGGACTATGTCTTGATGTTACTGGACTATGTCTTGATCTTACTGGACTGACTGAACGTGAACTCCTTCTAAAATGATTTAAATTATTTTTAAACTTTGTGACTGTTGTCGTTTCCTACAAATGAAGATGACTGTGACGACGATGACTGTTCCCCTTGAAGGACTTTGGCTTGCTGCCTTGACGTTTCTAATTTCTTGGCTAAATCTATGGACTCTTGAAATGTTTTTGGGTCATTTGTAAGAACCTTTTCCCTCTTCTTCTTAGAAGACAAATTTTCTTCTTCTTAGAAGAAAATTTGTAGAGAATTTTGTATTAACACTCTTGTAAGTAGGTACATTTACATTAGTTTTTTTTTGTAAATTATGTAAGTAAGCTAATCACGTCAGTAAAACTCACAGGTGTAATCGCGGCCTTAGATGCATAGCATATATTTTGTAGTAATAAATAATAATATGGTGTGTATTGAGTACTAATTACTACACGCAAAACACTAAAGCCTGTGCCTAAAATTTTTATTTCATGTGGGCCAGAATTTCTTCCACGAGATCGTACTAACTTTTAAATAATCCAATATGTTGTTTGAATATTTCAAAGGATGATATTTGATTTGTCATAGATAGAACTGCAGTAATTTTCCATACGTACGCGACGGTGCGATCTAATGTATCGAGTGCCAGGCGATGATACATGACAATAATTGAACCCTGAACCAATTATATGGAGAAAAAATAAAACATGCAAAATATACGTTAAATATTTATTGTAAAACTTTTGAGCGCAGACCCCCATCAGTTTATATTTGGATAATAAAGCGTAGATAATAATAAAAATAATTTTCTTCTTAGACTAAACCAAAAATAAATAAATAAATAAATAGACTCTTTTCAAAGACATCTTTTAGGATATTATCACGCAGTTCTTCAAAACCACACTGGAGACTTATGTTCTTAATGTCTGTATAAGATGCTATGTCAGAGGGACAGATCGAACTTTTTATTCCTATCCGTCCGCCCGGGGGGACAGATTAGGGGGACGGATAGGAACAATTCCTCATTTTGACCTTGTTTTCTGTTGAAGAGTTTATGTCTTTCCATGGTGATGTTGACTTTTGGAAGAAAATATTCCTCCAACTTTTTGAGTGGCTCTTCAAAGGTAATCGTATCGATGTCCACGTTGAAAGAATAAAAAAAATCCAGCGCTTCGCTTCCAACGCACGCTAACAAAATGGCTACCCTACGTGCCTCTGTTTCGTTTTCAAAGTTGTTTAGATAAATATTTTTAGATTTGTAGCAAAGTGTTTCCATTCTACTTGCATATTGGGAGAGTTTATATTTAACTAGCCGATGCCCGCGACTTCGCCCGCATGGATTTAGGTTTTTCGAAATCCCGTGGGAACTCTTTGATTTTCCGGGATAAAAAGTAGCCTATGTGCTAATTCAGGATATTATCTATCTCCATTCCAAACAGCCAAATCCGTTTAGTAGTTTTTTCGTGAAAGAGTAACAAACATACACACACACACATACACACAATCTTTCGCCTTTATAATATTAAGTGTGAAGTGTGATTTCTCCACATTGTTGATAAGAGAAAATGCTGATTGTACGCCCGCCATGTTGTCGGATGACATCGTAGATTTCAGTGGTGGCGTCTCTCCTGAATTTGTCTACATCATTGACTAATTGACTCTTTCTTCTTGAAATCATGTTTTATTTATTCGGTTTTTTTTTTTCATTTTTCACCGGACACTACTTCTGATACCATGTTATACTTTTAGATTTAAATAAAAGTTAAGGATAGCAAATGAAACGCCGTCGTCCATTGGACTGCCATAGAGAAGAGCTTTATTTTATTTTTAGTTTAACAATAGACTAATATTAGCATAGACTAAGGACTAAATCCCTTTTAGTAATTAAGTAATAACATAGTTTTGAAGTTTTTTATTGTTACTAACTACTTAGTGTTTAAGTACTAACATATGTAGTTTTTAAGTTTGTATTGTTACTAACTACTTAGTGTTTAAAAGTACTAACATAGTTTTTAAGTTTTTGCTGCTAACACTATATGGATTTTTGTTGTCCGGTTAATAAATAAATTATTATTATAGACATATAGACTTGCAACGAATAGTATATTCGGCAGTATACCGAATACCGAATATTCGGCGAGGCCTCTGGCCGAATAGCCGAATATTAGGCAAAAGTATTCGGCTGAATTTTTTTATTAAATTGGATTAAATTATGTACCTGTTTTATGTACCAATGACTACTTAATAAATGATTATAAAAGAAATGAGAACCTTACCCTTCTAAATTTTGATTACCACAATAATTCAAATACATAGAATCCTCCATTTTTCCAATATCAGAAGATGATTATGTACCTGTGTTATGCACCAATGACTACTTAAATGATTTAATTTTTGTTTATTTTTAACTAGCTGATGCCCGCGACTTCGTTCACGTGGATGTAGTTTTTTAAAAATCCCGTGGGAACTCTTTGATTTTCCGGGATAAAAAGTAGCCTATGTGCTAATCCAGAGTATAATCTATCTCCATTCTAAATTTCAGCCCAATCCGTCCAGTAGTTTTTGCGTGAAGGAGTAACAAACATACACACACATACACACACACACACACACACACATACAAACTTTCGCCTTTATAATATTAGTGTGATAATGTGATACTGTTTGTCTCCATAAAAAATAAAAAATAAAAAATAAAAATAAAATACTTAGTTGCTCGTGCGCCGTTTATGGTTTCAACATGACGGCGCACCAACGCACTTCTCGCGCCCTGTGAGAGAATATTTGAATGCAGAATACGGGGAAAGGTGGATTGGCCGGGGTGGACTAGTCAATGGGCCTGCGAGGTCACCTGATCTCACACCGTTGGATTTTTTCTCTGGGGTACTGTCAAACAGTCCGTTTTTAAAAAAACCTGCGTCACCGAGGCCGAAATTAGCTCAACCGGTAAAGGAGTGGACTGAAAACCGAAAGGTCGATGGTTCAAACCCCGCCCGTTGCACTATTGTCGTACCTACTCCTAGCACAAGCCTGACGCTTAGTTGGAGAGGAAAGGGGAATATTAGTCATTTAACATGGCTAATATTCTTTTAAAAAAAAAAAAAAAATGCGTTTGAGAAAAGTAGCAGCATTTAATCAACTAAAGTCCGATACATCAGTTCTAAGACGCGTCCGTGCAAATATCTTTAAACGGTGTAAGTGTTTGAATAATTATTATTATTGTGACATTTATTTTTCATTTTGTATGGTGAAAAACATTTTGAGTGGCAATTGACTTTATAAATTTTAAATTCCGGAGTAAGAACTCTTCTACATGCATAAACAATAAAGACACTGAACGACTGGATTATCAAAATTTGAAAACGGAATATTGATATGAAATGAAATGAAATACAATGAAACCAAATTTGATTATTTGCTGAATATCAGTTGTTGAGTTCAAAATGATAACTAAGTAGCGACCTTCATATTCTACTTCTTATGAAGAAATTCTTCTTATGCATGCAAATATTTAATACTCATCAGGAATTTAACCAGTACAAATAATCAACATCATTGTTAGCGACGAACATTCTATTCGTAGGTTGATAGATTATAGATCGTAGCGTTTAGGTATAAAATAGATAAGTTCTAGATTAAGTTGTGCGCACAACATTAGGAAACAATAGGTGTAAAATGTCTGTAGGTATAACATGGTCACGCAGTAGGTTTGTTTGTGTGGGTAATTACCCTTTGATATTCCAGAAAGCCATTGGCTAATTTGTAAGTTATCAGGAATGTTCGATAAGTAAATATGTACCGGTTCTAAACTCTTATTTTTTAACTACTGTATGGCCTTCGACCAATCAGAGAGTAGGTGTCATTGTCTTACATTGTTTATAAATCAAGAATCTTCGGTAATAGGTGTGGCGTAGCGGTCATTGTATTTTACAATGGGATCTGGAAACTACAAGTGAGAGTAAACACATTATTTTTGAGATAAGTTAGAAAGGGATAGAATACAGAATGGTCATTGTATTGTATTGTAAGATTATAAACAAACCCCGGTAGAGTAAACATGAATTTTCTAGATAAGTTGGAAAAGGATAGCAGTATAGGCATGCTAGTATAAATACCCGCGGGATTGTGAGCTGAGTCAGTTCGTTCAGTTTGTTCAGATCGTTCAGAATAATACAAGTGGAAATACCTCGGGTTAAGAAGTAAAAGTGACTGATTCAAATTCAAAATATTTTTATTCAATTAGACTTTTACAAGTTCTTTTGAATCGTCAAAAGCATCTACCACTGGTTCGGAATGCCTTTCCTACCGAGAAGAACCGGCAAGAAACTCGGCGGTTGCTCTTTTCAAAGATTTGATATACAATATTATGCCATGTATAAAAGCAATTGAAGTCCTGCGCATTGCTGGAGCGAATCGCAGGTCAAATCCACGCTTTTTTATCATTTACATAATCTTCGATAGTATAATATGCTTTTCTCAGGAGCATATTTTTAATAGATTTTTTGAACCTGTGTAAAGGCAAGTCCAAAAATGGCTGAGGAATGATGTACCCAATTGATATAGATATTTTTTGTAGTCATAGAAGACTTTAGGAGTAATGACATTTTGGTTACTATGAAGATATTAATATTATTGTTGTTGTCATAAAAATGGAATAAATAAAAGTCGTAATTAGTAATCGTACTAAAGTATACAGTAGAGCCTCGATAATCCGTACTCTGAATAATCCGAACGCCGCTGTAATCCGAACTGCCGACTGCCCCTCTCTCTCCCTTACCGTGACCGCTGATCTTATATTTTGTTACGCAAGAGACTGACGAGTCTGGGAATGACGAGTCTTTTGTTGACAATACTTCAGCTTTAAACGTCAAGAAAATTCCTCATTCACAAGCTATATCAGCACTGAATACTTGTTTAGATTGGGCTGATGAAAATGACCTGTCTTTATCCGAAAAGATGATGCTGCGTAATTTGAGGGACAAAGCCTTTTTTGGTCAATAAATAGAACCCGCCAAACTAAAATTGATGACTTTATGAATAAGTAACGTACTTTGTGGTTTAAATATGTGTTTTATAGTACCTGAATAAATATTTTTTGTCAAAATATATTTGCATTTTTTTTAACATACTGTAATCCGAACGCTCCGTGAGTCCGAACAGGGGTTATTTTTTGGTAGTTCGGATTATCGAGGCTCTACTGTATTTATTATTCCTGGTAATTATAGATGGCTATACAATGTACTGATGTGCTCGTTATCCACTGCACTCTACTCTGTCCAGTATTATACTAGACTAATCATGTGAATAAGTGTAATAGAATTAGTGTGTGCATACGAGTGCTAAGTGTAAAGTCTTAAGTGTAAATAAAGAGTGTTAATTGTATATTCACAATACATCGTCGTATTATTTCACATAGTGTAGTGTGGCATCCTACTTACCCGCCAGTGCTAGAAATACAGATACGCAGTACCGTTATAACCTCCGATAAGTACCGGTATAGTACGTAACGTTACCAGCAGTCACGGTAACGGTTACCAAGTAACGTGATAAAGAGCATCGATAGTAGTTGCCTACAGAATCGAGGTTGTAACGTGCTCGGTGCTTTACAACCATAAACAATTTTTATTTTATTACAATTTTGTGAAATTTTTTATGTTGTGAATAGATTCTTTTTCTTTTCCGTGTAAAGTTTTCAGCAATTTAAAAATGGATAAAAAAATCAAAAAATTAGAAGATGAGAATGCAGCCCTGGAAAAAAAATTGGTTGTCTGTAAAGTCGGTTTACTGACGATAGTTGAACGTGACAACAAAGGCCGATTGTGCTTCTTTGTCGCTCGTTCCGCGCTCTCGCTTGCACTTCAAGCCTTACATGGAACGCCTCAGAGCGAGGTAACGCCGCATGAGTCATGTTTTTTCGTGCGTGTATCGAATTATAAGACGTTGTCACGTCAAAAAATGAAAGAGTTAGCAGGAACTGCCCTACATCTGATGGAGGAAAACGAATCGCTCGTACCAAGTTGGCTAACGTAACGGAAACCCCTACGGAGCATTCCAAAATTTGTAAGGTTCCGGCAAAACTTCCTCCCTTCAGGGATGGCACTTTAGTTTGGTTCGCCCAGGTTTGAATTTGACGCTGTTTGAGATTTCAGGTATCACAGTAGGCCAAACAAAATTTAATTGTTATCGCTCAGCTCGACTCACGAGTCATTAGTAGTAGTGTCTTTGGTTGCGCCAGTTTAAAATAAAATACAACTAATTAAATTAAAATATTATTTACGCGGTGTCTTCCAAAAAATCTTCTTTCCTACACCCTGAAATAAGCAAGCACTGAAGAAATCAGAAAGACGCGAAGCCAGAGCTGCCTCAATTGACATAACAATGGACTAAATTAAAAAAGCTACAACAATGGCCACACACTTCGCAAAAATCAAGGACGCAAGTGTCGTGCTCGAAACTTTATAAAATAATTTAAATTAACGTATTCTCGAGTGTGTTCATTGCGGAAGTCTTGGGACCCTCATAAAACTTTCTATATGATTGTGCCGAATAACAAAGGTGAAGTGATTCTGCGTCGAGCTTTTGGAGACAAGGAACTTAAGAAGAAGAAACAGCGCCATTTGCAGACAAGAAGAAATTGCAGAAAGAATTTGACTGTCTCAAAGGTTAATTGCTGCTTTCCTTCGTTTCAGAAACCTACCGTTTGTATTTAGCACCCGCGTCACCTCGATTTAATAATACAGTCCATTTCGATTAAAATACTACTGCCATAAAATAATATACCATAACTGGCGCAATCAGTCTTAGATATAGTATTAGGATTAGGTAAATAGTTATAAGATCACTAACATTAGTTTTAAGGTGTGTGTTATTACTAACAATTATGATCAATTTATGGTCAAAATAAAGGATTTTTATTTATTTTATCTATTAGTGAAGTCGAGGACATTATCACTCATCCCTCACCAACGGACCGTTTCACGTTCTTAAAAAAGGAGCTACGTTCTTAAAAAAGGAGCTCATCCGTCGGTTGTCGACGTCAGAGGGAACAGAAAGTCTGGCAGCTAATTAATGACGAAGTGCTAGGAGATCGTAGGCCGTCCCAGTTTCTTCGTCATTTGCGTTCCCTGGCCGGTCACGTACTTACCGACCAGAATATTTCACGTCAACTTTGGATGCGCCGCTTGCCACAACATTTGCAAGCCATATTAGCCGCGCAGTCCGAAATTTCACCGTATAAGGTTGCCGAACTAACGGAAAAATTTGAGAGGTCTCTACTTGCATCATGGCACCTTCTACCGCTGCTAGTTCATCTGATCTCAGTATATCTTCGCAGCTGCCAGCCTTAGAAGAGACCGCACGCCTCTACACACTCATATTAAAATTGCTAAGCCTATATATGTATGTACCCATCCATATTCAGTATGAAATATACCTCATACTTCATACTGAAACAGAAAAGTTTACTTCTCTATAAATGTGCAAGCTTTTAGTGGTCCCCAATCAACAGTTCGTTAAATTAACATTTAAGTCATAAAAAAAACTCACCGATCATTTATCCAAAAGGTAACTAACTGTATTTTGTTTGTTAGTACTTAACCTTTGTTTTACGTAACTATAGTCATTTTTTATTTTTTCATAATGTAATTATGTTTTATAAATCTATTACTTAAGTACTTGTATCTATTATATCTATTAAATCTATTATATGACTAATTCAAGAAAAACTTTTAAACAAAAATTAAAATGGTGCCAATCTAATCAGGACAAAATTAAAATGGACATAATCGCAACCTATAGACGAAATAATGACTTTGGAAAATTTTGGAAGGAAACGAATAAACTACAGCCTAAATGCAGTACTCCTGTGTCGGTGGGTGGTTTACACAACCATAAAGATATAGCAAACTTATTTGTAAATAAATTCCGCGTAGACTGCCCGATAGTCGGCGCGTGCCCTAGCGCTGAGTCACTCTCCGGTGGCGGCGCGGCTGCATGTGTCGGCCGACGAGCTGGCGCGGTGCGTGCGCGACATGCAGCGCGGCAAGTCCCCGGGCCACGACCACCTCAGCGTGGAGCATGGGCTATATGGGGGCCCTAGGCTCTTCCAAATAATGGCTACATTATACAATTCATGTATCGATCATAGCTATCTTCCTGTAAATATGACGAAAACAAATGTAATACCGATCGTTAAAAACAGAGCTGGTGACGTCTCCGATCCTAAAAACTACCGCCCTATTTCTCTTGCAACAATATTCTCAAAATTTTTTGAGAGATTGTTAATATCTCACTTAAATTGCAATATCGAATTACACTGCGGTCAATTTGGCTTTCGTAGCGGTTTATCAACAGACTTAGCTATTTTTGCCTTAAAAAGTACTGTAAACTATTATCTCGCCCGGATGGATATGGATGTTTCTTGGATCTGAGCAAAGCATTCGACACCATTAATTACAATATTTTGTGGAATAAGCTACGAGCTACTAAAGTACCTTGTAAGATAGTGGATTTGCTACAGTTTTGGTATACAAACCAAATTAACCAAGTAAAATGGCAAAATGACTTTTCCGATACCTACCGGCTGAATTGCGGTGTTAGGCAGGGTGGTCTGACGTCACCAATTCTGTTTAACCTCTATGTAAACGAACTGATCGAGGAACTGAGCAGTGCTAGGGCAGGCTGCCAGATTGGAGGCGTCAGCGTAAACAATCTTAGCTACGCCGACGACATGGCCCTGCTCAGTCCCTCGGTCTGCGGCCTGCGTAGCTTAATTAACATCTGTGAAAAATATGCAGAAAAACACGGTTTGTTGTATAATGTGGCAAAAACTGAAGTGATGATATTTAAATACAAGAAAGCTGCGAATCGTAATTGAAGAGGAGCGGAATGCAATTCTTTGAGATTTCATCGTCAGGCTCGTGAGGTGGATGAATACGAGGATGCTGGCAGTTATCCGAGCAAGGGGAGGGAATACTGAATACTGACCAAAAATTTTTTTTAAATTTTATCTTTGTTTCTGGCTTTAATTTTTGTTTTCATTTCATGATTACTAACGATTAACATGGCTGGAAAACGACTCTTCTTTGTAAAATCCTTAACAAACCCTTAATTAATTGATTAATCCCAATGAATTTCAATTCATTTTAATCATCATGAAATGCACTTTCTGCAGGTATAATTTTGATAGTTGTAAGTTTTATACTTTTTGAGAAAATTGAATCAGAGTTCCAAGGCAGCGGGTGGCCCGGTTTATTTGCTGTCCAGTGTAGTATAATGTAAAATATGTATATTGTTAGTGTTCCTTTGTTACGCAGGCGAAGCCAGCGGCTGATACATAGTGAGCCAGCGCAACATGCATTCCCATTCCCACGTACGAATACGACCCGTATAGCTGACGCGGCGTAATACCAGAACCCGCGCGATGTGGGAATCGTAATATTAAGTTAGAATATTCTCATCCTTAGAGATAAGCACTAGTTGTTAGTCTTTTCATTTAAATGTAACTTTGAATATAATTATTATAAGGATATTATCGCCGACTAGTTTTCTTCCATCCACCTCCTGCGAGCCTAAACATTACTCCTAAATAAATAAAAACATTGCAAAAAGCAACTAGAAATAAGAATTGTAAATAAATAAAGAAACGTCTTGTTGAACCCCGTATTGATAGAAATAGCATAGGAAGGGAACCCCACCTATCGTGCGAAAGATGATGGATGAAAGAATTAGTATGAAGAATGAAAATGCGAGAAACATAAGAGCGAGAACTGGAATGAAAAAGTCGATAAATAAATAGAGAGAACACAGTCTCTAATCACACTGATAAGCAAGTTATATCGCACAGCTCTACGTACAGTACAACCAAATTAATAATGCGCATAGAAATCTTCGTCACAGTTCGGCAACGGTCGTATGATACACATGATATTGACTCTTGTGCAAAATGCAAGTGCATTGTTTAGGGCTCTTACGATTCAATGATTCGGGTGTTTCTGGGAATACGACGAATTTTGCACCTTGTTTTAAACAAATAAGAGTCAATATCATGTGTATCATACGACCGTTGCCGAACTGTGACGAAGATTTCTATGCGCATTATTAATTTGGTTGTACTGTATAGTGCTGACCCATGATGCAGCCCCAAGACACGAGCGGCGGAGTCAGCGATTTCGCAACCGCGACCTAAATTATACACTGGACAGCAAATAAACCGGGCCACCCACTACCTTAAAAGTCTGATTCGATTTTCTCAAAAAGTATAAAACTTACAACTATCAAAATTATACCTGCAGAAAGTGCATTTCATAATGAATAAAATGAATGGAAATTCATTGCGATTAATCAATTAATTAAGTGTTTATTAAGGATTTTACAAGGAAGAGTCGTTTTCCAGCCATGTTAATCGTAAGTAATCATGAAATGAAAACAAAAATTAAAGCCAGAAACAAAGATAAAATTAAAAAAAAGTTTTTGGTCAGTATTCAGTATTCCCTCCCCTTGCTCGGATAACTGCCAGCATCCTCGTATTCATCCACCTCACGAGCCTGACGATGAAATCTTAAGGAATTGCATTTCGCTCCTCTTCAATTGCGATTCGCAGCTCTGGAAGCCTTGTTGGAGCCGATATTCGGGCTCGAACCCGACGTTTCAGCTCATCCCATAAGGGTTCTATCGGATTCAAGTCCGAGCTTCGAGCTGGCCAGTCCATTATACGAATTCCCACGTCGCATACATACTGGGTCACCACATGAATAACGTGACGTCGTGCATTATGATGCATAAACTGGCATATTCTGCGCGATATATCCTGCGTAAGATACCACATGGTGTGCGAGGATTTCAGTAATGTACCAATGAGATCAATCCACGTGTACGACCCCCTGGTTCGATGAAAACTAACGCTGTACATGCGGTTAACGAGATGCCGCCCCAGATCATTACAGATCCTTCTTCATTAGCAACAGTTTCCTCGATGCAACACTGAGAATAACGTTCTCCAGGGCAACGATATTGTCTCAGACGTCGATCATTTCAATGTAGACTCACCCTGGTCTCATCAGTGAAGAGTACATTACCCCACTGTCCTAACGTCCAGTCCCTATGCTCTCGAGTAAATTCAAATCGTGCTTCATGGTGGGCTACCATCAATGCTGGGCCTGTTGCAGCTCTCTTTGGAGTCAGGTTCCATTCAACAAGTATCCTTCTGATGGCGTCTGGGCTTATGACTACTTGGCGTTCGTCACGCAGACTTTATTGGACTTGAACTGCGTTGAGGCGGCGATTTCGCAGAACAGAAGTTGGATATCGGGCGTCGGCATTCATACAATGGACTGGTCAGCTCGACGCCCCGACTTAAATCCGATAGAACACTTATGGGATGAGCTGAAAAGTCGGGTTCGAGCCCGGATAACTGCTCCGACAAGGCTTCCATAGCTGGAAATTGCAATTGAAGAGTATTGGAAGGCAATTCCTCGAGATTTCATCGTCAGGCTCGTGAGGTAGATGAATACGAGGATGCTGGCAGTTATCCGAGCAAGGGGAGGGAATACTGAATACTGACCAAAAACTTTTTTTTAATTTTATCTTTGTTTCTGGCTTTAATTTTTGTTTTCATTTCATGATTACTTACGATTAACATGGCTGGAAAACGACTCTTCCTTGTAAAATCTTTAATAAACACTTAATTAATTGATTAATCGCAATGAATTTCCATTCATTTTATTCATTATGAAATGCACTTTCTGTAGGTATAATTTTGATAGTTGTAAGTTTTATACTTTTTGAGAAAATCGAATCAGACTTCCAAGGTAGCGGGTGGCCCGGTTTATTTGCTGTCCAGTGTAGTTTACCTTAAAAACTGTAATAAAATTAAAATCATTCTATCATTTACATCGCGTAGCGATAGTTTCCAAACTCTATTAGCTACATTGTGTAACTATAGACCAAATTATAATTGTAATTAGTTTTAATTTTTATATTTAATTAAAAGTAATAAAGTACATAGTTTTTTTGGGCCCTTCGGCTGTGACTTCCTTCACTAGCAGTTAAACAAAATCAAGTCATATTTTCAAACACCTACCTACCCGCATTACTTAGTTTTGTTCAATCACCTTCAGTTTTCATAAAATATCGACTTACTCGTGTAGTGAAACTATGTTGAAATTCATTTTTTATATACACTATACAGGGTGTTTGGTAATCACACTACACTAATATTATAAAGGCGAAAGTTTGTATGTGTGTGTGTGTGTATTGTAAGGTTATTTTTAAAAATTGATTTGAGTTGTCAAAAATAATATAAAATTATTAATTTACCTAATGCAGGTAGTTTGATAAAATCGATATTTGGCTCATTCGATGTCATACAATCTGTTGCTAGGAGGCCAACAAGATTGAACTTGCATAAATACGGGTGTTTTGAACGTTTTGGTTTAGTCTCCTTCTGAGATTCGGAGCGATATCGCATATTTTCGGTATTTGGATTGTGAACTGAATAATTAGATGTTGTGATAGCAATCACGCTCTAATTAAATTATTTATTTTGGCATTAGTTTGTTTAGATTAAAACTCTCGGATAACCTTACACATTAAACTTGTGTTTTTTTTTGTGTTGGTTTTGGAGAGGACATTCCAATAATTCGATAAAAATATTTAAATAATACCTGCTTTTCTGAGTGACGCCAATAATTCAGAAGCGGGACGTGTCTCACGTTGTCTTAATTTCGCTTTGGTATCTTTTTGTAAACAACCCACATTTGATTAAAATTTTTATTGAGTTTGATTTGGTGATTAAAATTTTTAGTTTTTTTTTAATAATTTAGTCTTTTGTGAATTGGAAAGTAATTTGCAATGAGTGGTTCAGATTTTGTATACATCGAATGAGAAGTTAGTCGTTTGGATTTATTATTGACTTGATATTAAAACTGAGAGTTCGGCAGTTCAAGGGTAGGTTTTAATGATTTGACGGAGGGCAGGATAGCCCATGATTTGGATTTGACTTAGGGCAAGGAAGCCCGCGACTGACATGACAAGATTGATTAGAAACACGAGGACGTGTTAAATTCAGGACGGCCGAACTGTAAGGTTATTTTTAAAAATTGATTTGAGTTGTCAAAAATAATATAAAATTATTAATTTACCTAATGCAGGTAGTTTGATAAAATCGATATTTGGCTCATTCGATGTCATACAATCTGTTGCTAGGAGGCCAACAAGATTGAACTTGCATAAATACGGGTGTTTTGAACGTTTTGGTTTAGTCTCCTTCTGAGATTCGGAGCGATATCGCATATTTTCGGTATTTGGATTGTGAACTGAATAATTAGATGTTGTGATAGCAATCACGCTCTAATTAAATTATTTATTTTGGCATTAGTTTGTTTAGATTAAAACTCTCGGATAACCTTACACATTAAACTTGTGTTTTTTTTTTGTGTTGGTTTTGGAGAGGACATTCCAATAATTCGATAAAAATATTTAAATAATACCTGCTTTTCTGAGTGACGCCAATAGTATGTTTGTTACTCCTTCACGCAAAAACCACTGGACGGATTTGGCCGTAATTCGTAATGGAGATAGATAATATCCTGGATTAGCACTATTGGCGTCACTCAGAAAAGCAGGTATTATTTAAATATTTTTATCGAATTATTGGAATGTCCTCTCCAAAACCAACACAAAAAAACACAAGTTTAATGTGCAAGGTTATCCGAGAGTTTTAATCTAAACAAACGAATGCCAAAATAAATAATTTAATTAGAGCGTGATTGCTATCACAACATCTAATTATCCAGTTCACAACCCAAATACGAAAATATGCGATATCGCTCCGAATCTCAGAAGGAGACTGAACTAAAACCTTCAAAACACCCGTATTTATGCAAGTTCAATCTTGTTGGCCTCCTAGTAACAGATTGTATGACATCGAATGAGCCAAATATCGATTTTACCAAACTACCTTCATCAGCTAAATTAATAATTTTATATTATTTTTGACAACTTAAATCAACTTTTTAAAAATAACCTTACAGCACATAGGCTACTTTTTCCCGGAAATCCCGGAAAATCAAAGAGTTCCCACGGGATTTCGAAAAACCTAAATCCACGCGGACGAAGTCGCCGGCGTCAGCTAGTTAGTATATAATGACGACACGTACCCATGCTACTCTGATCTGATAAATACAATGCTGAAGTATAATGACGCGGGCGGTGTAGCCACCACTGAAGAGGGCCATTGCCCTGAACAGTTACCCCGGGACCCGACAGGGTCCGCGTGGACGACCTACTTGCCTCCGAGATTTTAGTCAAAATCTTCAAATTCTTTTTGCAGACACATTATCACGTGGTATTTTTTAACGACTTCAATGTGAAAAAAATCATTTCATGTCCTGTAGCTTTCCTGAAATATGCACTGCATTAATATTATTTCTCACAATTCCTGTGACTACAGCTAGTGCTGAACGATCATTTTCAAAACTAAAATTGATAAAAACCTATTTAAGAAACTCTATGAGACAAGACAGGTTATGTAACTTGGCTATTCTGTCTATTGAAAATTCTATGGCCCGATCTTTAAACTTTGATGATGTTATAGACACTTTTGCGGAACAGAAAGCTAGAAAAAAGATTTTTCTTAATAAATATATTATTGAAATTAAATTGTTATTTTTATTTCATTGTAAATGTATGCAGGTTTTCTTACGATGCTGTTCCTTCACCGAAAAGCTAGCGAATAGATGATGATATGAGATACCTATTATGTTCTATGGATGAATGTGAAGTCTCCAATACACATCAGGCTAGCGTGGGGACTACAGACTATTCCCTCTCGCCTAAGAGAGGAGGCCTATGGCCATTAGTGGGACATATACAACGTGTAACTGAGTATGCTGAAAATCTCGAAGTTTATTAAAATTAAACTGAGTACAACGTGACGATTTTTACTGATTGGGCCCCATCAAAAGAATTTGCCACGGGCCCTAGATGGTATAGTTACGCCACTGGTTACGCGACAGAGGGTCCAATATGATAAAAGCTATGAATATGGCTAATTTCACAGATTCAAACTGTTCTATTCATCAATTACAATTGTGTGTCGAAGAATTAAAGTTTTGATATTTTGTATTTTTTTAATTTTTGACTTAAAATATATAAATAGAATTCGCAGTGCATAAATTATTAAAAGTTCGTTTCCTTAATGCTGGTTCCTTAGGAACTCGGCATGAGGAATTTGTAGTGGCTATGGATCGGTTTAACGTAGATATAATGGCGATTAATGAGACATGGCTGCGGGCGGACGAGGATGGGCGCGCGCCTTCTGTACCAGGATATCGTCTGCAACACGTGCCGCGCCCGGACACGGTGCGCGGGGCCGCGGGGGAGGGGTCGGGTTCTACATCAAGCGAGGTTTAAATGTACGCACTTGTAAGGTGCCACGACATGAGTCTGTTGAGCAAATGTGGATTAGTATAAAAATCAATTACAATTGTGTGTCCGGTCAGCGATGGAAGTCGAAGAATTTGTCTTGCCAATGATTACGAAATGCAAAAAAATTGCCACTCACTTTAATCACTCACTGGTTGCTCAAAATGAATTTAAAAAATTCAAATAGAAAGACTGAACCAATCTGAATAAGTATAATCCAGGAATGTTCTACAAGATTTTCTTCAGTCTCTTTTCAATCGTAATCCTAAACATATCGTGTACTAGGTACCTAGTTGGTTTTATTCACCAATATCTTTCCTACATTTGGTGTCCTGGAACAGAGCCCACGGCTAGGTAGGCCAAATTCCTGGCTTGAGATTAAAAGTTCAGGCTTCTGCAAGACTATCCGAGCATATTTTATCCAGCTGGCTGGCGCCCGAAGGTTTTCTTGTATTTTAGGGGAAGGCCATCCTCCTCCCCTTTCTATTTTGCCAGCTGAAAGAAAGAATTCATATATTTTTTATATGAAGTTTTAAACATAGTATGGAACTCAAGAGAATTTAAAATTGGTTATTCACTCTGATCGCGCACCTCAGACTGAACACCGAGGCAGACATAATGCTCATTCCGTAAATGAAGTGGCCGTTCTTTTAGTCGATGAAGAAAAAGGACCAAGAGATATAGTACTTACTACACGGTAGAGACGGACAATTACAACGAGTGTCGGAATTACACCGCGCATATGATCCGTTACAATATCTGCTAATGACGGTTATTATTTGACGATTCCTCAGCATGATTCCGTTAGAAATAAGACTGTGTCATGCATGCAGTATTATGCATACCGTTTAATGATTAGGACAAACTGTTTTAACGCACTGCATTACTACAAAGATTTATTTAATCAATTTTGTGTGGATATTTGGTTAAGATGATTTCAGAACGGTTAAATTTTATTTCTCGAAACCAACAGAAGCTTAGAGCGGATAATTATATTCATTTGAGGGATGCTTTGAACCAAGATGCAAACGTAAATGCAGCTAATATCGGACAGCATGTGATCTTGCCGTCGTCATTCACTGGGTCGCCAAAGTACCTCCACGAAAAGACGCAAGATGAGTAGTGTTGAATTGGGGATCCTGTATCAAAATCCATGGGGATTTTGGATCACTCTCGCTAACGCTCGTTCGCTACGCTCACCGTGATACAAAATCCCCATGAATTTTGATACAGGATCCCCAATGTAGGCTACTGTCCACAACAACACATTAAATAAATGGAGTATTCCTAAATCCAAGCAACAATTAATCACTATCAACAGTGAGACAAAATCCTCAATGACTAGTTATTGCGGATCCTATATCATACGCCCGCACCGCACAGTGGATGATATAATACGATGAGTTCGACGAGACTGCGGCATTCATAAGAAATGCGAACGAGCCCATATGCATGATAATTTTACGTCTAAAAGTTTGCTCTCGCATAGTTAACCATTTGATTTGTTGCGCTCAAATTATTTTTGTATATTGATCGTGTTTCTGCTTGATCCGGCATTGCTGTATTCATTAGTATGAATTTCGATCGATTGATTCGAGGCTTGCGCATACTTATAATAGGTTGGATAAAGGTAGACTCTTTAAATGTTTATAGCTCATCAGAAATATATTCGTATTACATTAACGATTGCTTTTCCACATATCGGACATAACATTTTATCCAACGATAAAGCACATTTAGTACACGTTATAGCATGACCACATGGTATATAACACGCAGCTACTTCTTCTACAAGACAAATTTTGCAGCAAAGTGTTTCTTTAATATTTTCAACACATAATATGTTTCTGTCTGCAAAAGAACTTATTATATTGTTATTTACAAATTGTTCAGATACTTTTGATGCACCACAAACATCTTTGCTATCACTTTGTAGGTATGTTTCACCCTTCACAAGTAAAACATAGGGACAGGACGGAAACCAGCGTGCGTGCTCCGACCATGGATGATCTTCGATGCCCCAGTCTTTGAGCCTGCCATCACAAAAGTAACAAATCACGCGATCACTATCTCCTGTATAAAAAAAACCAGCATCAGCCATTTCTTGAGGTTTTTGATTTAAATCTTGAGGCCAGGTATCAAAACTTCGCAATCTTGCGATTTGAGTTGCATAGCGAGGATATTTAGGATATATTAACTCCATTCTGATCTACAAACAATGAATTTTGGATAAAGATTTATTAGTAAAAATATATTATAGCAGATTTCTAGTAAGGTGTGCAAGCTTATCATACATTATTATTTATCGAAAATTAATTCTTTAATGATGAATTTAGACACATTTCCCGCTATTTAAATATATTTCGATTGTTATAAATACTTTGATAAATAGAGATTAATGGACGAAAAAAATACGTACAATGCGTACTAATATAATAAATTCACTGATGCCCCCACGACTTCATCTGCATGGATTTAGGTTTTTAAATCCTGCGGGAACTCTATGATTTTCCGAGATAAAAAGTTGTCTATATCTCTCCAGTTCTTTTACTATACCCACGAAAAATCATGTCGATTCGTTGCTCCGTTGCGACGTGATTGAAGGACGAACCAATAAACAAACAAACAGACACACTTTAGCATTTATAATAAGTATGATTAGTGATGCAAAAAGGCGTCTGTCTAAACTAAAGACTAACGGCTGAATCTTGCCGAAATTTGATACACAGACAATTCACATCTTGGAGACGGATCCAGGATATTTTTTGACGTCGAAAATTAAAGGATTTCCACTCAAGTTTTAAATCAAATTCGCAAGGAAGAAGATTGAAGCATCAAATAGGAGCAAATATTATTAGACCTTTCACAAATTTTATACCTACCTATGGAAAGTAGTAAAATGTATAACCTTTTAACATTTTAACTATCGCGAGTCCGACGCATACCATTCCTTTTACGGTTAGATCTCAATTCACTGCGTAACTATAAACAACAGCGTCTTCCATGCTTCAAAATCGAACACCTATAGCTGATGCGGCAATAATTTATACGTAAGACAGTGTTCATACGAATGTATAAATCTAGTCTGATTACTTTCGCAAATATAAGTTTTATGTTGTGATGATTTAGTGTTTAAAGTTACATGCGCAAATGTTTAAATCTAATTTATTTCAATCCATTTCGTTTATTATGAAAGAGGTTTTAGAATTCGAGCGTATAAATAGGTCGATCCTAAGCGTCACCATTCCTTTCTTTCCGAGTTTTGGATACGACGACAACAACAGTCGAAATAAAGTATGTAAGTATTTTTATTTTATATGTTTATTTTTGAATTAAGCAACTAGGTACCTATTGAATTTTTATTTGGAGTTTTCATGTTGATAGTTACTTAAATTGTTTTTCAGGGCCTCTTCATCTTTCATCAATCCATTTGACGAAGACGAAGACCCCATCGCTTTGGTGCAGCCCCCATCAACATCGAAGTCTCTTAAGAAGAAACGTGAGGTGAAGCGGAAGAAGACGATCAAGAAAAAGGAGGTGACTTCTTCTGCTCCGAAGAATCCGTTCGAATCGAGCGGATCGGAATCTGAACCCGAAACGTCTCCAAATACACCTACGAGTCCATCTGTTAAGCGGAGGAGGTTTATTACCGAATCTGAGGTGAGTTGTCTTATTTATATTTTATTGGATTAAAGCTTTTAAAAGACTTCCCAATAAGAATGTTGTTAGGCAATTGGTCTGTATATAAATTTATGAATATAGTTTGTTAAAGTTATTATTTTGTTAGGGATCATATCCGAAGGGTACCAGTGGGATCCTATTACTAAGCTACCGCTGTCCGCCCGGACGTCTGTCTGTCAGCGGGCTTTATCTCATGAACCATAATAGGTAGAGAGTTGAAATTATCGCAGATGATACTAAATTGAATATTTTTCAATTTCAGGATGAATCTACTAGCAAGCCAGTGCGCGCTGCGAAATTGAGAAGTTTTCTCAGTCGGCGCGTTGCGTCGGGGTATACATCCCAATCAGACCCATCGAAGAAAGGCAGCTACTACTTCGAGCTGCGCGTCTACAACTCTGAAGAAGTGGAGAAACTCGCGAACAATGAGCGTTGGAAGCATGCCATCTGCACACTAAAACTTGCAACTGATTTAAATTCGGTGGTATGGAAGTCCCTCACCAAATTAATTGATGATAGTAAGGCTGAACTAAAAAATATTCAGCCCATTTTATACCCTGCAAATGAAAATAATTTCTAAGATAAATTTTGTAAATTAAATTTTGTAAATCTTAGAAATTATTTTCATAAATAAATTCAAAAAATATTTCATCTGCAACATATTGTATATAATAAGTATGACAATTAAATTACTATCTTTATGTTTGTGCCTGTAAATATTTTTTAACGTGTTTTTTTTACAGAAATTACAAAGCCTAAACCATACAAAGCCTAGACCATACAAAGCCTAGATCATACAAAGCCTAGACCATACAAAACCTAGACCATACAAAGCCTAGACCATATGAAACTAGAAATATAAAAACTAGAACCATATGAAACTAGAACCATATAAAATTAAATTAACGTGTTTTTTTTACAGAAATTACAAAGCCTAAACCATACAAAGCCTAGACCATACAAAGCCTAGATCATACAAAGCCTAGACCATACAAAACCTAGACCATACAAAGCCTAGACCATATGAAACTAGAAACATAAAAACTAGAACCATATGAAACTAGAACCATATAAAATTAAATAAAAATGTCTAAATGTTCATATCGAAAGATTTGAAGTTGGGATATTAATAACGTGATACTTACAGCCCTTATACTCTTACTAAGTCTGCACATTGTCTGAAAATAACTAGATTACTTTATTTTAATACAGTCATCTCATAACTATCCAAAATTTAAAATCTAGAACTGAGAAACTAGAACCATACAAACTAGATACTTGACATGTTTGAATGTTGATATCGAAACATCGCATTACTTCCATTCTATTAATAACTGTTTACTGTTTATTAGCCAATAGCTTGATTTATTATTTAGCTGTATTTCCTTACCGATTTTTTATACGCAGAATATTAAAACCAGAACTGAGAAACTAGATACTAAATAGATAAACAAGATAAGCAATTCTATGAAATTGAAAATGTTTTTCTGCAAAGAGTGTAACCTTTATGTTAAAACATCTATATCGTCACATAACAGAACAAATACTCATAAATCTAATAGTTTATTTCAATCTAGATATGAGAATGTGCAAATTATAAAAACGGCTTTTAGAAACAGAATAGTCAGTTACAAAGTAAATCCGACCTCTACAACTTTAGTTCCAGAGAGTTTTTTTTCACAAATATTTAAAACCACACGCGAGATCATAAATATATCTCTAAAGAAACACACTGCCATTAAAGTAAATTTTGAGTTATTTGTTTCGTATATTTTACCAAAAAATTTTGAAAAGTCTATTAAATCTTTCAGTACTAAATATGGTATTATAGTCCAAAGTACTGATATTGATAATTTTTTATTACAATGTGCTCAAAAGTTAACTTGCAAATGCGCAGAATTCGAACAGTCAGAATCTGGTTGGACAATTGATTCTATCAGTCATTTGGAGATAAATATTAATAAATATAATCCTCTGAAAGGTGGATCATATTTGGCATTACCATCACATATAAGAAATACAAAATCATGTCTAAATATTCATAATTTCGATGATTGTTGCTTTTTATGGTGCATTGCTGCTAAAATGTATCCTACAAAACTTAATTCCAATAGAGTTTCATCATATCCTCATTATTCATTGCTTTTTGACATAAGAAATATGACATTTCCTCCGGGAATTGAAGATATTAAAACCTTTGAGAAGAACAATCCAACTATTAGTGTAAATGTTTATGGGTTAGAAGCCAATAATACAGTTACAGGTCCTTTGTATGTGACTTTAGCTCGAAAACTTACCCATGTTAATTTATTATATATTACTAAAAATGACAAAGCCCATTACTGTTTGATTAAAGACTTTGGCCGACTTGTGCGAAGGCAATTAACAAAACACAAGTCTAAAATATTTTTATGTGATGAATGTTTTTTATATTTCGCAAATGAACAAAAACTACACAATCACGATTGTGCTAAAAGACAAACTGTACTTCCAGAAGATGGTAGTAAGTTGCATTTTTCAAACTATGAGAGAACTCAAAGAATTCCTATCGTGATATATGGCGATTTTGAGAGCTTGCTTTGTAAATATTCAAACGAAAATAAATCTCTTTATACTGAAGATATACAAACACATGAACCATCTTGTTTCGCTTATTACATATGTTGCCATTCTAAACCTGAGCTTAATGACTTTGTAAGCTATCGCGGACCAAACTGTGGTAAAAAATTTGTTGAAAGCATTACGCGAGATGTAAAAAGATTGCACGGTATTTTAAATACAAATAATCCAATGTTTCCTCTTACTACCGAAGAGTTGACTTCATATAATGAAGCAAAAATTTGCTGCATCTGTAAAACAATGTTTAAAAAATATGATATAATAGTAAAGGATCATGACCATTTTACAGGTAAATACCGAGGCCCTGCTCACAACACTTGTAACATAAATGCAAAAAAATGTACGTTTATACCGATCATTTTTCATAACTTGAGTGGTTATGATTGCCACTTATTTATTAAAGAATTATCAGAAATTACCGGAAAAACGAGCTTGATACCAAAATCTAAAGAAAAATATATATCATTCACAAAATTTTTACCTATTGATAAAACAAATGCTGCTCAACTGAAGTTTATCGATTCATTTAATTTTTTGAGTTCGGGTTTGGATAAACTGGCAAAGAGTCTTCATCCGAATGATTTTCAGCATATGCGTGTATTTATTAAGGATGAACACTTATTAAATTTGGCCTGTAAAAAGGGTGTCTATTGTTATGATTATATGGATGCATGGGAGAAATATAATGAAACAAAGTTACCAAAACATTCGATTTTTTTTAATAAACTCACAGGTGAAAATATTTCCATTGAGGATTACGAACACGCTTTAAAAATATGGAAAACTTTTGGTATAAAAAACTTAGGAGAGTATACAGATTTATACTTACAATGCGATGTCTTATTACTATGCGACGTTTTTGAAAAGTTCAGAAATATGAGTTTAGACTATTATAATTTAGACCCCTGCTATTATGTATCATCTCCATCTTTAAGTTGGGACGCAATGTTGTTATATACTAAAGTTGAGCTTGATTTGATTTCTGATGTGGATATGTATCAGATGTTAGAAAAAGGTATTCGAGGTGGTTTAGCCCAGTGTTCATTGAGATATGCTGAAGCAAACAATAAATATTTACCATCCTACAATAAAAATGAGTCAAGTACGTACTTAATTTATTTAGACTGTGTCAACCTTTACGGTTTTGCTATGATGCAAAAAATGCCAATGCGTGACTTTAAATTTTTAAATGAAAATGAAATTAAAAATTTTGATGTAAGGAACATTTCTAAAAAAAGTCAGTGTGGATATATTCTCGAGGTAGATTTATGTTATCCGGATAATATTCATGATGCTCATTCAGACCTACCATTTGCTGCGGAAAAATATTCTCCTGCTCAAAATCAAAGCAAAAAATTGGTGGCAAATTTATATAATAAACATCGTTTTGTTATTCATTATATGCACTTGCAAGAATGCTTAAAGAATGGTTTATTGCTTTTAAAAATATACAGAGTGCTATCTTTTTATCAGGACAACTTTTTAGAGCCTTATATTTTTTTAAACACAAGTCTCAGACAAAATGCCAAGTCTGATTTTGAGAAAGACTTTTTTAAAAAGCAGAATAATTCTATTTTTGGAAAAACGATAGAAAACAAAAGGAAGCAGGTTGACGTAAAACTAGTAAACGTTTGGAGAGATACTACAAATAATACTAATAAATTGAATGGAGCGGAAAAATATATTAGTGCACCACATTTTCACAGTTTATCAATTTTTTCTGAAAACTTAGTAGCTATTCAATTGAAAAAAACAAAAATTGTCTTAGATCGACCAATATATATTGGATTCACGATTCTTGAACTGTCGAAAACGCATTTGTATCATTTTCATTATTCGGTCATAAAAAGAATCTATGGAAATAATGTTCAGTTATGTTATACGGATACTGATAGTTTACTATATCTTGTAAAAACTGATGATTTTTATGAAGATATGAAAGATAACATTCATTATTTTGATACTAGCAATTTTGAAGATGATAATATTTTTAATATGCCGAAAGCTAATATGAAAATACCTGGATATTTTAAAGACGAAATGGGAGGAGAAATCATTTCTAAATTTGTTGGTTTACGCGCAAAATTATATTGTTTACTTTCTGAGAAAAAAACTATCAGTAAAGCAAAGGGTATCACGAAGCCTGTGACAAAAAAATTAAACTTTGAGAAATATAAGAAAGCCTTATTTTGCAATGAAAATATAAGAGATGATATGTTTGTCATACGATCAAAAAATCATCAGGTTTTTACTCAGAAAATTAATAAATTAGTATTAAATAGTGATGATAATAAAAGGCAAATAATGGAAAATGATTTTAAAACTTTGCCTTGGGGGCATTACAGCACGATTCTTTAGTAAAAATATTATGCTAAGTACCTATGTATTTTACAAATTTTTATGTGTCTAATTTTAATATTAGTTTTAATGGTAATTTAGCATTTAATAAATTTGATTAAGTTTACCACAGTGTTTTATTTCAAATAAAATCACAACATATTTTATATTCCCTTTATTAATTCAACCAATTATTTACATTACTTCATAAACTTAGTACTTAACATAAGATTAACGTATTATAAAAACTTACTACTTAATGGAAAATATTCGGACTACAACTTACTTGCATGATATGAAAATATAAAATATACTTTATACTTTAATTAGAACTCATTTATGCTTTTTATTTTTACAATCGCAAAATAACAATAAAATAATATTAAATTTAACTATTCAGGCACACTTAGCTTTTGTATAATCCTATTAATTAAATCTTCTGTAGCATCCATCATATTGTCATAATTATCACTCACTATGTACTGTACACTCAAATTAGTCTTTGCACTGTTCTCCTGTTCTTTACTATCAATTTCAAGTATTTCAATTTTTATAATGTGGCTTCCCTTTGCTTTATTTTTCCGTATAACAAAAGATGAATCTGGAGCTGGTGAAATCACATGATCTATTTTTGGAAGCTTCTTTTTTAAAGACAATTTATTTTTCTTTTTTATGGTTTTCAAACTGGTGTTATTTTCAAGTGTTTCATTATTTTTTTGCTCACGTAAAGCTTTCAATCTATTCTCTTCTTCTCTTTCTAAAATAGCATCCAAGTCTTGAGCTCCATAAAATGGATTATTCATACTTGTGTTTCTTTCGTCATCCGTGAAATAAAAGTCCGACATGATGCTGTAACAAAATACAAAATTTTATAAATATAACAATAAAACAACATTTATAAAAATATCAATAAACAAATTCTAAAATAGAAAAGAATACAGTCAAAATATTATATAAGTAATTTTTTTCACTAACCAGAAGCGAGTGAGTTCCTTGCGTGAGAAGATCTGGGAATGAAAATTGTTTAGTAACAAATCTATGGAGTCAAGTTTTCAAAACAATTGTATATACTTGTATGACATTCGTCCGCATTATGCAATCTCTAGCGACATGTTAGAACCTGTTTAATATTAAGTTCTTACGAATTTCAATTTCATACTATTATCACAAGGTTTAAATTAAAATGTATACCTACATTTTAATATAATCATCGACAAATAATAGTGCGCTAGACAAGTGCGAAGTGAAACACGAATGTGATACCTACAAGCAATACCTTAAAATTTAAATCAACTAGCAATAATATGAAGTTATTTAATAAGTTGCATTTTTAAAATTATCATCAATCAGTAATATGAAGTTGATAAAACAGGCTGAATCATTAAAAATAAATTATATAGATGTTGAAACACCACCACCATGCTTTAGCCGACATAGTAAACTTCTACCAAACACAATTCGATGCATAATTTGCGGACCCTCCAACTGTGGGAAAACAAATATTATGATAAACTTATTATTGCACGAAAATGGACTTAAATTCCAAAATGTTTATATTTACTCAAAGTCCACTTTTCAATCTAAATATTGTTTCCTACAAAAAGTTTTTCAAAATACTCCAGATGTTAAATTTATTATGTTCAAAAATAGTGAAGAAGTTATTTCGCCAACTGAAGCCTTAAGAAATTCTATTTTCATTTTTGACGACGTGACTTGTGAAAATCAAGTTAATATTCGAAATTATTTTTCGATGGGCAGACACAAACAAATTGATTGCTTTTACTTGACCCAAACATATTCAAAAATTCCTAAGCAATTAATACGTGACAATGTTAACTTTTTAATTATTTTCAAGCAAGATGATATAAACTTAAAACATATATATAAGGAACATGTTAATTCTGATATGAGCTGGCATGTCTTTAAACAATTGTGTGCAAGTATTTGGAAAGATCCGTTTATGTTTTTATCAATCAACAAAGATTGCGAACTAAATAACGGTCGGTACAGAAAAACATTTGACATATTCGTGAAATTCGACTAACAATTTTACAATTATATACCACATACGAGACACAAATTTAGTCAGTCAAATGAGAGCACTGGTAAGAATACCTACCCATATTTAATTTAAAAATGGAAGCCGTTGTAAAGAAACAATTAATTAAATCAATTGAAACCATCAAAAAGAAAGCAAAACAAATGCGTGAAGAAGAAGATGATTTAGAACTAAAAAGGCGCAAACTTTTTAAATCCATAACGGATCCATTAGAATCCATAGTATTGCAAAAAAAAGAAAATAAAAACAATAGTCACCATGATTTACCAGATACATGTTCACCTTCAACTTCTGATAAAATTAAAAACATAGAAAATGATGATAAAAATTATGTAACACCAAAACCAATAACTTCTACCCAAAATTTTGAAGAAATCGAAGAATTCTATACTCCATCTCCAACGCCTGAAAAAAGCAATGAAATCTATAATTTGAATGTACCTTTTGGTGTACGTAATGAAAATAGTAATTTAATGATTGGAAATACAAAAGTAACATTTTCAGATGGTGATGCTCATAGCAAAAATATGATGGCTAAAATAGGAAATAGATCCTATGAAGTAACCCCAGGTTTGGCAGAATTATTATTTCAGAGTAAACCAGATGTAAAGATTGTATCTGATCAAGATAAATTAGTATATAAAGATATTTTATGCAATACTAGTGCACATAGGAGAGATTATAACCCTACGAATCAGATTAAAGGCGATAAAGGGACAAAATATACTAAAATTGTGAAACCTCTCTTTACTGATAGTGAATTAAAAGAAAAAAAACAAGGTGGTTTTATGCCAACTCTTAAAACTTTGAAAAAAAATACAGATTTCATATACTGGGATGATCCGAATGAGTTAGTAGATAGATTGAAAATTTTAATTGCTTCAAAAGATGCTGGCAACACTAGTCATGACAATGAGATTATATCAATAATTGAAGAACTTAAAGAAGCTGGTATAATAAAATAAGTATATAAAAATAAAACCTGGTTACATTTTTGCTTAGTTCTATAAACACTGTTGAACATGAATGTCAACAAGTTTGGTCATCATGTACACAAGAAACTGAAAATGGATAGCTCTGCCTTAGAAAATATCTTTGATGCTCAACATAAAATCATCAAACATGTTGGTACACCCATTGACCCAAACGACTGTGCTACTAAACTATATGTTGACAAATTCTTAGATGGGCTCTATATACGATTAAAAACAGTAGAGGAAACATTGTTGCAGTTAAAATCAGAAATAAATAGTCTAAAAAGGAATATAGAAGGTGTAAGTCGTAAATTCAAAAAATGAGCAAAGATAGTGTAGTAAATGAAATACATAAAAATGTTAGGAAAAATTTTCCTCGAAGACATGTTATACTTAAAGACATTGATGATGTATGGCAGGCCGATTTAGTTGATATGCAATCATTCTCAAAAGATAATTCACAATATAAATATATTTTAACAGTCATCGATGCTTTTTCAAAGTATGCATGGGCATATCCGCTTAAACTTAAAAATAAAGAAACTGTGACTGAAGCATTTAGTAAGTTACTAGAAAAAGGTCGTGTTCCCAAAAATCTACAAACTGATTTAGGAACAGAATTTTATAATAGTTGTTTCAAAAAATTATTACAAAAATACGGTATAAATCATTATTCCACTTATTCCACTAAAAAGGCGTCAATAGTAGAAAGATTTATAAGAACGTTGAAAACTAAAATGTACAAGCAATTTAGCTTGCAAGGGAATTACAAATGGAATGATGGAACCCTCGAGCACATCATGAAAAAATATAACTCCACATTTCACAGAACAATTGGTACAGCTCCAGATAAAGTTAATGAAAAGAATAAACAAAATATACTAAAAAGATACAGACTACTACAATTATCAGCACCATCGCAGAAACGTTCAAAATTCAAAATTGGAGATTATGTAAGAATAAGCAAATACAAAGGAACTTTTGACAAAGGATATACTCCCAACTGGTCAACTGAAATTTTTAATATAGCTCAAGTTCAAAACACTCATCCAATTACTTACCTTCTAAAAGATGCAAGACAGCGACCTATTTTAGGATCATTCTATACTGAAGAATTACAAAAAACAAAACATCCTGATATATATCTTATTGAAAAGGTTTTAAAAACAAAAGGAAATAAATTATATGTCAAATGGTTAGGTCTGCCGCCTAGTGAAAACAGTTGGATAGATAAACTAAATCTTTTATAAACACATTTTATGTTAACAACTTTCAGTCTCTTATTATCTACGATACTGAGCAGAGTTCTCTTTTATTAAAAATGGAGAAACAACCATCCAAGCGTAAAATGACTTTGAGAAGAAAATCTAACAATTTGAAAACAAGTAATTCTGGTGCTGGTTTTAAGAAAAGCTTTAAGGATATTGTATCTCGCGCGAAAAAACATATCCATAAATTGAAACCTAAATGCAAAAAAGCTGCAATCGAATTAGCTCTTGCTGCTGCTAAGGAATTAGCAGCGACATCTTCAGTTAATGTACCGCGTATAATACCCATACCAAAGACAGGTGGGGTTTTGCCACTAGTCCCCATATTTGCAGGATTGTCTGCCGCGGGCAGCTTAGCGGGTGGTACTGCTAGTATAGTGAAAGCAGTCAATGCTATTAATTTAATGAAAAAAAAATTTCAAGAACTAAAGAGACATAACGAGAAGATGGAAACATTGTGTATCGGAAAAGGATTATTTATAAAGCCCTATGGTAATGGTTTGGGAATATACACAGCAAAGGAAAAAAACTGATTCGGCGGCTACCTAATCGTGCTCTAAGTAACTTGGATATTCTAAAAATTTCAAAAAATATTCCTTATTTCAGAGGTGTATTTATGAGAAATGAACTTCCAAAATATCCTTTTAAAAAAGAGTGTGGTATCATCAACTTAGATAGCTCTGAAAATCCTGGAACTCATTGGGTAGCCTATGCAAAAATAAATAATTACATTGAATACTTTGATAGTTATGGTAATTTGAAACCGCCTAAAGAATTTGTAAAATATGTGGGAGCGAATATTAATTATAATTATGACAATTATCAAGGATCTAATTCTTATAACTGTGGCCATCTATGTATCAAATTTCTTATTAATTTTTGGAATAAAAATTGAAAATAAATAGATGATACAAAAATATGTAAGCTCATTTAACCATCATGTCTATTACACTCACGATCGTGGGTGAAAAATCTATTCTAGAATCATTTTACGCCCCTCCTCTTATTTTGGAAGACGAATATGAGTGTGGCTTAGTATATTTTTCTGCATTTAATTCAATTCCAAATGTAGACTATAATAATAATGTGTTTGAATATGGAGAAGAGAAAAAAAGAATTCTTATTCAACCAGGTGCTTACGATTTACAAGATTTGTATGAATACCTAAAAGAAAGAGTTGAAAATTGTGAATTACAAATAAAATCTAACATCAATACAATGACATGCTCTTTGTACTGTACTGAAACTATAAACTTTAATTCAGAAAATAGTATTGGACCTATGCTAGGTTTTTCTAACGAAAAACTAAAAGCAAATAAATGGCATGAATCTACAGAATCCGTTAACATTCTACCACTGTCTGTCATAAGGATCGAATGTGATCTTGTACAGAGTTCGTACACTAACGGTTCTCCTTCACATATTATTTATGAGTTTGTGCCAAACATTCCTCCAGGTCATAGATTTATAGAATCTCCAAGTAATGTGATATATTTTCCGGTCAAAAGAAAGATAATTTCATCAATAACAATAAAAATTTTGGATTTGGAAGGCAATAATATAAATTTTAAGGGCGAAACTATTGTTTTGTGTCTTCATTTGAAAAAGTCAAAATGATCGTATTTAACAAAAGTAATTATTATAAAGAGTATAACCCAACTATTAAGAAAGTTATTACCAAGGAAAGTGTAAAACAAAGAAGACGTGTTAGAGTATATAAAAAAATTCATCAGAGTAATAAACAATTTCTTAAAGCCCTCGGCTTCAAAGTATGAGCCTCCTTCAGATCAACGAATTACCTGAATTCGATAACTCTATCGAGAGTTATGAGGTTCATACATATAATCCATACAATAACAGTTTCAATGAAAATGATGAAATTCGGATACCTATTCACCAGCAAGATATTTACGTGTTACCATCAGCCAGTTCCATTTACATTGAAGGAAAAGTTTCGGTGACTCATAAAGATCAAGCTGGCAAAGTTCAAAAGAAAAGTGTTGACTTCAGTAATAATGCAATTGCATTTCTTTTTCAAGATATCCGATACGAAATGAATGGTGTTGAAATCGATCGTATTAGAAATGCTGGAATAACTACAACCATAAAATCTTTCATTTCAATGAATAGCGGTGACAGTAAAGCGGCTGCTGCTTGGGGTTGGAATATAGACGGATTTAAAAATCAAAATGGAAATTTTAATGCTTTGATACCCTTAAATAAGATTTTAGGTTTTGCTGAAGACTACAATAAAATAATAATAAACTGTAAACATGAACTCATACTTAACAGAGGTAGTACTAACATAAATAGTGTTGTCATGGGTAGCGATGATATTGTAGACATTGATATACAGAGAATCCAATGGCGAGTACCACATATTAAAGTATCAGATCAGCAAAGATTAATACTTTTAAGGAAATTAGAAAAAGATAATCCCGTACAAATAGCATTTAGAAATTGGGATTTGTATGAATATCCATTATTGCCAAAAACTACCAAACATTCATGGGCGTTAAAGACTGCTTCTCAATTAGAAAAACCTCGATATGTTATATTTGGTTTGCAAACTAATAGAAAAAACGTTAAAAACAGAGACAGCACAATATTCGATCATTGTACATTAACCAATGTCACATTATTCCTGAATTCCCACTATTATCCGTATGATGCTTTAAATCTCAAGTTTGAGGAAAATAAATACAGTATATTATACGACATGTACACCAAGTTTCGTCAGTCGTTTTACAACCTTCCTATTGATCCACTGCTTGATCTTCATACATTTAAAGAAATAGCGCCTTTATTTGTCATAGATTGTTCCAGACAAAATGAAAATTTAAAAACTGGTCCAGTTGATGTTCGTCTGGAAATAGAAACGTCTCAGGAAATTCCAAGCAATACCAGCGCTTACTGTTTAATCATAAACGATCGTCTTGTGGAGTATAGGCCGCTGAGTAACATTGTTCGAAAACTATCATGAAAATTATTGTGGACGTTCAAGGTTTTAAAAATGATCAAAATTACTTTCTGCCTAAAGAGATTGCTATAGTGTATAGTGATCGAGTTCAAGTTTTGTTAATAAAACCGCCATATCCCTATGAATGGCTAACAGACACAGAAAAGAAACAAGTTAAATGGATTGAAAAGAATAGAAAAATATTATGGAGCGAGGGAATCGTGCCTTACGAGACCTATAAATACCATCTAATAGATATTTTAAAAAATAATGATATTTATTGTAAAGGCCTTGAAAAGCAGTTATGGTTAAAAGATATATTAAGTAATCCTAACGTACATAATTTAGAAGATAAAGGATGTCCTCGTTTATTAACATTGTATGAGTTGTATAATTCACATTCTGACATATATAGTTGTGTTTATCATCCGACCATCTGTGCGCTGAAAAATGTAACTTGTTTAAAAAAGTGGTGTATGAATAATAAAGTTTTAGATGATTAAATATGCTTGTTTAACTTCCATATACCTGCTTCTTTTATTTAATTTACTGATTATACTCGTATTGAAAACACAATATTTGGTGTAGGTTGTTATAGCCAAATAGTTGTTTTTCATGTTGTAAAAATATTACATTTGAAGAGTAATTTTAAAATTCAAGGTTTCTTAGTACCTATCTAGTTTTATCACCATATTTGCTCGTGCAAATAGAATGAATATTTCGTTCTTAAACCATGTGAATAGTTTGTTCAAAATACGGATAGTTGATTAATTTTTGCTTGGATTTAGCTACACTCCATTTATTTAATGTGTTGTTGAGGACAGTAGTTTAGAATTGGGGAATTCTGTATCAAAATTGGTGGCGATTTTGGATCACGGCGAGCGAAGCGAGCGAGCGTAGCGAGAGTGATCCAAAATCCCCACCAATTTTGATACAGAATCCCCAATTCAACACTACTAAGATGCTATGACATATGTGCGCAATCATGGAAGGCCGGATCTTTTTATCACTTTCACCTGTAATCCGGAATGGGAAGAAATAAAACAGGAACTATTACCCGGTCAGCGTTCTTTCGACCGACATGACATCATTGCTCGAGTGTTTCACTTAAAAATGAAACAGATGATTAAAATATTAACGAAAGACGCGATTTCCGGATCGGTTAAATGTTATATGCTTTCTGTTGAGTGGCAAAAAGGGGGTTACCACATTGTCATATGTTATTTTAGCCCGACTCGAAAATACAACCCGATGAAATTGATGATATAATAGTTGCCGAACTGCCCAATAAGGACGAAGACCCAGTATTATTTGGAATAGTTACAAAAAATATGGTACATGGACCATGTGGGGAACAAAATTTGAATTCGCCGTGCATGAAAAATGGCATATGTTCGAAAAAATATCCACGACGCTTCGTAGCTGAAACTTAGACCGGTGAAGATGGTTATCCCGTTTATAGACGACGCGACATCAACAACGGAGGGCAGGTTGCTACCTTAAATGTCCGGGGGCAAACTATTAATGTGATCAAAAGTGTTGCTGAGCTCATTAGGAGCTGTGGTAACATTATGGGAGGTGTAACTTTTGTTTTAGCTGGAGATTTTCGACAAACTCTTCCGGTTATAACAAAAGGTACACGTGCCGACGTTATTAAAGCGTGCCTTAAATCATCTCCTTTGTGGCTATCTATTGAAACACTCAGTTTGCGCACGAATATGAGAGCACCAAAGCGGATTACCAAAGCCAAATACATGGATCTAAAGAAATTATGTGACACAGGGGTTGTACCCAAGATATTTCATAAAGAATATTTAAATCTGCAATACTGCAATTCCAAAGACGTTCTACTCGATACTGATGCAGAGGATACAGTCGAAGAAAATGATAACTAAATACTTTTTCGTTATCTTTTATTGCATTTTTTATCAAGCATTGATTGTATTTTATATAATTGCTAGTTTTTTGTTTATACTAAAAGTTAATTATAATTATAGTTGATGTTCCTACATTGAGACTGATTTTACATGATCATTATACTAAAGTAAATTACACCACACACATTATACACCACAGTGTGTAATGTGTGTGGTGCTAAGAAGGCTGTTCCAGCGAAGCCTTGTCGTGTCTGCACTAAAAATAAAAAACGCAAGGAGTCATCTTTTGTATGTGCTACTTGTCCGGAAAAGCCTGCCTTGTGTGTTGTAAACTGTTTTTATACCTACCACACTGATCCTCGTTTTGTATAATTTTGGATAAAAGTTCTGTTGATGTTCTCACATGTTCCTGTTTTTTTCATATCGTTAGTTATCGATCTCTTTAGTTATAAAACAATTTTTGATCTCATAAATAATACTGTAATTTGGACCTTCTTAGTGCCTTATAAATGTTGTGTTTAGAATAGTTTAAAAATAATAAAGTTACTTTTTTTCCATGTCATGTTTTATTTGAGATGCCAACGAACCTAATAACGTCCTTTCCAGGAGGACTAATAGTGCAAATACCCATTTAAATTGTAAGAAAGTGCTACGTTGTATTTGTATTTGGCCCCTGCATTAATATACCCCTACGCAATATTGCGTAGCTGGCATTCAGTGTGTTAATGATTAGTTTTGTAAGATTTTAATGTAAACCTGTGTTTGAAAACAATTTTTTTCTTCTTCCAATATAACCCTTGTGTTATTTAAACCTTCTTTTCTTCCATCATTACACCAGCTTCAGTAAGACACTTGAAAAGTAGGTAAGGTCAGGTGGGGTAAGAGGGACGCGGGGGGAAGAGAAACTGTAACAAACAATTGACGGTATTGTTCTTGATATTTTATTTCATAACAATAGTGTTCAAAGCTCAGATAAATATTATGTGAGTAGTGTGTTTGTTTTTGAATAAAAATCTCAGTCGAAGTCGTGTCACGGGAGTACTATGCAGGTAAGTGAATCATTTTGGAAATATTATAATAATTACTGTATAATAATTGGTTTTCACATTCAATTACCATACAATACTTGTCAACGTAAGTTTTAAAGAACATTCTAATCAAATAGCTAAAATTACAATAAAACTATAGCCATATGAATCTGGCTGTACTCGATTGTGTACACTGACAACATCGATAAGTAAAATATTTTTTTCTTCCGATTCCTAACAACGAACAAACAAGACGAAGATTATGGATGTATGTTTTAATGCTAAAAAAAAAAAAAAAATAGAATAACAAACATTAAAAAAACCAGATAAAAAGAAACGAATAAAAAAAAAAAAAAAAAAAAAAAAAAAAAACAAATATCAGAGTATCAGAATCCTAGACAATAATTAATAATAATTAAGATGTAGCTAGTTATAGTTTTAAAATCCCCAACGAACTGCACATAGGTGCAGCAAGTAAAAATAAAAACCACAGCAAAACAAAAATGGCAGAAAAAAAAAAACGCTATCATAGTACCGACCTACAACAGTCTCCGATGTTGGAGGAAAAAAGGAAGGAACACATTAAAAAAAAAAAACGAACAAACAACAAATGTTTTTGGCTCAAAACAACTACAAAGGACTTGAAGAGGCTGTTGACGCCATTTAGCGTGATAGCGACGATGATGAGTTTGATATGGCTATCATGCCACCGATCCAAGTGCGTCGACTGATGAAGAAGAAGGGGCCGATGAGGATATGGTGTCGTCGTTCATACCGCATGACGTGCCTGGTACTATTGAGATATTTACGAATCGTGCGGATGGTGGTAACGAAGATAGTAGTACCGATGACAATGAAGCTAAACCGCTGGAACCTCGAGAATCAATGTATTGGAGTTTAGACGAAGATGTTCGCGTGGAACTGACTGAAGAAGTGCCTAAAAACACTTTGTGTCGAAAAAGCATGTTTCGAAAATTTTCATACTTAAACGGTCAGTGTACTCATTTGTGTACACCCCTGTAACTTGCTGAAAACTATATTTTCATAATTTTTTTCTTTGATTTTATGTTTGTTCTGTATTAATACATAAATAAAGGTGGTTCCAAAAAAATATTTGTACTTTTCATTTGACCTCTAATGGGTTGAACTAGAATAAATCTGTAATAGGTGCCTAAGTAAATTCGGCTTTGTACTATGCAATTAGTTGCACGACACTAGTTTCGTCTAAAAATCGCGTTGAGCACGAAAGTCGTTTAGTTTCGTAAAAGTAATGCAAGCATTGCGAAAGTAGAACTAAATGCTAGGAGGCACACGCAATGTAGCGCGAAACTAAATAGACCAGTCATTTGGTCTTTTAGATGGAAAGTTTTCCGGGAGTTTTGCAAATTGGTGGTTTTATAGATTTCGATGTGCTCTTTCCAAATTTTTATTTTGCCGTACCATAGTACAAGAAATAAGCTCCTTTTTAATTTTTTTTTCATGACGGCCGTTTTCTAAATTTTTATTACATATTTGTTGTTATAACGACAATAGAAATACACATTTTGTGTAAATGTCAACTCTCTACCTATTAGGTTCACAAGATACAGCCCGCTGACAGACAGACGGACGGACGGATGAATGACAGAGGAGACTTAGTAATAAGGTACCGTTGGCATCCTTTGGGTATAAAACCCAAAAAAAGGCTCATATGCACATGAGATCGAAACTGCGATGCAGTATATTTATTTTTATCTCGAGCAGAATTCTAAAGAGTGTTAGTTTTCTCTGGACGAAATGATGGCTAAAATTGAAGGTGATTATAACCCTTAATCAAATGGAACACTTTTTAAGAGATACATAAAAACTGAGACCGGTTCTAGGGGGGGTTTTGTGAGTAGATTTCAAATCTCATGAAAATAATATGAAAAAGTGGGGGGAAAAGGGGATTTTGCGGTGGGAAATAATTTCCCTTTGTTCAGTGTAGGTTAAGATAGTTTCAAGAATTTTACTACTGCTAATATACTAGTTCTTCACCCTGCTTTGCTTTTCATTTTATTTTATATAAAAAATAAAAAATATATATCATGCAATTCTAAAATAAAACAGTGTAGAGGTTTTAATAGTTTAATGACAAAAATAAAAGTAAATGCAAAATTATGGTTTCATTTCAATGCTCTGTTTGCTCAGTGATTGGACATTTGACACCATCACCAGCACCACATAAAGTTCCATAATCATGAAGTAGGTACCTCAGACTTGTAATTTTATCGGTAGTAAATATTTATAATATAATATTTAAAAAAAAAGAATTATGAACTTTATCTGGATGCCATGTGTCAGATGTTCATTCACTGAGTAGACATAGCATTGATAATATTTCAATTATTGACTATTGAGATGGACAGGTATGAAAAGTTTTGAAGCAATTCTTGGCACACAAAGCTACTTTACATGTAGTACATTGAATTTTGGTCCTCTGTTCTTGTCTCTTTGTGCTGCAGAATCTACATCTTTTGTAAGTACTGATTCCTTCTGGTAAATGTATGCCCACATTCAATAAACGGATTTCATCCGGGACACCGAAGATACCGCCTTTCTTGTTTTTAAACACTTCCTTTTTGTGCTTCTGTTTTCCGAGTTGTGTAATTGTCTATCAATGAACGTGCTAAACGCAACCTGAAATCCCTATGAGCGTGCAACGTTGCCACATGTGTATAGGTGTAGGTTATAAACGCGTTGATAATTGATGCATCAAATAAGAAAAATAACAATCTCATCCAGAATTTTCTGGATTTGCGGTTTATTGGGTAGGAAGACCTGAAATGATCAAATAAATCTACCCCACCCATACTAAGGGTATATGAAGCTATGGCTTTCGGACAGAGAATTTCTTTTCTAGAGCCATCCTTCTGTGTTCGTTTCACGAACATTACATCTCGTGGCTGATGTGCTGTGGAGAGAACTGCTACCTCTTTAGTATCACACCACTTGATGGCTGTGATTGGCTCTGCTGTGACAGCTGCAAAATCATGTTTCTCTAGTCTCAATGCTTTTGGTTGTTTTTTCTTTATCATGTCAGGAAGATCTTTTCTGTTACTTCTGACTGTTCCTACTGCATAAATGTTTTTTTCATATAGGTCTTCTAAAAGATTACAGCTCGTAAAAAAATTATCGAACGCGAGTAACGTGTTTCGTGGTACATTATTACAGAGCGTCATTACCACATTATAGCCAAGGCCTTCATTTTCAGTGCTGTCGCCTTTTCCGGTGTATACTTGGAATTGATATAAATATCCTGTTTTTGCGTCACATCTTGCCCAAATTTTAAATCCTCTTTTGACTGGTTTTTTAGGCATGTATTGCTTTAACGAACTACGGCCTTTGAATTTGACCATACACTCGTCAATCGATTGTACCGCCGAGTTGTGAGCTTCATTCTGATATACATTATTAAGTTCAGTGAGCAGAGGTCTAACTTTGTATAATTTATCATAGGCAGAAGAGCCTCTTGGTGGTTCAGTAGCATTGTCGTTCAAGTGAAGGTTTTCCGTTATTTTTTTAAATCTAACTATTGGAAAAACCTGGGCGATTTCTTTGTTGTAATAAAACGGATCTGTCGACCAGTACAACTCCATGTCTGGTAGAGGGTTTAATATCTTGATCAGTGACAGGTATCCAGTTATGGCTATTTTTTTGACGAGCATACCTATTTGTTTGTTCGACTATAATTAGTATAACCTTATCTGGAAAAAACCTTTCGAAAACATTCAATGGTGTAGTTTTGTGGGTGTCCCTAGTCCTGGGTTCAAATCGCTTTTCAAAAGGAGGAATATCATGGGCTAAATCCTGGTTTTTCCATTCTCTTGGTTGGGAGCGGTCCCTAAGTACTACATTATGAGCGCGAGACTCTTGTTGATCATCCTCTAAAAAGTCGTTTATTAGATTGTTGTCTAGAAAATAGTTATCTAACACAGCAGTGGTAGCTTCAGCCTCAAGGAGTGGACTATTAGAAATAACTGGCTCCAGGAGTGGACTATTACTACTATCGTCTTTTGGAATTTCAAGATATACTGCCTCAGGACTGCCTTGATTTTCAGTGTCTTTTTCTTGTACTTGAAGTTGGCTATTATATGTATCTTGATCAAAATTGAAATCAACTGATTGAGCTATGCCACCTGTGTTAGTTGTGTTGTCAGAGTCAGATTGATCATTTAAAACTGACAATAATGATTCTGTTGTATGTACAATGGGTTCAGTTTCCACAGTCTCGTAATCATCTTCTGTGCCAAAAATTTCTTCTAGACGCTGTTCTATAATGCTATCGTCAGGTTGATTCAAGTAGCTAATTGGAATAGAATCAACACTATTGGCATAACATGGGTCATCATCACTATCTGATCCGGACAAATCGGATATATCTGCTAGGTTCTCAATAGCGGCTTCCAGATTCTTCTTGTTTAGTACTTTATACTTTTTGGCAATCATTTTTTTGAAGTTGCTAAAAATAAAATAATATAAATCATAAAAAGGACAACAAAGGCACAGTCATGTTTTGGTCAATGAATGGGCACACTTTTATTTTTATATAGTTATCAGATTTTTGAAATCCTTATCTATGGTTGGCACTCCCAGGTGTTGTCATTAAAAAAAAATATGGAAAATATTCGTCCTGACTAAGTGGGAAATTATTTCCCAGTATTTGATTAAGGGATAAACGTTATAATCTATGTGAGGTTGACCGTAATCACCATCGAAGATGAGTCAAATATGTCTAATACCAAGAAAAATAAATAAGGCTAGCTTTAAGTTTTATTTTCACAAAAGTTAGTAAATAAAAAAAATAAAAAAAGTATATGTAGCAGTTTGACATACAACATCGCCAGTATTTTAATAACATTTTTAGACCAGAAAGCCAGTGCCTTGGTACCGACTTCTATACCTCCTGCAATAACAAGATATTTGAGTTCTGAGTCTCAGTTAGAATACCAATAACAAGATATTTGAGTTCTGAGTCTCAGTTAGAATACCAATAACAAGATATTTGAGTTCTGAGTTTCAGTTAGAATACCAATAACAAGATATTTGAGTTCTGAGTCTCAGTCAGAATACCTACACCGATGTCCTAGATCAGACTCAGTCAGACAGTCCACCTCCTTTCCACTTCAATGATGTGTCACAAGCCTCGCTGAAACATCGTATCATGTGACTCAGTTTACTCCAAGTTTTTTTTTTTAATTTTTGTAATGGGTATCCTATATAAAAAATTAAGATAAGACGAAGAACGAAGGGACATTATTATATATTTTCGTATTTTTTATTTATTTTTTTGTAAATAAAACATTTGATGAAATTTTGGGACACTTAATAAATTTATTTTAAATTCTAAGTGCAACTCTTTGATTTTATTCACCAATATCTTTCCTACATTTGGTGCCCTGGAACACAGCCCACGGCTAGGTAGGCCAAATTCCTGGCTTGAGATTAAAAGTTTAGGCCTCTGCAAGACTATCCGAGCATATTTATATCCAGCTGGCTGGCACCCGACGGTTTTCTTGTATTTTAGGGGAAGGCCACCAAGGGTCCTCCCCTTTCTATTTTGCCAGCTGGAAGAAAGAATTCATGTTTTTTTTATTAACTTAACTTTTATTTAATTATCATTCTTTACTTTACTATTGTTTTTTAATTTTTCACCGTCTATTGGGGTGAAAAATTATTTCTTACAAAGTCTTTTGAAACATTGTTTGAAAATAAACCTGAACCACACCTCCAATTATGTCACAAATGGTGGGACCTGGGAAAAAGTTCAAATTGATGAGTAGAAAGGGAAAAGAAAATATAACAAAGGTAAATGGTAATGGAATAAACGTTCTTGTTTCGGGAACTGGCATTTTAATCCGAACCCCTAGCACGTAACAATTCTTTACATACAGTCCATTTCATAAAACAATTAGTGAAACAACAAAATTGTGTAAAATCAAACAGCTATCTATCCAGAAAAGTACATAAAACCTTAGATCCAACATCGGGAACACCCATTTCATTCTCCTTATTTCCAAACTTACTTGCTGCCCGCCTATGGGTAACTTTAAGCAGCATTTAAGAACTCAATCCCTTTAAGACGCATTCCATGAGGTCCAGGTCACATTTTACAGATTTGTGGTCCAAATATCGTCACAGACGGAGCATTCTTCAAAGCCATCACTAATCTGGTGAACCTAATCTTATCTAGATCCCACGAAATAATTGAAACCTTATATGGTAGCAATCTATGTGCCCTCAAGAAAAAAGACGGTGGTATTCTCCCCATAGCAGTGGGTTCAACGATTCACTCCCACTAAAAAATTCATATCTTTGGGAGGTGTGCGACACGTGTGCATTTTTGTGCAGTGGTTCAAGTGTTGCGATTCAGTAGGATTACCGTTTGAGCGCCATCCTGAGATAAAGTGTCAGAACTTTAAGTTTAAGTAAGGTTTAAGTACAAACTAATAAATTCAATAAGCCATGAAATGGCAGTAATGATAACATGATGAATAAAATACGAAATATTTGAAAAGTGACAATCACTTCTAGATTTGTGTTACACGAGACAAAAACGCATCAAAAATGTGTACCAAAATTCAGACCATCAGAAAAAATCTTCGTGTAGAGTACAAACAACAGAGTAATGTTGGATAACATGAAAGCTTTCAATGCAATTGTTTTTGGTTTTAAAAACGATCCTATACCACACTCATGGAATGGAAACTCAAAATCTTCAAAAAGTAACTAAGAGATCATCCATTATCAAAAACCGGCAGAGTTTTGTGCAAAATATTCACGAGGAAATGTCCAGTAATTAAAGAGTTACAGTTAGTAAAACCAAAAAAAAACGGATGATGTTAGGGACCTGGCTGCCCGTGTCTACACAGTTACCATATTCCTCAGCGGAGTCTATGGAAATTTACCATCCATCCATCCATTGCATGATGTAAGGGACCTGGCCATGCCTGTCTACACAGTAACCATGCCTAGCGGAGTCTATGTGAATCCTAAATCCGCTGCATAATAAAAGGAACCTGGGCGTCATTCGGTTTGTTCAGATAAGAGTAACCCAAGTTTGGGTAAATTCACTTATAATACTTATTTTTTGATACTAAAATATTAATTGTACTAGTCAAATTGAAATGAGAAGTTCCATACAAAAACTAGTCACACTGCTCAGAGAGAGATGGATGTCGGGGTTAACAAGGTGCTTAAATCAACGTCAAATGCAGCATTGGAACCATTGGGACATAAGTATCAACAAACCGTGGAATGCTGACTTTACTAAAAGACAACTATGTCCAGAATTCAAACCAGAAATCAAGCTATACTGTGTAACGTGTACCTTAGCGGTCCCGTTACATCCTTTATTTAGATCGCATATTTTTATTAACATAACCTGAAATCTGTTAGTAGACCTTTTATACGTCATATGTCAGTGTCCCAAACTTCACCATGACGTTTCTAAGGCGTGACGTTTGGGAATGTAATTCAACGATCTGTCAAACCTTCTTTCATATTGGAAAAAAAAAACTAGTAACATTTTTGACAGCTCGTTTACCGAATGAAGTTGGCATCTTTCGGTGGCCATTTTGAAGGTTCACTTTTTCTTCCTACATAGACACGCAAACATTTGCTCGTCAATTATTAATTTTTAAAAATGTGAAAGTTAAACTAAATAAGTATAATACATATTTATGGGCCAGAGGGCTATAGAGTGGTAGGACACGGCGCTTTTAGCGGTAAGTGTTCATTTTTCTACCCAATTTCGCCATTAGAACATTGAATTTTCCAACAAGAAAATGAATGAAAATTTTAACCTAACATTTCCTTGTTACAGCCGTTGATCCTAGATCTCCGTTGATCCTAGATCTCCGTTGATCCTAGATCTCCGTTGATCCTAGATCTCCGTTGATCCTAGATTGTTATCATTTAACGCCTCATTTGAGCATTTATCATGAGGATTTTCCCGTAAATTTCATTTTGGATCGTACATGTTACGTTTTATATCGGATTCCATCCCGGAATTGGTGTGATGGAATGCAGTTTTCGGCCTGTGGAATTAGTTAGATATTCGACATGTGCCTAGCTTATTCTCTATTTTAACAAATTTTGTGATAATTTGGACTTTATTTTTTTTTATAACCTAGTGTGTGGCCATGTGGCCCAGGTACTATAAGTTTGTTTATTTTTGATCATTGTATCTATATATATGACATATAAAATTAAGACAAGAACAAAGGGGCGATACCTATTATAAATTGTCATATTTTTTTTTCCTCTTTAATAAATAAAATTTGTATAAAACTTTAGAAATTTAATAAATTAATTTTTAATAATAAATTTTAAATTCTTTGATTTTTATTCACCAATATTTATTTCTTGAGGACATTTGGCGTCCCGGAATAGAGAGCACGGCTAGGTGGACCGAATCTCTGACTTGCGATTAAAAGTCCAGGCCTCGGCAAGTCTATCTGTGGAGATTTCTATCCAGCTGGCTGGCGCCCGAAGGTTTTCCCTATATCCATTTTATATATATATATTTTGTCAGCTGGAAGTAAAAGTAAGGAATTAATTGTATTGTTTTTTTTTTTTTAAATAAATTTTATTTTAAATTTTTCACCTATTGGGTGGTGAAAAATTTTCTTTGTTACAATTGGCGGCCCCGAACAGGGACTGATTTTTATTTGGGAACCTAGTTGTGTTGATTCTCATAGTATTAGTGAATAAATATTTTAATTGTTCTCGTTCTTGTCTTAATTTGTATTTTTTGTAATATTTTAAGGTGTATTGTATTCTTGTAACTTATTTTTTTTATTGTATGCCTAGATACTAAGATGTTTGTTTTAGCATAGCTAATTTAAGTGTGCTCGCAATAAGTTAATAAGCGTAGTTTATTTTGAGGCTTATATACATTTTTGTTATATACAATATCAGCAAAAATGGATGATAAACCTGAAAATGTGTCCGTTGACCCCGACCACATGATAACTTTAGATCATGATACACCGACCATGTCTAGGAACGATCATAGCCACTTGTCTCATCAAACTGTGAGTAATTACTATGTGAACAAGCGTTTTGACTTCTCGAAGCTTAACTTAACATTTAACGGAAAGACCTGCCCGATAGAATTTTTAACCCGCATCGACCCCTACGACAAGCATAAAAAAGGAAATTAGTGTACCGTCTGGCAGTAATTCAAAAATTAAACCCAATGTTTTTCAAAATCAGAAAATTATATGCAAAAAATGTAACGGTAGTGATCACATATTTTTGAATTGTCCTGTTTACCCTGGAAAGCTTTGCTTCCAATGCAAATACCCGGATGTGACCACAAAAGATTGCCCAAAATGCCACCCACCTAAAAAGGCCATTTCTTTGTTAGAAACGGAGCCAAAAAACTAAATAGGCGTCGCCGTGGCCGGTTTTCTTCAGAAAATGACAGGTGCACGACGACAGAAGACTTTGAATATTTTTCTAAAAACCCACTACATGTAAATAGTAATAATTGTAATTTAATGATGCAAGTAGCTTCCCTATTGCAATTTAAGGATTCTGATAATCGCCCTTACTTAGCATTCTCTGTGAGAGGTAGAGAATTCCTAGGCTTAATGGACAGTGGAGCCCAGATAAGTGTTTTAGGTAATAACTCTCACTTATTATTTCAAAAAATGGGATTTGACATGACACCTTCATCCTTCTCTGCTGCTACAGCTGATGGAAAGCACCAAAAAGTAATCGGTTGCATGGAATTGCCCATCAGGTGTGCTAAAAGAATCAGGCAGTGTAAGTTTGCAGTCATTCCTTCATTTACCAGTGACGTCATTCTTGGCATTGATTTTTGGATTAACTTTGACATTTTGTCCAAATTGAAAAAGGAAATTTCTATTATTAATTGTATAGAGAATGATTCCCCTTTTGAAATTTCATCAATTACCCCAGCGTCTAGTCTATCTGTCGAAGAGAAACTTAGATTAAATAAAGTAACTCAATCCTTTGAAAATATTTCTTATGAACAAAAAGGTTTGGGAAAAACAGATTTAGTCCAACATAAAATTGTAACTTTTGGTGAACCTATTAAACAACGTTATTATTCATTAAGTCCTGCTAAATTAAAAGCTTTAAATTCAGAAATCGATAAAATGTTAGCGGAAGGTATTATTCAACCCTCTAGATCGCCATGGAGTAGTCCGTTGGTTATGGTGACTAAAAAAGATGGTAGTCTTAGAGTTTGTTTAGATTCCAGGAAGTTGAATTCTGTAACTGTTCGAGATTCTTACCCTTTACCTTATATTTCTAGAATATTAGTAAACCTTAGGGATGCTAAATTCCTTAGCTCTATTGATCTCTCTAAGGCTTTTTATCAAATTATGTTAGAAGAATCTTCTAGAGAAAAGACAGCGTTTGTAGTCCCAGGTCGTGGTCTATTTGAATTCGTTAGGATGCCATTTGGTGTGACAAATGCGCCCGCCGAATTACAAAGACTTTCTGATCGTTTGTTTGGACCAGAGTTTGATAACAAACTTTTCTGTTATCTAGATGATATTATTTTAGTTTCAAAAGATTTTGAAAGTCATTTAGCATTGTTGGATAAAGTATATCAAAGATTAAAAGATTCTGGACTTACAATTAACCTAAGTAAATCTGAATTTTGCAAAGAAAAACTTAAATATCTTGGATATATTGTAGATAAAGATGGTTTACATACTGATCCTGAAAAATTAGAAATAATTAAAAATTATCCTCAACCTAAGTCTATTAAAAATGTTAGAAGTTTTATTGGTATGTGTTCTTACTATAGGAAATTTATTCCAAACTTTTCTCACTATGTAGCTCCTTTGACTAAATTGACTAGCAGTAAAAGAAATGTTAAAACTACCTTTACTTGGAATGATGATGCACAAAAGTCTTTCGATTATCTTAAAAATGCTTTAGTGACCGCCCCAGTTTTACAATGCCCTAACTTTGAAAAACCCTTTTCTATACATTGTGATGCCAGTGGTTATGCAATTGGTAGCGTCTTGATGCAAGATGATGACTCAGGTCAACAACATCCTATTGCTTACTTTTCTAAATTATTGTCTAAAGCTGAGCAGAATTATAGTGTTACTGAAAGAGAACTTTTAGCTGTTTTGTTGTCCATAGAACATTTTCGACCCTACGTAGAAGGTACTGAATTTACAGTAGTCACTGATCATGCTAGTTTAAAATGGTTGATGAATTTAACTAACCCCTCTGGTAGGTTAGCTAGATGGTCCACTCGTTTGTCACAGTATAAATTTAATATTATTCATAAAAAAGGTAGTAGTCTTACAGTCCCTGATGCTTTATCTCGTATAGAAATTGCTGAAATTGTATCATGTCCAGAGGATATCCATGATCCATGGTATTCTAAAATTTTTGTAGAATGTCAGAAACATCCTTCTAAATTTAAAACCTATAAAGTAGATAACGATACCTTATATAAATATGTAAAGTCTAAATCCCTTTTGAATAGAAATTTAGCTTGGAAAATAGTAATACCTAGAGAAAACATTTTGGAAACTATTAGAAATAATCATGATGATTTGAATTCTGGTCATTTTGGTATACATAAAACTATTGGCAAATTGCGAATGCATTACTTTTGGCCTAAAATGTTTAAAGATGTTAAAGATTATATAAATAGATGCGATAAATGCAAAGCATATAAACATTCCCCTTCAGCTCCTTTAGGTCTTATGTCTAATCCTAAGTTGGTCGATCGCCCTATGACAATGCTGTCCATCGATATTGTAGGTCCATTGCCAAAATCTTATTCTGGATGTGTTTATATACTTACGGTGGTAGATGTTTTTTCAAAATTCTGTTGGATCTTACCCATGCGTAGAGCAACTACAAGGACCATAATAAACTTACTACAAAAAGAAGTCTTCTTAAAATACGGTGTCCCAAAAATTTGCATCGTTGACAATGGTGTCCAGATGACATCCAAAGCTTTTAAATGTTTTGCTAAAGAATATAATATTCCAAAAGTATTTTATAACACTTTATATACCCCTCAGAATAATCCAGTAGAACGCTTTAACAAAACTATTGAGACTTGCTTAGCATGCTATGTTGAAAGTGACCATAGAACGTGGTCTAAATATTTACCCCATGTTCAGGCAGCTATTAATGGCACTATTAATTTAGTTACAGGATACACACCTAATTTTCTTATGTTTGGTAGGGAAGTTTTCCTTGATGGATCCTTACATAAATTTTATTCTATCTCTGACCCTTCAGAGTTAACTATTGGTAGTCGTTCAGATTATTCGGACGCACTTCTTACTTTGAGTAATATTTTTGATAAAACTGTTAGTAATCTGGCCAAGTCATATAGACGAAATGCCAAATACTACAATGAAGGAAGAAAAAGCATTTCTTATTGTGTTGGAGACACAGTTTGGAGGCGCAACTTTGTGCAATCCAATGCTGCTTCTTTCTTTTCCGCAAAATTAGCCCCTAAATTTGTTAAATGTAAAATAATAAAGAAAATTTCAGATAATGTATATTTATTAAAAGATTTGGAAAAAAATAGTACAGGTAGATACCATATAAAAGATATTCTTAAAATTTGACAAAATTAAAACTTAAAATTAATTTTAACAGGAAAAGAATCTAGCAGAAGCTAACACAATAAGGACTCATTACTATTTTGTGTAGGATTTTTTTTGGCTCCTTTGTCAGTCCTACCGATTTGTAGGTTGCGGTTTTGCCTTTGTTTGCACCGTATTACCTAATTTTGTTGTAAATATGTATAGTTTTCTTTTAAGGGATTACGGTTTAGCACATGCCCCGTATTATCCTCCTGCTTGTTCTGCTATAGTCAGTCAGGTAGTTTTGTAAATATGTACAGATCTTTTGTGGGATCATGGTTGGCACATGCTCCATGTTATCCTCCTGCTTGTGTCTGTTTTATCGGCAAGTAGATGTATATATTTTTTTCTATGTGGGTCTTTAGTACTCATCCTTGGCCTTGTCTCACACATGTGGACATGTTCGCTAGGTCCTTGCTTTAGGCAGGACGATGTTTTAGGTGTTGCTCTTTTGTAGCGCATCTTTATTTTGGATGGTTCGACAATGCGCGGCGAGGGTGCCTGAGTGCTTTGTTCGGTTGCATACCATTCCGAAAACCCCTTAGCTAGGTTAGTTCGTCAATACGCGGCGAGGGTGCCTCAGTGGATTGATCAGTTGCATACTAACTCTAGACTCTTTTTATTTTGGCTTATGTTGTGTTAGGTTGGTTTGCCATTTCACGGCGTTGATGCTTAGTGTCTTGGTCAGTAGTATACCAATCCTAATCACACACTCTTTAGAAAGTTTTCTTCCCTTCTTAGCTAGTTTGGTTTGCCATTTCACAGCGTTGATGCTAGTGTCTTGGACAGTAGTATACCAATACTATGCAATTCTAGTTTAGGAATTTTGTTTTAATGGATTGCTTCTCAATCTGTATTTATTAATGATTATTTGGTTGTTTTGGCTTACATAAATTTAGATATTTAACTTTCCTTTTGTTTGGTAGTTCCCTTTGTTTTGTCTTATAGAATTGTTTAGGGTAAAGAAAAAAAAAAGGTTTTTTTTTCTTTTCTCTAGAAAGGGGAAATTGTAACGTGTACCTTAGCGGTCCCGTTACATCCTTTATTTAGATCGCATATTTTTATTAACATAACCTGAAATCTGTTAGTAGACCTTTTATACGTCATATGTCAGTGTCCCAAACTTCACCATGACGTTTCTAAGGCGTGACGTTTGGGAATGTAATTCAACGATCTGTCAAACCTTCTTTCATATTGGAAAAAAAAAACTAGTAACATTTTTGACAGCTCGTTTACCGAATGAAGTTGGCATCTTTCGGTGGCCATTTTGAAGGTTCACTTTTTCTTCCTACATAGACACGCAAACATTTGCTCGTCAATTATTAATTTTTAAAAATGTGAAAGTTAAACTAAATAAGTATAATACATATTTATGGGCCAGAGGGCTATAGAGTGGTAGGACACGGCGCTTTTAGCGGTAAGTGTTCATTTTTCTACCCAATTTCGCCATTAGAACATTGAATTTTCCAACAAGAAAATGAATGAAAATTTTAACCTAACATTTCCTTGTTACAGCCGTTGATCCTAGATCTCCGTTGATCCTAGATCTCCGTTGATCCTAGATCTCCGTTGATCCTAGATCTCCGTTGATCCTAGATTGTTATCATTTAACGCCTCATTTGAGCATTTATCATGAGGATTTTCCCGTAAATTTCATTTTGGATCGTACATGTTACGTTTTATATCGGATTCCATCCCGGAATTGGTGTGATGGAATGCAGTTTTCGGCCTGTGGAATTAGTTAGATATTCGACATGTGCCTAGCTTATTCTCTATTTTAACAAATTTTGTGATAATTTGGACTTTATTTTTTTTTATAACCTAGTGTGTGGCCATGTGGCCCAGGTACTATAAGTTTGTTTATTTTTGATCATTGTATCTATATATATGACATATAAAATTAAGACAAGAACAAAGGGGCGATACCTATTATAAATTGTCATATTTTTTTTTCCTCTTTAATAAATAAAATTTGTATAAAACTTTAGAAATTTAATAAATTAATTTTTAATAATAAATTTTAAATTCTTTGATTTTTATTCACCAATATTTATTTCTTGAGGACATTTGGCGTCCCGGAATAGAGAGCACGGCTAGGTGGACCGAATCTCTGACTTGCGATTAAAAGTCCAGACCTCGGCAAGTCTATCTGTGGAGATTTCTATCCAGCTGGCTGGCGCCCGAAGGTTTTCCCTATATCCATTTTATATATATATATTTTGTCAGCTGGAAGTAAAAGTAAGGAATTAATTGTATTGTTTTTTTTTTTTTAAATAAATTTTATTTTAAATTTTTCACCTATTGGGTGGTGAAAAATTTTCTTTGTTACAACTGTCTTCTTCTTCTTTATGTATGTGCCCATTACTGAAGGTCAGCAGTCTGTTTTTTAAACTTCTCCTTGTCCATGGCTAGGCGGAATAGTTCTACAACTGTTATGCCAGTCCACTCCCTATGTTATGTAGCCATGACTTCACTAATCCATCCCATTTTGTCCTTTTTTTGGTCTTCAGAAAGACCTAAATAAGGATTTGCTCAAATCTAGGTAATACAAACCTAAGTTTGAGCAAATTCACTTATTTTTTTTATTTGGTTCATAAAATTGTGGGGGTCAAATTGTTCAAGATATCGCCTGACAAAAGTGCGGAGCAAATGAACAACTCTTTATTTTAACTGTGTTTTTTCTTCTTGTCATAAAGTTAAGCTGTCAGTACCTACTATAATTCTTTTCTGTTCCTTTAAAAAATAATTAAATTAGTCCTGTGAATTCGAAACCAAGTTGTTTTAATATTTTGAGCCACGAAGTGCAATCACAAATCAGAAATAACAAGGTCCATTGAATAAGCAGTCATATTGCTCAGAGAGCTAATGGATGTTGAGGTCCCAAGGAGCTTAAAAATTCTCTCTTTGGAAATAATATATTGTGGAGTTAAATGCTACTGTAATAATCGGAAACACACTGACAAATATGTTCAATCAGATTAAATATGTAAGATCAGACGATCTAGCTTCTTATTGATATGGAGAATGGTAAGAACGAAGATCATACTTGGAATAAATGTACAACCTCAAACTTTAAGAGGGCTCTCTCCGTCACTCGTTTCATACAATCGTAGTTCCAATTTCATTTGAATATTAAGCAACCAAAGTCCAAGAAATTTTGCAGACATATTCTAGAAACAAATATCTATGTCTGTGGTTTTCCAGATTTTTATTAAAATATTCGGTTTCAAAGTTACGCGGTCTTAAAAATTTTCATACAAATCTTTGAGCACCTGTAATTTTAAAACTACATATTTTTAGAAAAATCTAAAACACCACAGACACAGATATTAGTTTCTAGAATATGTCTGCAAAATTTCATGGACTTTGGTTGCTTAATATTCAAATGAAATTGGAACTACGATTGTATGAAACGAGTGGAAACGAGTGACGGAGAGAGCCCTGTTAAACAAAAATCTTTAAACTTTTCTCAAATAACTCATCAAAGAAAAGAATCAGACTACCAAGTCGTTCTGCTCAGAGAGATGAATATGAATTATGCTGTCCTATTTGGAAAATTAATAAAATCTTTAAACTTTTCTCAACTCATCATCAAACAATAAATGCAACCATGGAATAGAACCACGGAGTGTAGGCATCCCTGAAAGTCAACTATGCCCAGAAGTGCACCTGCGTCCATTAAGACATTGAATAATGTTGATTACCCTTGATAATTCTAAATTTGATCCTTTATTTTTCACTGTAGTGTTGACTGTTGAGTAGGACTTACAAGAGGCAGTACATTTGCCCCGTAGGTACATGACGTCAAAATGTAAAAGCGACTCAACGTTTCAAAATGTACTACTTCACATTTTATGTCGCGTTCGTGCGTACGAGTTTGAGTGTACATTGCACTGAGAGTAGCCGCTACTCTTACAAACTCTTCAAGTCATGTCCTACCCAAGAACTACACAAGAAAAGTAGCGATTTGTGTTCTCATTTTTATTGAAGTTGAAATCAAAGAGAATATAAACACTACGGTTGAAATTTTTTCTCAAATGGTGTTTAAAGCTACGTTAGAGCAATTTTTTTTACTGAGTGTCTAACGCAAGCTAAATTGAGCAGTATCTCTTAAAATTATGAACATTTAGAATATTTGTAACCAAAATGGCGGCCTCGAAACATTTTGATTTTGAAAACTTGAAAAAATATAGAAAATACAAAATACCTTTGATAGATTAATAACTGCGGAACACCATGATAAACAAGATATAAGATTCGATTTATAAGAGTAATAATGTCTTTAACATTCGGTAGAATAAACAGCTGCGGCAATTCCAAATCCAAAATGGAGGGCTAAGGCCCAAAATACAATATTCTCTTGTGAAGTCGAACCATGGCAAAGCACATGAAATATAAATTCAACCTCAGGCTCACCTACTAATAAGTTTTATATACAATTATTACAGAAATCCACCATTACACCACCAAAACAACACGTCCCACGTCCCAAAAATCAAAATGAAAAATTGCGTAGAGAAATTATTCCATTCCGTCTGCGAAAGTGCGAAAAAAGTTGTAATAATTACCATAGACTAGAGCACAGAATAAGCATAGAGACTTTACATGCTCTAGCCTCTATGTACGCGAGACACAGACCTTTACTGATACAAGTACGCTGGACCTACGATTACTAAACACACCTAAATAGGTAGGTAGTCCGTACAAAATTACTTTTATCCTATAAAATATTATGTCAAACGAAAATTATAGATCATTTAATTATTATCTGTACCACCAAATGCTTAGGACAAACAGTAAACAGCAAGCGTGAACGGGCGTTTGCGTACCTGTTTGCCAACTCTTTGAAGTGTTCCGATTGGGAGGTAAGCCATTTGTGGTGTTTGCTTGCTTGCTTGCTATATTGTTTTTGCAACAAGCATGAAGCTGCACCATGATAGCAGCAATGAATGTAGGTACTTGTTTAAGCTACAATTCAATGACGCTAGAAAATGTGTCAATTCGAAGGATACCACTGGGCGTACCGGGAATCAAAATTGACACTTTTTCCTCGTGTTGATAAGTCTCCATCGGTAAAATTTAAATCTGTGTACATTCAGAAGACGCTCATAAGGCTTTATAAGCGCTAAAATGGTGACAAACAAGTTGCTTCAAAAACCAAGCCAGTCCAGCGTACTATTAATAATATAGGTCTGTGGTAAGAGCTATAGAGTTACAGAGAACCAAAGATAAATAACCAGATAACAGAATGTGAGAGAGACCACAGACCTCAATAGACCATCCATAGACCGTGTCTATGGATTTAAACTACTAACAGACTCACCAACTTGATTGTTACTTGGCAGTGAGTAGGTACCTACCTATCATGGAAACGGGTAACGTTGATAGGAAGCGAAAGTTTTTAGGATACCATTAAAAACTATTGCATAAAATATGTGGTTTATGGAATTAAGTGTTATTAAACAACTATATACGTGCAATATAAAAAAGATAAAAGGCACCTTTAAATCTGACTTTTGTGCTAATTACAAAATTACCACAATTTTGTAGTCACTAATCTAATGCGGCCATGTGGCTCTCGTAGGTCTAGAACTCTAGACTAAATTATTGTAACACTCAAAACGACATCTAAACACTATTTAAGGGTTCGTTTTGGATTTTAAAACAATAAAACAATAGAATTGTGTGTATCGTTTTAATAATATTCGAATTTCGAAGTTTTAAGAAGTTATTTTACTTTGAATAATTTAGTAAGTACATGCCGTAAAACTTAATATAATATATGTACGTTTAAAAATAGGTCTGTAATTTTATAGCGTAAGGGTCACCTACCACATATTTAAAATTTGGATGACGTGTGTGTGGGTATGTGTGCGTGCGTGTTTGTGTGTGTGTGTGTGTGCATGCGTGTGTGTATTTGCGTGTGTGTGTGTGAGTGTGTGTGTGTGTGTGTGTGTGTGTGTGTGTGTGTGTGTGTGTGTGTAAAGACGATCAAAGCAAATCGGAATTTATAGACACCTATATTTTATACTATGAAGATATGAGTAATTATAGTCTGCTGAAATAAAATTCCACCTATACATACTTAAATTATAATTATTATTGATTCTAATGTTACCCTTCGCAACCGGTTTTGATACATAATAATCTAATATATTATATTATAAACATTAAACATCTACACTCTAGTACACATGATCACATAACACTACACAAATATTGTCAAATACAGGAACTTTGAGAAGTAAAACTATTCTTATTTATTAAAAAAAAATCTGACTTATGGTTTAAGTTACTGCTAGGTTTATTTTTATTGGTTTCCAAGTTGCAACTGCAAAACCATCCTTATTTTTCTTTTAGAATCGATTTGTTTTCTCTTCTTTACCTTATTAATACCTGGTATTTATTGAAAAGGGTTTTCAAGAATTGGGAACCTACATATTATTAAAATGTTCTAGGGTTATAAACACACTGATGTGGACTTATACAAGTATCGACGCTAGGAGTCATGTTGTACAAAACGACAGTTATTTTTTGTGCCGATTCGAAGCACCCGACCGAGCGTACCGGGAATCAAAATTAACTTGTGTGATCTAGATTCTAGATGTCTCATCAGTGATGAACATTTATTATTTATTCTTTTTTTATATTTTGTTAGCATTCATGTCTTATATCATAAAAAAAATACAATATTACAACATGAAGCCCCTTCAGGGCGTTGCATAGTAAAGGTAATTACAATAATTTTAACTAAATTGTTTGGCAGTTAATAGAATTATTCTAGGATTTCGTCTGTGTTGGTGTTAGCTGGCGGGCGTGCTCTGCCTTTTTGGTGTGTTTTTTTTTTTGTTAAAACTGACTGGAAAGCGCTTTAAGGGGGTACCGTGCGTGTGTCGGCGAGCGCCGGCACAGACGGGGTCCATACTTGTATAGTTTAACTAACTTGTTACAAATAACTACAAACTTGACATTGGCTAATCTTTGTAAAGCCAGACGAGAGAGAAAAAAAAATTAAGTGCCAAACAATTTAGTTCCGAGTACGCTCACAATGCTTCATCAGCGCCAAAATGGCGAAAATCAAGGTGCTTCAAAAACAGCTCCGCCATCACTATAATACGTACGAGTTAGCTGTGCACCTGTAGTTGATGACGTCACAATGCGAGCGAGCGAGAGATGGATATGAGAGTCATAGTGAGAGAGCGAGAGAAACGAATTTAATTGAGGTGCACAGTTAGCTCGTACGGGTTATAAGTCCTTATTAATGGAAATCAGTGGTTCTACAAAATACTTAAACAGCACATACATATTATAGCACTAACGCCACCTATTATCATTTATCACCTATTTATCGATTAGTAAAACTATGCAATTTAATGCAATCTACTAATTGAATTATTTAAAGTTTAAATTTTTTAAGTAGGTCTCATAAAACTCTATCAAGAAATATTATTCACAAGTACCTACGTAATTTTACATAAAAGTTGATTGATTATAACTATTATTTTAAACTTTCTGAATTAAATAATTAAGATGCTGTTCTTAAATGTAGAGTTGGTACATTTTACTTTCGATTCTTTGTTTATGAAATTATTGCGTCAAAGGGCAATCTAATTATAATTATTAATAATAAGTAATAATAAATAAATATTAGGTACTATTATTTATAAATAGTTGGTATGATTGAATTCACATTAATGCCACATATTTACGAACCACAAGATATGAATTTATGTTACAATAGGTACCAATTTATATTAATCCATAGTAAAACGATTAAACATTTATATCTTTAGAGTATTACAAAAACATCTGGCCTACCAATTAACTAGTAAGTTAAGTATGTTTCTGAAAAATTAAAAATAAGTGCCTGACTAGGAAAGTATGCACTGGAATTTAACAAGTGTATATTAAAAATTTATAACACCCCCGACAAGTGAAGGTTACAGTAACTAGAAAAGAGCTGATAACTTTCAAACCGAATTTCTTGAATCATAGCTAAGAACACTCTCGATCAAGCCACCTTTCAAACAAAAAAAACTAAATTAAAATCGGTTCATTAGTTTAGGGGCTACGATGCCACAGACAGATACACAGATATACACGTCAAACTTATAACACCCCTATTTTTCGGGTCGGGGGGTTAAAAAAAATACGAAAACTAAACTAAGTGTTTAGTGTACGACTATTAAAATCGTTTTATAACGTAGATATTAATAGACTAGCTGTGCCCGCGACTTCGTTCGCGTGGAATAGTGACTTTTCGGGCAGCATATACTCTGTACGTTAAAAATGTTCGCCGTGATTATTTAAATTGACATATTTTTTTTATTTATAAACCGATTGACATGAAATAAACACTAAATGTTAAGTGAAGCTTACTACAATATATTAGTGAAAACCGTATCTAAATCGAATAAGCCGTTTCTGATATTAGCGTGCACAAACACACAGACAAACAGACAAAAAAAATTAATTACAATTTCGGGTTCGGCATCGATATAATAACAACCCCTGCTACTTTTTTTTATATATTTCCATTGTACAGACACCACTTTTCTACAATTTTATTATTATTAGATGTATAGGTAGAAAAATAACTGATTTCTTTTTGTGGTTATTTCGTCATCTCAACCCATTGTCGGCACACTACTGAGCATTCTCTCGGAATAAAAAGAATTTAGGGTCTAAGACCATAGTGGCATAGTTCATAGTCTAAATATACCTACTATTATTATAAGAGAAAAAGGTGATTGATTGACTGATCTACCAATAATATAGCTCAAACTACAGGATGGATCGCGCTGTGGCATGCAGCTTTTATGACGTGAAAAGGATCTTGAAATTCTACCCCAAAGGGGATAAAAAGGGGGGCTGAAAGTGTAGTTCACGCGGAAAAGGTCGCGGGCTAAAGCTAGTCTTAATCCTATTATATATTATACTAGCTGATGCCCGCAGCTTCGCCCGCGTGGATTGGTCAGATCCCCTGCAGCATCAGGATTGAGGAGTTGGACTCCAAATTTTTTATGAAACAATGTCGCAAAGTTCCCCTATCGATTAAAAAAGAAATGACGCAAATCGGTTCAGAAATCTCGGAGATTTCGGTGTACATAGGTAGAAAAACACAACTCCCTTTTTGAAAGTCGGTTAAAAAAGTATTTTACGCTAATAAGCCTTAAGCTTTAAGCCTATTTTACGCCCTGGTCAATCCTCTACTTGCCTGTGAAAGTCCCGTCGAAATCGGTTCAGCCGTTCCAAAGATTAGCCTTTTCAAACAGACAGACAGACAGACAGACAGACAGACAGACAGACAGACAAAAATTTTAAAAACGTGTGATTCAGTGTTGGTATCGTTCAAATAACCATATGAGCTTAATATGAGGTAGTTATTTCGAAATTACAGACAGACACTCCAATTTTATTTATTAGTATAGATATATTAATATTTGTGAAAGTGTGGATGCTTGTTACTCAATCACGCAAAAACAGCTGAATGGATTTGGATGTGGAGATAGATTATAACCCTGGATTAACATATAGGCTACTTTTTATCCCGGAAAATCAAAGAGTTCCCGCGGGATTTGGAAAAATGTAAATCCACGCGGACGAAGTCGCGGGCATCAGCTAGTGTGGTTATAAAATAATAAATAAATTAATACACATACACTACATAGTAAATTAAAACGTTAAATTCCCTGTGAAAATTACGATAAATAAATTATTAGGTAAAGTAAGTTATAATATTTTATAGTGTTCAATGCTTAAATTAAAATTATAACTTTCGGTAAGTATATTTTACTTTTACACTATATACAGTTTTTTAAAATTACTAAAATCGAGAAACTTTATTAATTTTACAAGAATTATAACTTGGTACTAAACAATGTCTACGTATTGTACGAAAAACTATTGAAATTAAGTTAACATTTAATTTAACGCCATCTAGTGAGAAGTGGCTGTAGCATAGCTTTTCTACTACATACTAGATGGCGCTGCTAGTTCATGTCGTAGTTAAATAATATTTTTTGTTTATTGACATCCACGATACATTATAAATCGACAAAAGATCCTAGAAAAGATTTGCGTGTCCAATTCACTTTTCAGTACAGATAATTAAAACTCATTATTTCAAATAATTAAATAATAAAGATATACTGCCATCTAGTATGCAGAAGATAGAAACATTACTTTTTCTACTGCCTCCTAGATGGCGTTGGCTGTTTATGTCGTAATTTAAAATAACAATTAATTGTTTTATTGACAACACGATAAATTAGAAATTGACAAAAAGTAATAGAAAAAGATTCTCTTGTGTCCAATGTACTTTTCGATAAAGAAAATTATATACCTCAAGAATTAAATATAATTAAATGGACGTCTAGTGAGCAGGAGTAAGAAGCTTTACTTTTCTAATGCTTACTAGATGGCGTTAGTAGTTGTGACAAAAGAGTTTCTTTTTGGTTTGATGTACAAGTTAAGGTGCATGACACGGGTCTGCCCGCGAAATTCAAAATTAATTTGGTTTTTCGCAATTTGTAAACTAATACGACAACGTAAGCTGGTATTCTAATTCCGACAATGACAGTATCATCCTCACAGGCTTACATAAAAATCTTTACTTGAAAGGGTCCAGTTTAAGAAATTAGCTCTAGTATCGACTATAACTCACAATTCTTCAACAAGGGCTAATTTCTTAAACTGGACCCTTTCAAGTAAAGATTTTTATATAAACCTGTGAGGTTGATACTGCTATTGGCGCAATTAAAATGCCAAAAGCCTACGTAGTCGTATTAGTTTACAAATTGCAAAAAACCAAATTGCAGACCCATCTTCATGCACTTTGAATAATAATGACACAAGACTGTTAATGAGATTTTGTATAACAATATTCATGTACGTTTTAATACGGCAGGTTATCCCTCAGGAAGGCTTGTTTCATGACGCCCCGTCCCAAGCACTTGCCCCACCAAGAACGATGTGTGCAGACCTTCACCGGCTTCAGTATGAAACACTTGGTTTGGACAATGTTGAAGAATAGCTTCCCGACCATGTTGGATACCGACGTGTCGGCCAACTTGAGACATGCCCGAAACCTGGAAACATAAATAAACCATTTTTATCTTTTTTGACCGACTTCAAAAAAAGGACTTCAAAACGACTTCTCAATTCGTCGGAATCTTTTTTTTTTTCACTATAGACAAGCGCTTGACCACAATCACACCTGATGGAAAGTGATGATGTGGTCTAAGATGGGACGCGTTTACCTAGAAGGTGCCTATTCACTCTTGTTTTAAAGATACCCGGATTGTAATTGGTAGGAAACACAGATCGCGGAAGAGTATTCCAAACCTTAGCCATGCGTATGAGGAATGAAGACGCAAAACGTTTCGTGCGTGTAGATGGAATGTCGACGACATAAGAATGGAAACTCGCCCGACGTCTTGCGGTCTTTAATGTATGTTCACCGATTACTCAAAGACCCCTGAACCGATTTGGAATTTTTTTTTTTTGTTCGAAAGGGTATACTGTGCAGGTGGTCCCATATAAATTTGGTGAAGATCTGATGAATATCTTCGGAGATGGAGAACAGAACTCCTCAATGGATAAGAGCAAATTGCTCGCGATCAGTATAATAGCTTATTAAACAGTAGGGTTTTAACTGGGCATAGCATATTATAGTACAGTGGGGCCACTAAAAATTGTGAAATAAAAAATTTTCAAAAGAAAAATAAAACCGACTTCAAAAACCATAAGCACTAATTTTTTTATTGTAATTTACATAATCTTAGAAGAAATCTTTCTAGAAATCTTTGTGTCAGAAGTTCCCCTGTCATGAACAGTGGTTTTATGGAACAATTTATGGTAGTCGTATGGTGGTCATATAGTGGTTATATTAAGGGGTATGACGGATTTTTATTGTCACTTTTTACTGTGTGTTTTATTATTTTCGTCAGCATTTTACATTTATCCCCCCTTTAACAAAGTTAACGTCTTTCGGTTCAGATTTATTAGCATCTCATAATTTAAGGTTACATTCTTGTCCCTAAGACATAAGACATATCCACGCGGACAACGCCGCAGGCATCAGCTATATTCTATGCGCGAAAAGAAATTAGTATAGCGCTCTCTCTTTTACACAATCCCATACAAATGATAGAGAAAAAAATCTCAATGGGTGTTCACCATTATTAGTCACCAACCTAGCAAAAGCATGTTTTTAAAACATTCGAAATTAAATTAGAAAACATAGTTTCGTTTGTGATTGGTTGGTGACTCAAAATAGTTAGCGCTCACTGAGATTTTTTTCTCTATCATTTGTATGGGATTACGTAACAGAGAGAGAGAGAGAGCGATATACATATAAGTACTAACTTTTTTCCGCGGATAAGTTATATTTTTTTTTTAAATTCTTTATTCAGATACCAGTTAGACCTTGACTGCAATATCACCTGGTGGTAAGTGATGATGCAGGCTAAGATGGAAGCGGGCTAACCTAGAAGGGGTATGGCAGTTTTCATTAAATCCATACTCCTTCGGTTTCTACACGGCATCGTACCGGAACGCTAAATCGCTTGTCGGTACGGCCTTGCCAGTATGTAGATTGGTAACTAGCCACGGCCGAAGCCTCCCACCAGAGATAGTTTCGAAGAATTCTCGATCCTAAAACTTTTAAAAGAGCGAATAAAACCATAATAATATCCCGATGCACCGCACTATAAACGTTCGGAAATGGAGTGCATTTGACATTGACATATGCCACTGACATAAAGGCAGTTTCGCGCCATTTATTGCGCCGAGGTGTTTCTGAACGGATATATTTTTGAAGATGGCCGATAATTCTTTATTATTATTGTTTGTTCTATTTTTGAATCTACAATAGTACAGTGGACCCCCGGTAAACCGACAAACGTTTTGCAGGACGTTGTCGAACTATCGAATTTGTCGGATTATAAAGTACTGCCTAAGACCCCCTATAGTCCGGATTTTTTTACAAAAGAGTTCCTTGTAATCCTAATGTAATAAGATTCTATATGTTATACATACTCTGAAGTACAAATCATACTTAACTATGTATGTCAAATTTAATAAATTCAATAATAATAGACATGTCGGATTACAGGGGGTGCCGGATTAGACAGGGGCCGGATTACCCGGGGTACACTGTAATCGGGTATTTACAATAGAGTGGTGAATGGCGAAGACCTCCAGTAGGAAGACAGATGACACCAAACGGGTCGCAGAGAGACCGTAGCAGGTGGAAGTCCCACTATGTCCAGCAGTGGGCGTCTATCAGTTGATCATGAGCAACATGAGAATGGTGATGACCGCCCGCATCATGGGAATTTCGAAAAATAGAATAGAATAGATTTTTATTCAAGTAAACTTTTTACAAGTACTTCTGAATCGTCAAAATAATCTACCACTGGTTCGGAATGCCGTTCCTACCGAAAAGAACCAGCAAGAAACTCGGCGGCTGCTCTTTTCAAGTGTTCAATTTACAATATTATGCCCATACTGTGACTATGTACATACAAGCAATTGCAGCCCCGCGCATTGCTGGAACGAGTCAAATCCATGCTTTTTTTGTCATTTACATAATCTTCGATTGTATAATATGCTTTTTCAGTAGTAACTATACTTTTAATGTATTTGTTAAACTTGTGTGAATCCGACCTTATTCCTTCTATCTACATTATAAAGGGAACTTCCAGCTTTCTATAAGAACGCGACAGGTTGAGATGGCAATCGGGATGGACGCCCCGCAGCCCTCGCACTAACGCGGTGCGGGACAGGGCGAGTGACTCGCGGATGTGCGGGGCGTCCCCCCGCCTCATACCCCGATAGTCATCTCCACCTGTCGCGTATTTTAGGGCTAAGGGTTTAGGGTGGTTTAGGCTTGGGTGTTTATGAGTCAGTCTATGAGTGAAACGGGACTTTTTTTAGGGTTCCGTGAGTTAAGTTCCTTTCACGTTTTGCCACGGAACCTTGTCTAATAGTAGCTAAAATTGCCAAGGCAAAACAACCTGCACTCAGCAAAAGTTAAAATCGCAGTTAAAAGATAAACCGAACCAAACAACGCCCAGTTAGCGCGATCGGTCAAAAAAATATCACGCGGTTAAAAAAACAATGACACCCGGTCAGTTTTCTCAGGGATTACTACGAGGGATTTAGGAATTAGGCCATAGGCATGTATTGGCAGACAATTCGCACTTTATTGTGAATGGACTAGGAATGGACTATGGCGGAAAAACTTCTGGGGGTCTCCTCTCAGAATGAGCAGTTTAATGCAACCCTTTAATTATTCCTCTTACATATTTGATTTATCGTGCAAAATGTCGGAAAAAATACCCGGGTACGGAACCCTCGGTGCGCGAGTCTGATTCGCACTTGGCCGGTTTTTTCGTACTTATAAGAACAAAATATACTTATAAGAACAAAATATCATGCGGGCTAAAGTCGTAACTCAGAAGCCAAGTCTTTCCGCTGGTCGCCGCGGCGGCTAACGAGTGGAAAAAAAGAAAAACAATAAGAAATGGCGTTATTCGCTAATTCCTTTTCGGGTGTGCTCAAATCCCCTTTTGTTCTTAAGTCGCCCGCATGGCCCGCTGTTTGGCACTTGTAACCTAACTAAGCCACTTACTAGGGTTGAGCTATCGATACATCGATAAAATCCGAACTGTCGATAGTACAAGTGTAAATTAAAAATTTATAACACCCCCGACAAAGTATTAGAGTTTTCCAAAACATCATTTTCAAATAAATAATTATGTATCTAGGCAACGTCCATCTTGACAGCTAGTCATTTGTCAATTGACATAATATTATGAACCTAACGGTCTGTTACAAAGTTACAAGAAAACTAGAAAAGAGCTGATAACTTTTAAACGGCTGAACCAATTTTCTTGGATTATAGCTAAGAACACTCTCGATCAAGCCACCTTTCAAATAAAAAAAACTAAAATAAAATCGGTTCATTCGTTTAGGCGCTACGATGCCACAGACAGATACACAGATACACACGTCAAACTTATAACACCCCTCTTTTTTGGGTCGGGGGTTAAAAATTAAAACCTTTGCTTTAATCGCTTAATTTTTTAATTGCATTGCAATTAGACATTGTAAGGTCTACATCTTCTGAGGATGCTCCGGTGTCGGGGCGAAACGCGCGTCGAGTGGTGTTGGAATTTGTGTGGTGCTGCGTACCATACAGATTTCTTTGGTTCGGCAAATTAAGCTTTTGGTTCCTTGTATATCGTGGACTTTTGCAAAATAACGCCTGCTTCTATAATACATTTAAAATTAAAATGTCAACATTTTATAATCTTGATTCGGTGTCGAGACTCGAGAGCCTTGGTCCGTGGGGTCCTAGCGCTATAAGGCTTTTTAGGGAAATATCAAAAAGGTTAGTCGACATCACAGGAGACCGAAGAGCTGGCAGCTACCTCGGACAAAGAATTAGTCTAGCCATTCAAAGGGGGAACGCTGCCAGTATCTTCGGAACCGAAGTCCCTTTAGGCACTTCTTTAATAATTTATTTTAGATATTATATTATATTATTTTTTAAGGTTTTTAGTTTTAGGTTCATTGTTTTAATAATTTAGATTTAAGATGTTCTGAAATTAAATATTTATCTTGTATCTACCTCTTTCATTTGTATAGAATAAGCCATTGTATCTCTAAAAATCTCACACAATGCAAAAATACAAATTTGAAATACTGTTAATCTGATTTTAAAAGGCTTAAGTCTATAATATAAAAAGAAAAGCTGGCTGACTGACTGACTGATTTATCGATGCACAGCTCAAACTACTGGACGGATTGGGCTGAAATTTGACTTGCAGATAGTTATTATGACGTAGACATCCGCTAAGAAACGATTTTTGAAAATTCAACCCCTAAGTGGGTAAAATAGGGGTTTAAAAGTGTGGTCCTAAAAGTCACTGACTCTTTGGACCTACTCTTTGGACACAGCTAGTAAATTATATGTATAGTTTTAGTAGTAGTTTTTCGTAGCTAAAGTCGTAACCTACAAGTAAAGTTTTTTCGCTGACCGACGCGGCGCCTAACGAGTAAAAAAAACGGATCAAGTGCGTCCACCAAGTTGGAGAACGACCACGTGGACGTTGTCCTCCACTCGACCTTGTACCACGAGGTCGATTTAATTGATCGATATTGGACTTATCGACACAAAATTATTACATCCCTAGTCGCCCTGCCGCTTGACCAGAAGAACTTCGCAAAATCAAACGAGTGAATGGGAGCCCGTCTCGATCGTACAGAGTAGTTTGTTGTAGAGCTCACGGGTTTTATTTCTACCTGCATTTTTAGGGTTCTATATATCTCTTCAGAAAAGAGAAACCGTTATAGGATCACTTCGTTGTCTGCCTGATAAGATCCGACAAGGGGATCATAACCTATAGACCTACTATATGTAGAGTCTAGAGTACCTACTTTCCGCTGACCTAGAATCATGAAACTTGGCAGAACTGTCTTATACCACAAGTAAAGGGAAAAGTGATGTCTAATGTCACGAGGTTTGACAGTTTCAAATAATTAAGTTTGTAATGGTTTGGTTTGTAATGTTTGTAAGTAATAATTAATTTATTTTTTAGGGTTCCGTACCTCAAAAGGAAAAACGGAATCCTTATAGGATCACTTTGTTGTCTGTCTGTCTGTCAAGAAACCTATAGGGTACTTCCCGTTGACCTAGAATCATAAAATTTGGCAGGTAGGTAGGTCTTATAACACAAGTACAGGAATAAATCTGAAAACCGCGAATTGGCGGTTATATCATTAAAAAAAATAAAACGTGTTTAAATTTTCAAAGTAAGATAACTATACCAAGTGGGGTATCATATGAAAGGGCTTTACCTGAAAATTCTAAAACAGATTTTTTTTTATTTTTATGTATATGAGTTTTTGACTAATCGTGCAAAATGTAAAAAATACCCGAGTACGGAACTCTCAGTGCGCGAGTCTGACTTGCACTTGGCCGGTTTTTTTTTCATATTACGTTGATAAGAAATTTAATGCGAACACAATTTAGTTGTTATCAGAATCAGTACTATACCGGTCGAGTTTCGCGTCCCACGAGTTTTGTTTGAGATTTCGCCATAGCCTCTGTGTTAGGTTAGTCTACGCGAAATACATACACAGAGAAACCTCTAAAGGGCTCGTTAAGTGCGAAATAAGTACCGCTTGTCAGCTTGCAGTAATCCCGCGCGCCGCACTACCAAACTATACTGATATTTCACCTATAATCCGATTTAGCCGAACGGTGGGGTCTCAAGGTGCTAGAATGGCGACCTCTCATCAGAAAGCGCAGCGTCGTAAGACCCCCTATCGTAGGGAGCCCGTGGATTTATTCGACCCGTGACCCTGCAAGATACCTATGTCCAGCAGTGGACATCTATCGGTGGATAATGATGATCAATTGATTACTAAATGATGAATCGGCTAAATCGGAGTATCACACTAATATTATAAAGGAGAAAGTTTGTATGTATGTATGTGTGTGTGTGTGTGTGTGTGTTGTGTGTGTATGTTTGTTACTCCTTCACGCAAAAACCACTGGACGGATTGGGCTGAAATTTAGAATGGAGATAGATTATACCCTGGATTAGCACATAGGCTACTTTTTACCCCGGAAAATCAAAGAGTTCCCACGGGAATTTAAAAAAACCTACATCCGCGCGAACGAAGTCGCGGGTGTCAGCTAGTACGTGATATGTCAGTATAATTTGTTAGGTAGATCCATGGAGTTATAATTCGGCTAAATCGGAGTATCTATAGGTGAAAGGTAAATATAGTTGGATTGTTGGATTTCGCCATAGCCTCTGTGTTAGGTTAGTCTACGCGAAATGCATACACAGAGAAACCTCTAAAAGGGCTCGTTAAGTGCGAAATAAGTACCGCTTTGTCAGCTTGCAGTAATCCCGCGCGCCGCACTACCAAACTATACCTACCGATATTTCACCTATACTCCGATTTTGCCGATTTTTAACCCCAAGGACTAACTTAACAAACTATACCTACATTTAACCTATAGGTACTCCCTCATGATCAACCCATTTCCGCCCCACTACTGAGTACGGATCTCCGCTCGGAATGAGAAGGGTTTAGGCCATAGTCTGCCACGCTGGCCCAATGCGGATTGGCAGACCAACCTTTGAGAACATGGAGAACTCTCAGGCATGCAGGTTTCCTCAAGATGTTTTCCTTCACCGTTAAAGCAAGTGATATTTAATTGCTTAAAACGCACATTACTGAAAAGTTAGTGGTGCGTGCCCGGGATCGAACCCCCGACCTCCGATTAGGAGGCGGACGTTCTAACCACTAAGCTATCACAGCTTGGGTAATACTCCGATTTTGCCTATTAATAATAATAATCAGTAAAATGTGCGCATTTGTCCTATCCGTACCCTCATACATACAAGAAATAGCACTTTTTAATATTTTTAATTTTCATGTCGGCCGTTCTTTAATTTTTATATTTTTTATTAGTTATGAAAATTACAACTTTTCACGAGATACCAGCCCTCTAATTCTCAGGCCACATTAAGGTTAACGTGAATGTCCAACAACGCCATAATTATCGCGATAATTAACGCGTTAAAAACTGAGTGGCCATACATTCGAACGGTTTAGGTATAGGTTTAGGTTGAGGTTTAGGTGAATTGGAGTTAAAATTGTCTAACGCTATACGGCATAGTGAATGCCATTGTACGTTGATCGTGGCTACATCTACGTTTAACGGAAACGCCGTTGAACAGCGCGTTATTGGCCGTTAATGTGGCCGAGCCATGACAGACGGATATACGGACGAACAGCGGAGGCTTAGTAATGGGATCCCGTTTTCACCATTTGGGTACGGAACCCTAAAAAAAGAGTACCTATAGACGAGAAGAGTACACTCAATTAGTTCCCTGTATCTTCACACTCTTATAAAGACGAACCTATTCACTCTTCACAAAGCCTCCGTACATTGATATAGATACATATTACTTGTCAAAGATACACAGTCCTCTTAGCACTATGTAAGATTGCCCCATATTTTACGGGTTACCCCGTATTTCACAGTATGATCGATAATACTTACAGAAACCCGTAATTGCGAAAATAAAATACGGGGTAAATAAATCCCCCGTATTTTTTACTAGCTGACGCCCGCGACTTCGTCCGCGTGGATTTAGGTTTTCCGAAATCCTGCGGGAGCTCTTTGATTTTCCGGGATAAAAAGTAGCCTATGTGCTAATTCAGGATAATATCTACCTCCATTCCAAATTTCAGCCAATTCCGTTCAGTATTTTTTGCGTGAAAGAGTAACAAACTTATACACACATACAAACAAACTTTCGCCTTTATAATATTGGTGTGACAGTTCAACCGGAGCAGGCTGGCGAAACCATACCTAACGTTTTTCTTGGGTAGAATGAATATTTTCCTTGCATACAAAGTAAAAAAATCTCCCGTAAAAAATCTTAAACCCGTATTTTTTATGCTGATGACCCGTAAATCAAGAAGTGGCAGGCGACAACAATGTATCATCGTCATCTCAACCCATCTACTATTGAGCACGGGGGTCCTCTCAGAATAAGAAGGGTTTAGCAAGGTGGGTTCCCAACGAGTCACACCAAAACGAGTAGAGGTGAACAGAGGTTCCCGGAGTTTTTTTCTCATACCACTTTCAAAATTTAGCTAGTTCCAGGGGACCTCCTGCAGCTACATTTCTAGTTTCTACCATACTTTCAAAACTCGAAAAAAAAGTGAAGTGTGACTATCGATAGTCTGACTGATGATAAGACTGAATGATGATTCAGTGATGACTCACCACCAGATGAGATCGCAGTCAAGGGCTAACTTGTATCGGAATAAAAAATATCTAGTTTGGTAAAATATCAACGTCTGCGCGCTCATATTTCGTAGACAACTGGCCGTTTACAAGATGACACGAGTCATGAGCCCGCCGCCATCTTCGAGACGTTCGAAATTCGAAAATCGCGCTCGCCTGAACGCGCGACTAATGGCGCGGAAACCATAGACTAAAGATGTTTTTTAAAATATTTTTTTCAATATTAAAAGTTTTGATACAGATATTTTAGGGCAAAGGAGTGGATCGGCTCGTTTATACTGACATTATTTAAATTAAATTCAGCATACTACTAGTATAATTCGATTTTTGTATTTTCTAACAGTCTGATTATTTCAAAAACTTAAATAACTTTAAAATTAATTATTTTAAATGTGATTGCTTTTGTAAACAATCGTCATTCCCCGCCAGAAGATGCCATATTGAATCTCCACTTATTTATTTTTGTATTTTCTAATTAAGTCTCGATTATTTCAATTAACTAGCATAAAATGTTAGTGCAAAGTGTAAATTAACTATTATTAACAGTGGCATTTGCATTAATTGTAAACAATGGCCATTTCCCGCCAAAAGTGCTGTCAAAAGGCGCCATCTTGAATCTCCGCTTATGGGTGCGTTCCTTTATCGCCACGCTTGACAGCGCATAATGTGAAAAATACCGCGTAGGTTAAATACAGCGGCTGACAATACATAAATTATGAACGTCAAATAGGGTTCTTTGTACGTAGGTATCTGCGATATCTATTTTCTTGTTTATTCGGGCGGAAAGGTCTTTTTGTTGGTCACGGGGAAGTTCGCGATTAATAAATGCCCGACCGAATGTTGCCATGTCAAAATTTTATTACAATGCCTTTGGGATGGTAAGCCATGACTGTTTTTCTTTTTATTTATATTTTTATATTACTAGATGACGCCCGTGACTTCGTCCGCGTTGATTTAGGCTTTTAAAGACCCCGTGGGAACTCTTTGATTTTCCAGGATAAAAAACTGCCTATGTCAATTACATGGACGCAAGCTACCTCATTACAAAATTTCATACAAATCGGTTAAGCAGATGGGTCTTTGGGAATCCCGTGAGAACTATTTGATTTTCCGGGATAAAAAGTAGCCTGTGTCCGTCCCCGGGATATAAGCTAATTCTGTACCGAATTTCATCAAAATTAGTTTTACTGCTGGGCCGTGAAAAGCTAGCTGACAGACAGACAGACACACCTTTTTAATCACACTAATATTATAAAGGCGAAAGTTTGTATGTGTGTGTGTGTGTGTGTGTGACTGTGTATGTTTGTTACTCCTTCATCACACTAATATTATAAAGGCGAAAGTTTGTATGTGTGTGTGTGTGTGTGTATGTTTGTTACTCCTTCACGCAAAAACTACTGGACGGATTTGACTGAAATTCGGAATGGAGATAGATAATATCCTGGATTAGCACATAGGCTACTTTTTATCCTGGAAAACCAAAGAGTTCCCACGGGATTTCGAAAAACCTAAATCTATGCGGACGAAGTCGCGGGCGTCAGCTAGTAATTAATAATATGGATAATGGATATCAATGCTGTGCTTTCTTTGGCATCGTTCAGCGGCTCTTAGCGGCTTGTTTGATGTCGTCTGTTCCACCTAATAGGGAGTCTTCAAACGCTGAGCTTTCTGCTGGAAGGTCACCATTCCAGCATCTTGACACCCAACACCTGTCGAGTGCCGATCAAGCTTCGCAATCCACTGGATTCTGGATTCTGGATTCTGGATTGGTTCTTCTACGGATCTCCTCATTTCAGATTTGATCACGTAGAAAAACTCCAAGCATAGCTCTCTTCATCGCCCGCTGAGTGACACTGAGGCTGAAATCTATAGAGCGCACTTTGACTTTGCTCAGACTTAACACACTGTTAAAACGAGACAGCGCTATACCGCTGGCATAAATCTGTCTCGTTTTAACTGAAACTTAAGTCTAAGCAAAGACAAAGTGCGCTTTATAGATTTCAACCTGAGCTTTCTTATGAGGCCCATAGATAGCGAACATAATATTAAGTGGACTCTACACTCGCGGCGCGAACGGCCGCGAATGCCTGCGACAACTGCGAATCACGAGTGTAGATGTTGTTCACGCCTTTCCCCGATCAGTGTCGGTTTTTGGTCCGCGACAAAGGGTTTCGTCCATAGTCACGAACAAGACTGAAGATTTGCGAGTGTGGAGGGACACAGTTCACGCGTGGATCGCGGCATACATTCACGGGGTGAAATAACAGCGCGACTTCACGTGCGAGTGTAGAGCCGGCTTTACATCACTGGCATGGCAACACGCACTCGGTTACCAACGTTACCAAGGCAATAATATTCTGGCAATTTCTTAGAAATCAATCAAATTCAAGGCACGCCAAAAATTCTCGTCTCGGCATGCCTTCTGAGAAATGAGTTTGAGTTTGCAATCATTTTGATACTTCGTTAAAAGTCATGTTGCGTTGACCGCCTGCTGGTTTCAATAATGCAGTGATGGTGTCGAGACATTTCTTAATTTTTAGAGTTCCGTACCTCAAAAGGACAAAAGGAACCCTTAAGGTGTCCCCACGCACTTGAACTGAACTGCAGCTGAACTGCGCGTCGCGTCAGCGCGTCGCACGATATTCTCTCCAGCGGCGCCGCGCGGCAGTGACGTATGCGCGTCGCGGCTGGAGAGAATATCGTGCGGGGCGCTGACGCGACGCGCAGTTCAGCTGCAGTTCAGTTCAAGTTCGTGGGCACCTTTAGAGTTAAGACTAATTACGCATTCAACATGTCCACCGGACGACTAGTCGACGACGACCCTAATATTATAAAGGCGAAAGTTTGTGTGTATGTGTGTATGTTTGTTACTCTTTAGCTGAGAATGGAGATAGATTATACCCTGGATTAACACATAGATAACTTTTTATCCCGGAAAATTAAAGAGTTCCTACGAGATTTTAAAAAAAACCTATATCTACGCGAACGAAGTCGCAGGTATCAGTTAGTAATTTGAATAGAAATCCAGCCATTTTGAAATTTTTACTAAGTATTTGTTGTTATAGCGGCAATAGGCATGACATACCTACTCTGTGATAATTTGAACTTTCTATCTACGGTTCATGAGATACAGCCTGCTGATAGACAAACGGACAGACAGACAGACAGTGGTAAATTATTTTAACGATTCAAAAGCACCTGTAAAAGTTTATTTGAATAAAAAATATATTCTATTCTATTCTAGAACCTTAAAAAGCTAGTCTAGGTATGCCTCATTATCATCACCATCAACCCATCACCGGCCCACTACTGAACACAGGTATGCCTATATTTATAAACTTTAATGACAGGACAATAACTAAACTAATAAAAAGATTATTTTACGGCAATAAAGATCTGGAGAACAGTTAAAACTTCCTCAATAGGTTTTTATAAGTTTTCATTATCTATGGTGCCCTTCTCTAAAAGGTAGTTTTTATCTGTGACGTTATCTATTAAGTAAAATGGCGGATACCTTACACTACACGATGATATTACAATTTTAACCCTGTATCTGAATAGAGGGTGTTAAACGTTTAATTATAGGGTGACCCTTATTTTTTTTAACTGTATTAATTCTACTTAACTGAAAAAACCGGCCAAGTGCGAGTTAGACTCGCGCACCGAGGGTTCCGTACTCGGTTATTTTTTCCGACATTTTGCACGATAAATCAAAAACTATTATGCATTAAATAAAAATCATTTTTAGAATGTACAAGTAATAAAGCCCTTTTATATGATACCCATCTTGGTATAGTTATCTTAAGTACTTTGAAATTGAAACACATTTTAATTTATTTTTTTGTACGTAACCACAAATTCACGGTTTTCGGATTTTTTCGTTTACTTGTGCTATAAGACCTACCTACCTGCCAAATTTCATGATTCTAGGTCAATGGGAAGTACCCTATAAGTGTTCTTGACAGGCACGGCAGACACACAGACGGACAGACAGACAGACACAGTTTCGCATTTATAATATAAAGTATGGATTATTATAATGGAGGTATGTTTAGACTTTCAAAACTAAATATTTATGTCCAAAATTATATAAAATCATCTTTTTAATTGTCTCTATAACTCCCAATCAGTGTAACCGAGCAGACAGACAGACGGACGGATAGACTGAATTTATAGCCACCAATTAGGTGGTATGAGATTTTATCAGTTTCTGTGATTGTAGTTTGGAATAGAGAACGAACAGAGTCGATTGTTATCAAAAGCTTTAAAGGCTTTTACTCGACTGCGGCAAAGCCAAAAGGAAGGGTAATGATTTTAGCATTCTATTATGTATGTATGTGACATGTGTGTATGTTTGTATCCAGATTTTGTGTGTTCCATTGTAGTGCCTAAACTATACTGGGCCGATTTACATGAATGAGTTGTCAATTGAGTCGTTTTAAAGGTCCGGGTGACATAGGTTATATTTTATACGACAAAAATTGACTTAACGGATGTTACACCAAAAAAAGTGGAGGTCTCCAAATTTTTTTTTGCTATTGTATCGAGTGGGATATCAAATGAAAGAGGAGAAAATTCTGAGCTTATGAATATAAATGTACAACAACATTAAAATATACAAAGTAACAGAAAAACAATTTTACTCTAATATTTCAGCGTTTATTAAGACGACTAGCTGACGCCCGCGACTTCGTCCGCGTGGATTTAGGTTTTTCGAAATCCCGTGGGAACTCTTTGGTTTTCCGGGATAAAATGTGCTAATCCAGGATATTATCTATCTCCATTCTGAATTTCAGCCAAATCCGTCCGGTAGTTTTTGCGTGAAGGAGTAACAAACATACACACACACACACACACACACACACACACACACACACACATACAAACTTTCGCCTTTATAATATTAGTGTGATTATAGCAAATTAAGCTTTTGGTTCCATTGTATATCATGGAATTCCTCAAAGTAACGCCTGCGTCTGTTGTATTTGTAACAAGTTAGTTAAACTATACAAGTATGGACCCCGTCTGTGCCGGCGCTCGCCGACACACGCACGGCACCCCCTTAGAGCGCTTTCCAGTCAGTTTTAACAAAAAAAAACACCCCAAAAAGGCAGAGCACGCCCGCCAGCTAACACCAACACAGACGAAATCCATGATGATAGTTGGTACAATATTTATACATCAGTATGGATAATCGTCTCCACAGATTACCTGTTCCAACCGCTGCGTCTATCTTGTCCACGGACAGGGTGGTGACGTTTTTTATTATTTCTATCCATTTTATTTCAAGTATAAAAACATTTCATTTTACCCTTTTTTACCGACGCTTTACCAGAAATGACTCTATTAATGTGATCATTTGGAGACTTTCTGGTTTTTTGGAAATGGTACTTGCTTTTATTAGGGTTACCATCCGTGTCTAACACTGAATGATAATCACCCAGCTCATTTGACATTTAATTTTAATCCATTGAAGGTTTTCTACGAAAAAATATTTTTATGTAACTTGATAAACCAGCAATGTAGAACCAATGTAAAATGATTTCAAAATGAATGAATGATTCCAAACCTTATCCATGCGTATGAGGAATGAAGACGCAAAACGTTTTCTCGAAAGACTAGAAAATATTATATTTATTAACGATTTGAACATAAAACCGTTTGCATTTAAGTCTATCCTCTAAATCCTTGGAATTGAACAAGCATTTTGGTTTATTTTTTAAATAAATACATAAAATCAATTTTATACACAGGCATATAATATAATAATTGTACTCATTATACAGTATGAAGAAAACATGCAAAACTTATGATAAAATGCTAAAAATAGTACATTTCCTGCAAGACTAAAATTAAGGAAAAATATACAAAATAATTTTTTATCCGATTATATTTTATTTCATCCATTAACACTCTACATCAACAAATGCATTATGCAAAAAAAAAATCTGAAAAAATAACTTAAGAAATAAAATAAGACACAATTCAAATAAATAAGTATCTACCTATGATAATAACTACCTATCTAATAACAAATGGGTTTTCTTGATTTTATCCGATAGATTTTTAACTTTTTTATTGTACAAAATTGTTACCATAGACAATTTTTTTTTTTTATAGAAAATCATGGCTGCTGAATAATGGAACAAGACGAGATTTCGTACGAATATCAGACCGCATTTCAAAGGATACCTACTGAGAAATACGTTGCTTGCGCTTGCAGTATAAACTTTCCTAAGCGCTAGTGTAAACTGTGCACGTATTTAGCAGCGAAAATCGATTAGTTTATTATTTTGAGGACTATAGTTTTCTTAGTTTTCTAACAATAATAGTTTTAAGATCTGTAAACTAACCCATATTCGCAATAAAGATTATTGAATTGAATTGATTGAATTGGACATTATTTTCTTACTTTTCCATTGATAATTCGCACCAAAAACTGTTTAAAAGCCACAGACTAAGCAAAAAATAGACTAAAAATTACTACCATTTAATTTTACCAAAGAATTAACAAACTAGACTCCGCAACACAAACATCAGCAGTCCTGTTCTAAAACCAAAGATTAAGGTAAAAAAATAGACGGGAAATCACAAGCTAATTTGAAGCATTCCATATTTGACGTTCTCACCTCTCATCACAGCGACAGTGCATAAGCGTGTTGACACGCCAGTTGTAGAGACCATATTTCTTCTCCGCGCCGCCGATCCAGAAAGGGCACCTTAGATCATGCACCCTGCAGCATCTGTCAGTTCTCGTGTAGCCTCCGAGCTGTGAGTATCTCGTGGCCGAGTATCCTTTGCCGCACCATTTCGTCCCCGGAACCCGTAGGAGCTCCATGGAGTCGCGTTTTTTTCTGTCAAGTTTTTTTTTTTTTTGCTAAGCAAAGGTACACATCGGCGCAGCCTTTGCGAAAAGCTATGGACGTTGACGGTAAAGTGATGCATGAGCCACTGTGGCTTGGAGCTATAAGGGCATAACTGTACGGTATAACTGAACAGGAAAAACGGAGCTTGTTCCAGAAATTCCAGAACATATAATACAATTTTACTTATAAAGCTTAACTGTAATGAACAGTTACACTCTGGCATGTTAACCATACCTTTGCAACTTTTTTTAGGTTGACAAGTGAATAAACGTGGCACTGACTTTGGTGTAAATCTGTTACATAGACGGCCAAATGTCTTTATTTTGGCTCTCATTTGAATCCATACTAATATTATAAATGCGAAAGTGTGTCTGTCTGTCTGTCTGCTACCTTTTAATTTTTACCGATTTTGGCGAAATTGGTACAGAGTTAGCTTATATCTCGGGGACGGACATAGGCTATTTTTATCCCGGAAAATCAAAGAGTTCCCACGGCATTCCTCAAATCAGTTGACCCATCCGGTCAACCGATTTGTATGGGTACAGAGGTAGCTTGCGTGAATGTTATTGACATAGACAACTTTTTATCCTGGAAACCCAAACAGTTCCCACGGGATCTTCAAAATACGTTTGTATAGAGAACGCAGGGAAACTCTTTCTTTTTTTAAATAAAGAATAGCGATCAAACGAGCAGGCGGGTCACCTGGTGTTAAGTGATTATAGCCGCCCATGAACATTTGCAGCACCAGAGGTACCGCCGATGCGTTGCAGGCCTTTCAGGAATTTCTCTTTTTAACAGCTAGATATAAATATGACTGATACGGATGTATTGTTACTCTATTGACAGTGATTGATGTGATGACCTCTTCCGATTCGACCACCAACACGAAACGTTATTTTTTAATTTTACGTGTCAAATCGTTAAAATTTTAATGTAAATTGTGTAATGTGTGATCCGTCCTAGGAGTGTTACATCGAGCTAATAATTCCTAGAGCTGCTTTATTATTTTTGTCAACAACTCTAACTCTTGACGATGCGAACGGGAAGTTTTGATTTAACCAGTTGTAATGTAAAAAACACTGCCAAAAATCAAGTAAAATCCTATCTTTGCTGTACCTATTCTACTCCCGTTACAACCTCTCGCACTGCCAAGGGTCACTGGTAGAGATCTCTTATAGAGATAAGTGCTTCCCTGTCCACTTTTTCTTTCCTTTTATTTATATTGTTACAACTTTCTGGTACAAATAAAAAATAAATAAATAAATAAAAACTAAAAATATTCACGTTTGAAAATGACGCCATAGAGCATATTGATTTATTTATTTTTCAAAAAAATTATAGCCAGTAAGTATCACACGGGATGATGTAAGAATTCCAACGATATCCCTTTATATCCCAATTTGTTCAAGCATTTAGAAGTTATGGTGGAATGAAGAAATTCATACTTATTACGCACACACATAAAACATGATAATTCTACACTACGTTTTTTGGGCTATGATATAAAAAGGAGTCCATTTCTTGAAGTCCTAGCCCCTACGCAGTTTAAAATATCGTCAAAATTGATGATTTTTCACATAATTTGTGCATCTCTATTTTTGACCATAGAGGTCATGAGTCATAGTCATGCTAAATTCTTAATTCATGACCTTGGCATAAAAATTGTCAGACCCATATTCAAAGAAATGCATATGCGACTCTAACAGCCATCATATACGGGCAGCTTGTGCAGTAGGTAACTTTTGGGATTCCGACTGAACACCAGCGCTGGATGTTTTTAGGGTTCCGTTTTTCCTTTTGAGGTACGGACCACTTTGTTGTCAGTCTGTCTGTCTATATGTCCGTCCGTCCGTCATGTCTGTCAAGAAAACCTATAGGGTACTTCCCGTTGAGCTAGAATTATGTTTGGCAGGTAGGTAGGTCTAATAGCACAAATAAAGGAATAAATCCGTGGTAAAAATACCCGAGTACGGAACCCTCAGTGCGCGAGTCTGACTCGCACTTGTCCGGTTTTTTTTGGGTTTGTGCCACATATTATGACTTAGTTTATTCCGGCGCTTCTTCTGCTTGAGGTCTTTTGACTTCAATGCTCAAGTATTAGAGGCGCCAGGATAACCTAACCCGCAGTTATAATAGGGTAATGTGAGGTACAGCTTTCAAAAAACAAAAGTTTTCCTTTCTTTCTTTCTTTCTTACTAAAGTATATTCGCTTGGGATATCGAATGGTAGATATTCACCATGCAGTAGCGACTTGAAGCGGTCAATCATGACTGCTTAAAACTGCTCGTGTTGGTTGCTCCATGGGTTAATAACTCAATGGAGTGCTATAATAATAAATGAGGTACTGAAGGGTATTTACGAGTTTAGATCACATGTTTTATACTTTTATAGCTTTATTGGTACGATAGTTACAAAGAAACTCGGATTCTGACGAAGTCAACGTATTATGCAATATAAAATGAAAATATGTATTGCCCTACTGATAATATGCCCATATTCTAGACTAGCCGATGCCCGCAGCTTCGCCCGCGTGGATTGGTCAGATCCCCTGCAGCATCAGGATTGAGGAGTTGGAATCCAAATTTTTTTATGAAACAATGTCGCAAAACTTTGCGACATTCTCTCGCAATCTATCGATTCTCTCTATCGATTAAAAAAGAAATGACGCAAATCGGTTCAGAAATCTCGGAGATTTCGGTGTACATAGATAGAAAAACACAACTCCCTTCTTGAAAGTCGGTTAAAAAAGTAGCCTATGTTACACCCTGGTCAATCCTCTACTTGTATGTGAAAATCCCGTTAAAATCGGTTCAGCCGTTCCGAAGATTAGCCTTTTCAAACAGACAGACAGACAGACAGACAGACAGACAGACAGACAGACAGACAGACAGACAGATAAAAATTTTAAAAACGTGTGATTCAGTTATGGTGTGGTTCAAATAACCATATGACCTTAATATGTGGTAGTTATTTCGAAATTACAGACAGACACTCCAATTTTATTTATTAGTATATAGATTAAGAATCAAAAGGAATCACTACACAGCGCTTACCACTGCGACAGGAAGGTCGACGAAATATGTGGACAGACGACACGAAACGAGTCGCAGGGAGCCGCTGAATTCAGGCGGCGCAAGACCGTGGCGTGTGGAAGACCCTACAAGAGATCTATGTCCAGCTGTGGATGTCTCATGGGTTGTCGATGATGGTAAACTTTGCCATTAAGAAATTAGTCAATTACATAATATCTTGTTTAACCTCGTTATGATATTATTTCAAACATTTGCTTAGACACATCTTTTCACAGCCCAACAGCTTAACCGATTTTGATGAAAGGTACAGAGTTAGTTTACATCATCGTCCGGGGACGGACATAGGCTACTTTTTAACCCCGAAACTCATAGAGTTCCGACGGGATTCATAACGGCTCAGCCGTTTATCCGTTTTAAAGAGGTACAGAGGTAGTTTGCGTCCCGGAAATTGGCATAGGCGAATTTTATCCCGGAAAAGCAGAGTTCCCACGGGATTTTTAGAAAAAACTAAATCCACGCGGACGAAGTCGGGGCATCATCTAGTAAATAATAAAGCAAACAGTATTATAATACATACATTTTAAGCATTGCAACTGTGTTTAAAATGCAATATGTCTAGTTCAATACAACTTTGTATGTTTTTCTGCCGTAAATATTTATTATTCTTAGACATAAAACTTTCATAGCATAAATCAAATTGTTGATGATTTTAAGCTTATTTCGTGGTTTAAGAGGGGTCTCTTCGTCACTCGCTCCATACAAACGTAGTTCGTCTCTCATCGGAATACTAACCAATCATACTCAATGGAATTTTGTAGAAACGTTCCGGGAACTGATATCTATGCCTGTGGTTTTCCAGATTTCCGTTAAAATATTCGGTTTCTTCCCCTAAAAACGTTACCTCGTGATGACCACGACCGCTCTGCCAAGAGTGTTACGACAAAGAAGATTCGGTTTAAAAGTTACGCGGTCTTAAAAATTCACATACAAATCTTTGAGCCCCTGTAATTTTAAAACTACATATTTTTAGAAAAATCTAAAACACCACAGGCACAGATATTAGTTTCTAGAATATGTCTGCAAAATTTCATGGACTTTGGTTGCTTTATATTCAAATGAAATTGGGGCTACGATTGTATGGAGTAAGCGACGGAGAGAACCCTGTTAACGACATCTTATATTGTAGATAATGGGTACATACCAGGATTAATTTGGTGTTTTAACTGCCGATATTTTTTTCAACAGTTTGTTGATCAACCCCTTGAATAACCCCATGTTAAAATCTAGAGGGAACACTGACGATGGAGGTTCGTTCCACAGTTTGCATATTGTGCATGGAAGGTGCATGGCAAAAAAAAACTGGGGTTGAAGAGCACGAGAGTGAGTGTGATGTTAGCTTGCGGTGCGGTTGTAGAAACTGTTATATATTTATTATAATTATACTACTTTTTCAGTGCTCTTGTATTGAAAAGCTATATCGCCTCCATCCCAATGATATTTTTTTTTGGTAATATGCAAAACATCGTCCAGTACATAATATTATGTATTTATACACATAATATACAAAATGGATCTTGCTGTAACATTGCTTAAAATTATAACTCTGAAATGCAATAATGCAGTAATACCACCAATAAACCACTTGATTTGTCTATACCCCTGTACAAACCCCGAAAACTCCCGTTAAACCCCAACTCATTCACCCAAAACACAACACCAATTCCAAACCTCCCCAATCCCCAAGCCCAAGCGTGACACTCTACCAAAAACCCCGAAAAAAAAAAACAAAATCATAGACAAACCTCCTGTCACAGCGGCAGTGCGAGATCGTGAACGGCATGACGTTGAAATAGCCGAATCTTCGCTTAAAACCTCCAATGTTCATCCGACAGTTATCGTGTGCTCTACAGCACCGATCTTCGTTCCTATCGGGCCCCAATTCGGTGTAAGTCTCCGCCAATTGCCCTGCGCCGCACCATTTCGTCCCGGGCATTATGAAATTCTCCCTGAGTGATCTGCGCGACCTGTCATCCGTTGTTGCATGTTAATTTTACCAGGCTGTACGGTTTTCGACCTTTGCCTGTCAGAGGATAAAATAAAAACAACAGTCTATGGTTGTAATGGCGGGAACGTTTGTTTTTTGTGCAGCAAGATGGGCAAAAGCGTTGAGATATTCAGCATATTTAAATGTTAATTGATGAATAATAATTGATTATGTAATATTAATAAGCTTATTGTACCCCAAAGAGAGTGAATGCGCATTGAGCGAGCGAAATGTATGGTAGAGAACGAATGGAATGGTGATGTGAATGAAATGATCGTGCAAAAATAGTGACTGAATCCTATTCAGTATTCAGTAAAATACAGTTTCTAATGATTTATCCCGAGATAAACCTACCTACTGATTAACTGGACTGACTGTTTTTATGTCAAAGTCAGAACTCTAAACCAAGTAGCGTACGTAGAGTAAGTATATTATACTATCTAAAGTAAGTAATAAGAATTTGCGGTCATAACACCTATACTTATTAATATTTTTTTATTTTTTGGTTTTTAGGGTTCCGACCTCAAAAGGAAAAACGGAACCTTTACAGGTTTACACCTTTTCCTTTGTTGTCTGTCTGTCCGTCGTGTCTGTCAAAAAACCTATAGGGTACTTCCCGTTGACCTAGAATCATGAAAGGTAGGTAGGTAGGTCTTATATCACAAGTACAGGAATAAATCTGAAAACCGTGAATTTGTGGTTATATCATATTTTAAAAGAAAAAATTAAAATGTGTTTCAATTTTCAAAATGAGATAACTATACCAAGTGGGGTATCATAATATGAAAGGGCTTTACCTGTACATCCTAAAACAGATTTTTATTTATTTATTATATATATAATAGTTTTTGATTTATCGTGCAAAATGTTAAAAAAATACCCGAGTACGGAACCCTCAGTGCGCGAGTCTGACTCGCACTTGGGCGGTTTTTTTTTATAGTCATGCGTACGAGTGCCAACTTGTGCGAACTGGTTTAAATAATGTTTTTTTTTTTAATTTTAAATAATTATTATTTATCTGTTCGTTAAATCCAAAGAGGTTTTTTATATCTTCAATACATTAACGATTGAAACTTCGTCAAACTTCACCAAATATTTGCAAAACATTGTTAAAATATTGGGAAAATGTTATAAAACTATTTTTTTTTGCATATTAGTTTGTAATCTTTGCCATTTTTTACGTCATCCTAAAAGTTCGTCCAACCATCAGTTAGTTATCAAGAAATTACCTATGTAACAGGGCTCTCTCCGTCACTCGCTTCATACAATCGTAGTTCCAATTTCATTTGAATATTAAGCAACCAAAGTCCATGAAATTTTGCAGACATATTTTAGAAACTAATATCTGTGTCTGTGGTGTTTTAGATTTTTCTAAAAATATGTAATTTTAAAATTACAGGGGCTCAAAAATTTGTATGAAAATTTTTAAGACCGCGTAACATTGAAACCGAATATTTTAACAGAAATCTGGAAAACCACAGACATAGATATTAGTTTCTAGAATATGTCTGCAAAATTTCATGGACTTTGGTTGCTTAATATTCAAATGAAATTGGAACTACGATTGTATGAAACGAGTGACGGAGAGAGCCCTGTTAAAAATATACCTAACCATCAGTTAGTTATCAAGAAATTACCTATTTAAATAAAGACCCTGATTAAAACATATTTTATTGCGTTTCATTAATTCTAGAATGCATTCTAGAGCTGAGGTCCATAATTTTATTGCGTATTTTTATGGCTATAATTTATAATAAGATATCCGTGTTTCTTCTTTTATGTATTTAACTAACCAATTAAGTATAAGACTATAATCCAGACAAGGCTACTGATAATCCATATGCATTGCAAAAAATGGCATTTTAATGACAAAGTTTTTATTTTTAGTACTTATATACTTTTTAAATAATAAAACCACTCAATATAAATGTATATTGATTGATCCTAACAATACCAAAAATGATACTTTGAATCATTTTAAGATGTTTGTGTAAAATAGAATGATTAGTACTTACCTAAATAAAAAGTATGGTCACAGATAAATAATAATCTAATTTGCCTTAAGGTTTTAGTCACAAAAGAAAATGTTTATGTAATTTTGTGGTGCGAAGTGCAGAAGAGGTAATAGCATCCAAAAAATGGAAAAATATTTTTTTTAAATATATCATGTATTTAATATGTCAGATCAGGCCAAAGGAAAAATAAAAAAAATAATATGGTAAGAAGCACCAGAATATGAAGCCAGTTTAGGGAAGCCAATAAAGAGACCACGTGGTCATGCTTCACTTTAATGAATACGTTTTTCGCAAAGGCACCGTCTATTTTCCTTTCGTCTGTGCGTGTAGAATCACACATACAAATGAGTGAATAGTATAAGATACATAACATGGAAGCACACAAACGTAATTTAATTAGTGCATTGTGTAGAAAAGAAGTGTTATTTCACGAAAAATGTTTGAAATTAGGAAGTGCCTAGATGGTCACAAGTAGCCGTTAGATATAAAAAAAATTAAAAATAGTATCCGACCACAGAAGGTTTTTTTTTTCAAAAATTATAATTACGCTGCCATACGTGTATTAAGAATTCAACCTTGCTGGATTGAGATAAGGAATAAAAAAAAGCTATTAATTTGCAATCGAATAATTTTAAAAATAGAATAACCTCTTGTGGCCGAATTTTAGATATTTATTATCAAACAATCTTGTGGTAATCTAGACACTTTCTCAAAATTAGATTTCAAGTGAATATATCGTTATATAAAGCACACTGTCTTGTAAAAAAATAGACTATCATTATAAAAGATTCATCAAAAACAAAAAAAAATATCAGCCATGAATCCTTTTTCTCATTTTTTCTTCCCCTCCAACCAAAAAAAACTGACTGCTGGAAAAACTTTTCTATTTCTGTTAATAAAAGGCAAAAGGTAGTTTCATTCTTTCTTTTAAAATAACAAAAAACCCAGAGTCCATAGCTAATTTTGTAATTAGAAAAAGAAAGATAATCATGATTTTTCCTGGATTTTTCTATTTTCACTCATTGAATCTATAACAATAAAACTAACCTTTGCAAGCTGTTTTCGCTGACTTTATTCCTGTTTTCCATCATAAAAGTTAATTCTTCGTGCTTTTCAAAGCATTCCGTTTTTAATCTGTCATAGTTGAACCAACTAGCGACATCTGGTGGTAACTTTTCGCCATTTTTTAAAATCCGAAACGTCACATTTCCAAAATGGCGGTAATATCGCTCCTCTTCGTAATTCCGCGGGGTTTTTTCTAGTAACCTATAACTTTCTTCGTCTAACGCTAATTTTAGTTCTTTTCTTAATGTTTTAATGAAGTTTCTCGCTGATTTTGGCTCTGATAAGTATTCGCAGTCCTGAAGGACGCCATTTGGTGTGTATATGACTTGCACAAGATGGCGGCCATCGGTCAGCTGACGGAGTTTCAGGCCGCTTCTGAAACAAGGAAAAACATCACCTATTACTCACAATATTATTAAAAAAAGATTTGTTTTAGCGTTAAAATTTATTTCCAGCTGTACTCCCGTGGTTTAGTCGACGTAAGCCCGACTAGTTTTGAACCCATCCGGGGTTCTTTTCAGTCGAACTTGTCGGGCTTACGTCGACTAACCACGTGATTACCTTGACCTTGACCGAATGTCACTATAAGACCCCGGGACATTACAATGTCACTAAAACCAGGCCGGTAAATCGTAAGAAATTAAGTCAATTGACAATCTACCGTTTAATTATAATATCACTAGTGAGATTGTAATATCGCGGCTTTGACAATATACCTGCGACAATTATAAGACTTTTTATATGTATAAGCTAAAAAGCTAGGTAGGTATAATTTATTGAGAGTAAAAATGTATGGATTTATGTATAGCTAAAGGGCACAAGTGAAATCATGTTGAAATGATTAACTTTCCAATAATAATAATTCAAAACGGTAATGACTTAATCAAAGATTTTTAATGATTTCTGCGTAAAACGGAACGCCCAAATCGTGTAGAGAATTATTATTCCGTTTTATGTAAATGCTTACTTCTTGTTTTACATTGTTAATACATATATGTAAGTGGCAACCTCTGGTGCAGTGGTAAACGTCTTATTAGTGGGAGGTCCCAGGTTCGATTCCCGGTAGAGATTTGGAATTTTATAATTTCTAAATCTCTGGTGTGGTCTGGTGGGAGGCTTCGGCGGTGGCTAGTTACCACCCTACCGGCAGAGCCGTGCTGCCAAGCGAATTAGCGTTTCGTTACAATGCCGTGTAGAAACCAAAGGGATATGGATTGGATAAAGACTGCCTACGCCATACGCCTTCCAGGTTAGCCCGCTTCCATCTTAGACTGCATCATCACTTACCATCAGGTGAGATTGCAGTTAAACTTGTATCTGAATGAATAAATTAATTAAAAAAAGTAGTCTGTACAAACCAAAAGTAATTAGTCAAAATAATCGACTTTTTTGTGAGTAACTTACATCAAAATCATTATTTTAATAACTAACACTTTCAAGTAAAGATTTTTATATAACCCTGTGGAGATGATACTGCCATTGGCGCAATTAGAATGTCATAACCCTACTTTGTCGTATTAGTTTACAAATTGTGAAAAGCCAAATTAAATTTGAATTTCGCGGGCAGACCCGTCTAGTTCACAAAGAGTTCCCACTGGATTTCAAATCCTAAATCCATGCGAAGTCGCGGGCTTTAGCTAGTATTTTCTAATAACAGTATGGATTACATTTTTTCATGTCATAAAAATTACTGTTTGATGTTCTTTTAAACGATAATAAAATTAAGTTGCCCACTGGGGACATTAACAAGTCCACAGGGACTAACATGGCGAGAGGGTGGATGGCTTTATGCAATATGATGTATCCACACCATAGAATGAGGACCTTTCCAGCGAACGTTCCATAAAATTATCATAGAGGACTCTTAATGCATAGCTCTCCGGAAAAGGCAGAAAAAATACTGTCTGTGCCCTTAAGATTGTTTTTTTAGGTCATGTCAATTATTGATATAATATGACGAGTAACTGTTTAGTCTATGGACATATTCCTACGTCAGCCATTCGCCAGTTTTTAATTTTCGTTTTTATTTCTTTCTGCTTTGAATCGAACTGCACTTTGCATTCCGATTACCCTTGCATATAAAGATCTGGTTAGACACCTGGATGAAGAAATAAAAACGAATTTTGTGACACAAATGTATAAAAATCTCTGCATGTTAACTTAAAATTACATTTAACTTATAATTCCGTTCGGTTTCGGCTACGCGGGTATTGGTCCAGGCATTACCGCACAAGGAAAATATTCTTTCTACTGGACTAAACGTAAGGGTTTGGTTTCGCCAGCCAGCCCCGGCTGAATTTGAATAAAATACGGGAGCTTTATTTACCCCGTATTTCATTTTCGCAATTACGGGTTTCTGTATTATCATACCCTGAAATACGGGGTGACCCGTAAAATACGGGGCATCTGGTAACCCTATTTTCAGTGGTTGGCAATCTCTTGCATGAATCGTTACACTACAAACAGATAGGGTAGTTTGTAACAGATATATGTTTATTGCTTTTCTACTTGATTTCAATTGGTGTCGGTTTACTCTTAGTTTTAGGGGATGTAATAAAATTACTGTATGTACTTGCAAAATTATTATTCGCGGACATTGGATATTAGGGTGGAAATTTATTTCTGTACAGGGTGTTTGGTAATTAGTATATAATGACGACACGTACCCATGTTACTTTGATCTGATAAATACAATGCTGAAGTAAAATGAGTAATTTTTTTAAAAAAGAATATTAGCCATGCTAATCATGACTAATACTCCCCTTTCCCTCCAATTAAGCGTAAAGCTTGTGTCAGGAGTGGGTACGACAATAGTGCAACGGGTGGGGTTTGAACCGCCGACCTTTCGAAATTCAGTCCGCTCCTCAACCGTTGAGCTATCGAGGCTCTGAATCTAATAAGGCTCTTTAATGGATTATTGTGTAAAGCGTTGTCCTTGTCCCGCTCAATTTACGTAAGACGCTGTCCTTGTAAATACTGCACTCTCCATTCCTTCACTCCCATAGTCTGTTTATGTTTCAGCACCCATCAAAAGCCATCCCAAGGCACTATCGCTTACCAACACAATTAGATTACCGACATGTGGCACCCTCACCCCAATAGCTGGACCCCTCGATCACCCAATCACAGCTCATTTAACCGCTACTATGTTTTACTTAACCGATTTGGGTGAAATCCGAACATTATTTTACTCGTTATATCGACATGTTACATCCTTATTCCTTACTAGCCGATGGCCGCGACTTCGCCCGCGTGGATTTAGGTTTTTCGGAATCCCGTGGAAACTCTGTGATGTTCCGGGATAAAAAGGAACCTATGTGCTAATCCAGGATATAATCTATCTTCATTCCCAGCCAAATCCGTCTAGTAGTTTTTGCGTGAAGGAGTAACAAACATACACACACACACATACACACAAACTTTCGCCTTTTTAATATTAGTGTGACTAAGAAGAGATTGCTGCTGACTGAAATTGAGCTTGATTTTTGATAATTCAACCCCCTAAGGGGTAAAATAGGGGTTTGTACTTTGTAGTCCTATAATTCTATAATTTTGGTGGATTATTTTATTCATTATTGTAAACTACGTTTGTTCGGAGTACAAGTTACGAATAAACTCCTTAGCCTTCGGAATAAATTTTTTGAAATCCTTTTCTTTGTTTAAATCTTTTAACAAATAATTAATAGCAGACGAGATAATGTACAAGTGCATAAATAATTATTATTATTTTAATATAAAAGTTTACGGTCTTTGAAAATTAATATGAATAAAGGATCAGCCCATGGTCTCCACGCCAAAAGTTACAAATATGAAATTGTTTTTTTTTTTTTAATTGAAAATATTACAATAAAACTTAAAGCTAACCTTATCTAATTGTAATTATTACTATACAAATCATGCCCGCGTGGAATGGTGCCAAGATCACTGGCTGCATTTCCACGCTGGACAGCCAGGCTGATCCGTTGCGCAAAAAATGAGCCAGCCCTCCTGTCACAATTGTTTTCTTTTTTTTTGCCTCTTTTTAGGACCTGTCATCCCGTCTCGTGGAGTCCACGGGTCACCAGAGGTCTGACTGTAACCTCGGTCAGAGAATATGAGTCTGGCCATCCAACGTGCTAACGAAGCCAACGTTCTGGCCACCCTGCCTCTTTACAGTGGTTTGGATGACATTTTTATAAATAAAGACATATCGATAATATTTTTTTTTAATAAAGATGCAACTGCTTGAAAACGTTGTTTTATTTTAAACCTAACAACATTTTCCATATGCAACCCTTTTCGAAAGTCAATACAAGTGTAAGTTAAAAATTTATAACACCCCCGACAAGTGAAGGTTACAGTAACTAGAAAAGAACTGATAACTGAAAACTGAATTACAATCGGTTCATTAGTTTAGAAGCTACGATGCCACAGACAGATAGATACACACGTCTAACTTATAACACCACTCTTATCTAATCGCCTACTGCCTATAACCCCCCCCCCCCCCCCCCCTCAAATCCCAGGCAAAGATAAATTATTTTGCATAGTTCTTGCATTATCAATTTTTTTTGTGAATATTCAACACAACTCTGAAATTCAACATTTTGCAAATTCAACATTATGAGAATTCAACATCTTGAACCTGATAGATTATAATGTCTCTGTTTAATTATGTCTATTTCAAGCGTAAAAGTATTACGCCGAAATAGTATCCAAAAATACTCAAAAACTACTGAACCGATTTGTCAATTACCGTTCACCAAAGGATCTTATATTTAGTATAGCGTCGAAAGATAGCGCGGCGGAATACCCAGCAACGCCATCTAGTTACAGACGAATGAACTAAAAATATTTAAAGTCTTCACAACAATATTTTAACTAGACGAGCAAAAAACGGGCCGTTAATTTTTTCCTATTAACCCTAAAAACTATACTGTATGCGTTTCAGCGAGAAGTTACGAAGGAAAACTAAAGTTTAGTTAGTAGATTCCAGTATAATTAATTATCAACTTCTCGGCATAAATTAATATAACAAACAAAATTCTATTTCACCGTTTTACTTATTTACAATCCGAATTAAATAGAATATAAATAGAATTCCAGTAAGTGAATAAAACTGAGCATAGACACGGAGAGTAGAGTGACCGTGACCATAGAGTAGGGCTAATCTTTATTGCTGCGCCACACTCTCGCGCCAGACCACAGCGCAGACGGATTGTGGCCGAGCATGCTCTCATTTTAAATTCACGCTGCTATACCTACAGCTAATTTGCATTTGTACGCTTAAATACCCAATAAGGTCTAGGATTTGAAACTAAGGTAAACAAGACGTAGGGGTACTTAATAAAAACAAACACGACTGCCCTGTCAAAAACAACCACCATATTACTACCATATTGTTTTCTTAGGGTTTCGTACCTCAAAAAGAAAAACGGAACCCTTATAGGATCACTTTGTTGTCTGTCTGTCTGTCAAAAAACCTATAGGGTACTTCCCGTTGTCCTAGAATCATGAAATTTGGCAAGTAGGTAGGTCTTATAGCACAAATACAGGAATCAATCTGAAAACCGCGAATTTGTGGTTACATCATTTAAAAAAAAATTAAAACGTGTTTCAATTTTCAAAATAAGATTACTATACCAAGTGGGGTATCATATTATGAAAGGGCTTTACCTGTACATTCTAAAACAGATTTTTATTTATTTTTATGCATAATAGTTTTTGATTTATCGTGCAAAATGTAGGAAAAAATACCCGAGTACGGAACCCTCAGTGCGCGAGTCTGACTCGCACTTGGTCGTTTTTTTTTTAATTTATTGCCAGCGTCATTCGGAATGATGTAAGGATTCTATAACCCACACATCCAAATCTGTTCAGACATTTAGAAGGTCTGGTGGAATAAAAAAAATCGCATTTAGGTAGGTACAATAATACGTCCTGAAAACGTTTTTTTTTTTTTTTTTTGGGCAGTAATAAACATCTTCTACAGCATCAGTATACCTTTGTTTTTCAAAGTAGCCTAAGCGCTTGGCTGCAATCAGACCAGTGATGATGCAGCCTAAGATGGAGCGCGCTTGCCAAGAAGTTGCATAATCACTCTTGACTTGAAGTTACTTATATTAAAAGTGGAAGGGAAACTGATGCCGGAGGGCGTTCCATATCCTAGCAGATCGGGTTAGAAACGAAGAAGCAAATCGCTTCGTACGTGTCCGAGGAATTTCAACTACGTACGGATGCGTACCCTATGATAAACCTACCTACTTACCGTAACATACTATAAAGTCTGAAAAGTTAGAGAAGGCTCCAACCACTAGGCTATCACGGTTTATTAAATATGTACAACAGCTAATATAGCCAGACGAGAAATAAAAAAACAGCTAATATTAATATTATTTTCCTATAACATCATTCCACACGTATAATAGACAATTCTCTTTTTTTTAAGATTAGTTATTTTACAGTCAGATGATTTATTATCTGTTGCCTGTGTTCTTTATCGGGCCGCCGTAACACTCATTACATGTAAAATCAATTTGAAATAAGAACATCAGCGCTGCCATAAAGAAAGTTATCATTCTATATAAAAGAACCTTCTTATCACAAGCGTAACTTTGCTGGTGGCAATTTTGGGAACTAATTTGACTGGTAAGAAATAAGGTTCAAAATTGCATACAATAATCATTTTGTAAAGACACTAGCGCTGCTATTGACGGCAAAGTAAGTAATTCGAATTTTGAAATAAAATGAAATGATACATCGGTGTACGTTGTACCAAATTGAATTTACCATTGTATTAAATTTGTACAACCTTATTTTTATAGCAGTAGAATTGAAAATTGAACGTAAGTATTCAGAAAGATGGTAGAGTTAAAATGGTTGTATAAGGTAAATGAATTCAGTAATAAATCTTTTGAATTTTTAACGAATATAAAAGATGATTGTATTGACTGCTATAATATTGTTATAAATGATGTAATGCGTACTTCGTGGGATATTTTTTATAGTTTAGGTTAGGCTCAAGATTTTTATTATAAAGAAATAAGTTCGTTGAACAGCGATGTAAAAAAGTTCCACTTTGATATCTGTGGTCGAACATATCATGGAATATCGTAGATGTTACAGTTATTCAATTTACGTAAAGTATGAGACATTTGACAACATTATTATGTAAAAACGGGTCAAGTGAGAGTCAGGCCTCGCTTTTTTAGGGATCCGCACATAAGTTATGAACATCATATCACAAAAATGGCCCATACGACTTTGTGACAATGAAATCACGTCGCTTACGCGTTTCTTCAAGAAAGTTTCGTGATATGTTTATCATTCAAATCAGTTAAAAAGAACTAAAGCATTTATACCATCCAGTAGCCATGCACTTTACGAGTGAAAACCTAACTCTAGAAGGTCCAAAACGCCGAGGAAATCACGTCGGTTACGCGTTTCTTCAAGAAAGTTTCTGACATATATTTATCTTTCAAATCATCTAAAGAGAACTAAAGTATTCATACCATCCAGTAGCCTTGCACTTTGTATACACATGATACGAGTGAAAATCTAACTCTAGAAGGTCCAAACCGCCGTCACGTCGCTTACGCGTTCTCCAAGAAAGTTTCTGTGATATGCACGATATGTTTAACTTTCAAGTCAGCTAAAGCGAACATAAGTACTTACACCATCCAATCCAATCCAATCCAGTCATGCACTTTGTATACACATGATACGAGTGAAAACCTAACTCACGCCGAGGAAATCACGTCGCTTACGCGTTTTTCCATTTCTCCAAGAAATTTTCTTTGATATGTTTATCTCCCACGTTAGCCAAAGAGAAGTAAATTACTTATACCATCCAGTAGCCATGCACGTTGTATCATGGCTAGTTAACATACAATTAACATATTTCCACACGATCTTAGACAGTATACAAATTGCACTTTCTGTAAGTGCCACTGCGGAGTTATGAGGTTGCGTGCGGACACACAGATAGACATTCCTCGATAATGGATTGAAATGGAGAGCTGGTTACTCCAGTTTCTATAGGTACTTTAATGTAATACTATACTTTACTTTTCTTGAGCTTACTACTGACTTTTCAATCGTCAAATAACTTTTATCTCTGAGTAATGATGTATTTCCTATACCGAAACTGTCAAACCCTCAAAATTCCTCATATAGTGGTTATTTGACGTTTGAAAACCGGCCAAATGCGAGTCAGACTCGCGCACCGAGGGTTCCGTACTCGGGATTTTTTCGACATTTTACACGATAGATCAAAAACTATTATGCATAAAAATAAATAAAATCTATTTTAGAATGTACAGGTAAAGCCATAATACCCCACTTGGTACAGTTATCTTACTTTGAAAATTGAAAATACTAGTTAATTAATTATTTTTCATAAACACATTGTGTGTATTTGTATAATATTTCTTGTGATGTAAACACAAAACCACATTTGGGATGCAGATACCTATCATGATGTAGATATTCGCTAAGAAAGGATTTTTGAAAAATTCAACCCCTAAGAGGCTAAATTAGGGGTTCGAATTCTGTGTCTCACACTAGTACATAACATAAATCTAATAGCCTATAATACTTTTTGCAATTCGATCGCCTCTTTGAATCAAACGCCTTTGTTTTTCTTACGGTACCTTACAATCGGCTGGGTGATTCAACCATGAGATATAAAATCATCTCTCTTCGCGGGGCCGATAAAATGCCGCTACTATCGGTACACCCGTCCGTCTGTCTATCAGCGAGCTGTATCTCGTAAATCGTAATAGGTATAGAGACTTGAAATTTTCACGTAATGCCGCTATCTATAACCACAAATAATAAAAATTTGAAAATAGCCGCCATGAAATTTAAAAAAAATCAAGTACGGAAGCCTTCGTGTGCGAGTTCGACTCGCACTTGACCGATTTTTTGTAATATACCTAGAGAAGAGAACCAAGAGAAAAAGTGAGAAGGATAGATCTTGAGAATCAAAGTCACTTGACTTTGACTTTGTAGTGTGCCGAGGAAAAGATGGCAATAAAGCAATGTAGACCGCCACGGGACGAATAAAAACAAATTATAGCGTTTTAAAAATGAACTATGTCAATAAATAAACAAAAAACAATTTAAGGTTTTTTTTTTAAATAATTGTAAATTGTAACAAGCCACATCCATCAGAGACAAATAAAGAAAAATTAATTACCGTTTCCGATTAAACAAAAAAAGTTTGATATTTGGAGCAGTTCCCGGATTGTTTCAAATAAGGAAATTGTATCCAATTGTGTTTTTTTTTAGAAAGAATATTAGCCATGCTAATCATGACTAATACTCCCCGTTCCCCTCGAATTAAGCGTAAAGCTTGTGCCAGGAGTGGGTACGACAATAGTGCAACGGGTGGGATTTGAACCGCCGACCTTTCGGAATTCAGTCCGCTCCTCAACCGTTGAGCTATGGAGGCTTTATTTCATGAGGAATTAAAAATAACATCGTGAAAAGTTCAAGTTATTTACATATTTTATTTATAGTTTTGAAATAAAAAGCTTTCAAACTTTGGGTTTTAAAAATCCCGTGGAAAACCGTTGATTTTTCGTGATTAAAATTTTTTTATGACCGCCTCCACTCTCCATCGAAAACGTCAAAAACTGAATATTTTTGAGCGGTTAAACTATATGCAGTGAAAACAAGCAGCATTTTAGGGCCCCAAAGTTCTAATTACACAATCGTGTTTTTTGCTAATCTTTTTTTTTAAACAGGTTGAACGATCTTCAGTTATTTACCAATGGATTATAGGTTTTAACTTTTTAATTTAAGAGGATCGTCTAGATAACGTTTTTCTCTCATAAATGTAATCAACTTTTCATAATTTTTAACCCCCGACCCAAAAAGAGGGGTGTTATAAGTTTGACGTGTGTATCTGTGTATCTGTCTGTGGCATCGTAGCTCTTAAACTAATGAACCGATTTTAATTTAGTTTTTCTTGTTTGAAAGGTGGCTTGATCGAGAGTGTTCTTAGCTATAATCCAAGAAAATCGGTTTAGCCGTTTGAAAGTTCTAACGTTCTAACGTAGAGTTGAAAGCTCTTTTCTAGTTTCCTTGTAGAGGTTTTTGCGTTGGGGGTTTTTTTTAAATTTTAAGTTATTAGTACCCGACGGCAAAGCCCTTTTGACTTTACCGGTAGTCGGGTAATAAATAAATTCATTCTTTTTCAGCTCAGAAAACTATACAAAATCTAAAAACCTAAACCTACCAATGTAAAGCCATGTCCCCAACTCCGCAACAACTCGTCAACAAGATTACCGGCGGTCGCCATTTGCGGCGGCCATTTTGGCACAAACGTCAAACTTACAAAATGGATTCCCGCCGGGGAAGCCGCTCGCAATTCCCGAATTTCGGACCTCGACCGCAGCTTTTGAAATGCCATTTTGACATTTCAAACGAAGTTTCCATCCTTATGTCGTTGACATTCCATCTACACGCACGAAACGTTTTGCGTCTTCATTCCTCATACGCATGGCTAAGGTTTGGAATACTCTTCCGCGATCTGTTTTTCCTGCCAATTACAATCCGGGTATCTTTAAAACAAGAGTGAATAGGCACCTTCTAGGTAAACGCGTCCCATCTTAGACCACATCATCACTTTCCATCAGGTGTGATTGTGGTCAAGCGCTTACCTATAGTGAATAAAAAAAAAAAAAACTCTGGAATAGAAACTCTCTTCGTAGATTTCATTGTTGAGGGTCATGACACCTTCCATTTATATACAACTTATCTCTACATCCATACTCTCTGGCGCAGTGGTTAAGCGCTGTGGTCTTATTTGAGGGAGGTCCCGGGTTTCATACCCGGCAGGCAATTTCTGAATTTCTGGTCTGGTCTTGTGGGAGGCTTCGGCCGTGGCTAGTTACCACCTTACCAGCAAAGCCGTGCCGCCAAGCGATTAAGCGTTTCGGTACGATGCCGTGTAGAAACCAAAGGAGTATGGGTTCAATAAAAACTGCTATACCTCTTCCAGGTTAGCTCGCTTCCATCTTAGACTATGTTATCATCACTTATCACCAGGTGAGATTGTAGTCAAGGGCTAACCTGTATCTAAAAAAACCTACACAACTCTCTGAACTAAAATAAAATGAGATACTACATAATAGGCTATTTGAATCACACTAATATTATAAAGGAGAAAGTTTGTATGTGTGTGTGTGTTTGTATGTTTGTTACTCCTTCACGCAAAAACTACTGGACGGATTGGGCTGAAATTTAGAATGGAGATAGATTATACTCTGGATTAGCATATAGGCTACTTTTTATCCCGGAAAATCAAAGAGTTCCCACGGGAATTTAAAAAAACCTAAATCCACGCGGACGAAGTCGCGGGCGTTAGCTAGTACTACGTACATAATAGGCTCTTTGAATAAAAGATATTTGAAGAGTTGTTCATTTAAAAAAAAAAAAAAACGCATACGCATCGGATTTCAGTCCAAAGTTCGATTCCAAAACAAACTAATCAGCATTTTTGTCTTTGAGTAGGTTATTATTTGTCTGCGGATATCTTGTTCCATTCACTGACCTCTACTAAAATACCAAGTACACTGGAGCTCCGATTGGCAACCTGCGGGGTGATTCACTAACTCAGTGATCATCATATTATTATGCTACTAACATTATAAACCCGAAAGTGTGTTATTATGTATGTATGGATGTTTGTTACTCTTTCACGCAAGAACTACTGAACGAAATTTTGGTTGAAATTGAGAATGGAGATAGATTATACCCTGGGTGAACGCATAGAAAATCAATGAGTTCCCACGGGATTTTAAAGAACCTATATCCACGCGGACGAAGTCGCGGGCATCAGCTACTATCACACTAATATTATAAAGGAGAAAGTTTGTATGTGTGTGTGTGTATGTTTGTTACTCCTTCACGCAAAAACTACTGGACGGATTGGGCTGAAATTTAGAATGGAGATAGATTATACCCTGGATTAGCACATAAGCTACTTTTTATCCCGGAAAATCAATGAGTTCCCACGGGATTTTAAAAAACTTATATCCACGTGAACGAGGCGAGGGCATCAACTACCAGCTAGTATTACAAATATGTATAAAGCATGTTACACAATCGAAGATTATAGAGCGTGGATTTGACTTGAAGCTCGTTCCAGCAATGCCTGGGACTGTTATGGCATAATATTGTAGGTATATCAAATCTTTAAAAAGAGCAACCGCTGAGTTTCTTGCTGGTTCTCCACGGCGGACAGACAGACAGCAGTGACATTAATAGGGCTCCTTTATTACCTTTTGGGTACTAAAGTAGCCGCGTAAAAGACCCGTTGTTCTGTCTAGAATCGAACGCGTTTTATAATCACAGCAAGTGGTAATTACTTATCCGTACTAATAAATAATATTGAAGTGTTTGTCTGTTTGAACGGGCTAATCTTTGGAATGGCTAAACCTATTTTGAAGGGACTTTCACAGACAAGTAGAGGATTAACCAAGGAGTAAAATAGGCTACTTTTAAACCGACTTTGAAAAATGGAGTAGTTGTGTTTTTGTACCTATGTACACTGATATCTCCGAGATTTCTGAACCGTTTTGCGTAATTTTTTTTAATCGATTAAGTAACTTTGCGACATTGTTCCATAAAAAAATTGGATTCCAACTCCTCAATCCTGATGCTGCACAGCAGGGGGTCTGACTAATCCACGCGGGCCAAGCTGCGGGCGTCATATTTTAGTCTGTAATATTAAAATTAATTAAGCAGAAAGTGGTCACACAGGAAAAGTCAGTTCGATTCGTTATAAGTTCCAAATTCCAAAATGATTGACAGCTATGATTTAAGCACGGGCGATGTTGTATTTTTTTATTCGTTTTAAACCCCCGACCCAAAAAGAGGGGTGTTACAAGTTTCACGTGTGTATCTGTCTGTGGCATCGTAGCTCCTAAACTAATGAACCGATTTTAATTTAGTTTGTTTTTGTTTGAAAGGTGGCTTGATCGAGAGTGTTCTTAGCTATAATCCAAGTAAATCGGTTCGGCCGTTTGAAAGTAATCAAGGTTTGTTGTAGTGTCTAGCACGGAAATGAAATAATTATCTACGGAACCGTAAAACAAAGAGGACGGACTCACACTTGACCAGTTTTTAGTAGCCTTAGCCTTTATATTTAGTTGCAGAACAATTACTTATCTATTGCTTTTGCCGAGTCATAGCTTTCGCTTCGGTATAGGTTTTTGATCTCAGTGTAAAGTGTGGGAATCAAACTTCGGAATTAAATGTTAGACAGGGTTGCCCAACATTTTGTTTCTATCAAGTACTAGCCGATGCCTGCGACTTCGCCCGCGTGGATTTAGGTTTTTTGAAATCCCGTGGGAACTCTTAGATTTTCCGGGATAAAAAGTAGCCTATGTGCTAATCCAGGATATTATCTATCTCCATTCTAAATTTCAGCCAAATCCGCTCAGTAGTTTTTGCGTGAAGGAGTAACAAACACACACACACACACACACACACACACACACACACACACACACACACACACACACACACACACACACACACACACACACACACACACACACACACACACACACACACACACACACACACACACACAAACTTTCGCCTTTATAATATTAGTGTGAAGTGTGATAGTGTGACTAGACGCTGCCCACGACTTTGTCCGTGTGGATGGACAAAGGTTCCTTCAAAAACCCTGTGGGAACTTTTTATCTCGTAATACGCACTGGATTGAAAACCTCCTTCTTTTTTAGAAGTCGGTCAAAAATCAAGAGATTTAAGAAAACCCCAGCCAAGTACGAATCAGACTCGCGCACCGAGAGTTCCGTACTCGGGTATTTTTTACAACATTTTGCTCGATAAATCTATATCACACTAATATTATAAAGGCCAAAGTTTGTATGTGTGTGTGTATGTTTGTTACTCCTTCACGCAAAAACTACTACACGGATTTGGCTGAAATTGAGAATGGAGATAGATAATATCCTGGATTAGCACATAGGCTACTTTTAATCCCGGAAAATCAAAGAGTTCCCGCGGGATTTCAAAAAAACCTAAATCCACGCGGGCGAAGTCGCGGGCATCGGCTAGTTATGCATAAAAATAAATAAAAATGTTTTAGATTGTATAGGTAAAGCCCAGTCTTTATCGTGCAAAATGTCGGAAAAAATACCTGAGTACGGAATCTTCGGAGTGCGAGTTTGACTCGCACTTAGCCGATGTTTTCAAATTTGTGTGTGAAGGCTGTCAATCCCCACTTGGCCAGCATGACGAACTATGGTCTATGGCATATAAACCCATCTCATTCTGAGCAGGAGGCCAGCATGGGTCGATCATGATGATAAATAAATAAATAAATAAATATACTTTTATTCGGGACTATAAAGTTAGGCGCAAACACAGTACATAGAATGAAAACAGATAAAACATAAAAACTAATAAATTAAACTTAAAAACCTAAATATTTATCTAAAACATAACTTACTGAGCTTTCCATGCATTTCGACCACCGCTATTTCGTAGTTCTAATCTATACTAATAAATAAAATTGGAGTGTCTGTCTGTAATTTCGAAATAACTACCTCATATTAAGCTCATATGGTTATTTGAACGATACCAACACTGAATCACACGTTTTTAAAATTTTTGTCTGTCTGTCTGTCTGTCTGTTTGAAAAGGCTAATCTTTGGAACGGCTGAACCGATTTTGACGGGATTTTCACAGACAAGTAGAGGATTGACCAGGGCGTAAAATAGGCTACTTTTTTAACCGACTTTCGAAAAGGGAGTTGTGTTTTTCTACCTATGTACACCGAAATCTCCGAGATTTCTGAACCGATTTGCGTAATTTTTTTTTTTAATCGATAGAGGAACTTTGTGACATTGTTTCATAAAAAAATTGGATTCCAACTCCTCAATCCTGATGCTGCAGGGGATCTGGCCAATCCACGCGGGCGAAGCTGCGGGCATCAGCTAGTCTATACTAATAAATAAAATTGGAGTGTCTGTCTGTAATTTCGAAATAACTACCTCATATTAAGCTCATATGGTTATTTGAACGATACCAACACTGAATCACACGTTTTTAAAATTTTTGTCTGTCTGTCTGTCTGTCTGTCTGTCTGTCTGTCTGTCTGTCTGTCTGTCTGTCTGTTTGAAAAGGCTAATCTTCGGAACGGCTGGACCGATTTTGACGGGGTTTTCACAGACAAGTAGAGGATTGATCAGGGAGTAAAATAGGCTACTTTTTTAACCGACTTTCAAAAAGGGAGTTGTGTTTTTCTTCCTATGTACACCGAAATCTCCGAGATTTCTGAACCGATTTGCGTAATTTTTTTTTTAATCGATAGAGGAACTTTGTGACAACTTTCCCACGGGATTTCAGACCCTAAATCCACGCGGGCGAAGCTGCGGGCATCAGCTAGTAAATAATAAACTTGTACTGCAAAGGCACGGTGATCCTCTGAGCCGAATTGCATGGAATTTCAATGAATCTTATATCTACTTATATTAAATCTAAAAATAAACAATTATAAAATCTAAATAATAGTAAAAATCAGAATGCGTGTCTGTGGCGCCAAACTGTCCCAAAAAGGGAATCGCCTCAGCATAATGATGTAGTAGTGTACGTGGATACACTACCTCAGCGCTGTTTTTCAGGCAACCCCTGAAAAAAAATCAGCTCGACGTCCCGGATCAGTCTAGATATTATTCTGTTTGACCTGTGCGATTGACCTCCCTATGCAAAATTGACTAAGCTAATGATGATAAATCACACTAATATTATAAAGGCGAAAGTTTGTATGTGTGTGTGTGTGTGTGTGTTTGTTACTCCTTCACGCTAAAACTACTGGACGGATTGGGCTGAAATTTAGAATGGAGATAGATTATACTCTGAATTAGCACATAGGCTACTTTTTATCCCGGAAAATCAAAGAGTTCCCACGGGATTTTTAAAAAACTACATCCACGCGAACGAAGTCGCGGGCATCAGCTAGTAATAAATAATGTAACATACATATACAGCCAACAAAGTGTGTATTAACAAGTGACAACCCTATCCACTATATATCTTGATGCTCGGCCAATCAATCAGATTGTATTAATTTACAGTTAACACCCAGTTAATGGACTTTATCCGATTACGAAGAAGGGAAATGATTTTAGAAGCAATGTTGGTGATTGGTATGTACAAATCACGCTAATATTATAAAGGAGAAAGTTTGTATGTGTGTGTGTGTGTGTGTGTGTGTGTGTGTGTGTGTGTGTGTGTGTGTGTGTTTGTTACTCCTTCACGCAAAAACTACTGGACGGATTGGGCTGAAATTTAGAATGGAGATAGATTATACCCTGGATTAGCACATAGGCTACTTTTTATCCCAGAAAATCAAAGAGTTCCCACGGGAATTTTAAAAAACCTACATCCACGCGAACGAAGTCGCGGGTATCAGCTAGTTAAAAAATAAAGTTGAAAACTAAAACCCGACTGCGATCGTCTTAATAAACGCTGAAATATAATTATAGTAAAAGGGGGTTTCTGTCGCTTAGTATATTTTAATAATAACTATATTTATTTTTATAAACTCAGAATTTGCTCCTCTTTCGTTGGACATCCCACTCGACACAAAAGCAATAAAAAAAAATTTGAGACCTTCACTTTTTTTTTATTTAACATCCGTCAGTCCGATTTTTTTCGTATAAAATATCTAGATAGCCTATGTCACCCGGGCCCTTACGAAGAATCAATTGACACCTCATTCATCAAAATCGTCCCAGTAGGTTAGGCACTACGGTGGAACACATAGAATCTGAATACAAACATACATACATACATACTTACATACATACATAGACTGCTAAAATCATAACCCTTCCTTTTGGCTTTGCCGCAGTCGGGTAAAAAAATACATAATCTTGTGCGCAAACCTTCGTGGGCGAGTCCGACACGTACAGACAAACGGATTGACCCAAGGTGGATGGGCAACGAAGGCTTAGTAAAAGGGTCCCGACTTATCGAGCACGGAACCCTAAAAATTGTGTAAAACACATATTTTAACAAAATCGCTTACACTTGTGAGTGATTGCATAGCGATTGCGACCGCGTGGTGGAATTACCCCGATGCTCTGAAAGTGAAAATACAAGGGGTGTAACGGGAAGTGCAGCTTAGCTTAATCGCTCTTTTCTTTCATACAGCAGTTTAGTGTGGATATTACCAAAGTTATACGAGATACGTATTCAATTTTATTTATGCTGACAACACAATAATTATTATTAAGTAAAACAGACAGACAGACAACGAAGTTAAGTACGAGTATAAGGATTCCTTTTTCATTTTGAGGTACGTAACCCTAAAAATATATAAAACACGACATATTTTTAACAAAGTCGCTTTCAGATTGAGTGATTAATTTGTTACGTGATTGCATAGCGATTGCGACCGCGTGGTGGAATTACCCCGATGCTCTGAAAGTGAAAATACAAGGGGTGTCACGGGAAGTGCAGCTTAGCTTAATCGCTCTTTTCTTTCATACAGCAGTTTAGTGTGGATATTACCAAAGTTATACGAGATACGTATTCAATTTTATTTATGCTGACAACACAATAATTATTATTAAGTAAAACAGACAGACAGACAACGAAGTTAAGTACCCGTATAAGGATTCTTTTTTTCCTTTTGAGGTATGGAAACCTAAAATTATAATATAAAACATGTCATGTTTTATCAAAGTCGCTTTTAAATTGATATATATATATATATTTGTTAAGTGATTGCATTGTGATTGCGACCGCGTGGTGCAATTGCCCCGATGCGCTGAAAGTGAAAATACAAGGGGTTTCTCGAGAAGTGCAACTTAGCTTAATAGCTCTTTTCTTTCATACAGCTTAGTATGGATTTACCAAAATAGTATGAGTGATTAATTTTTAGGGTTCCGTACCTCAAAGGGAAAAACGGAACCCTTATAGGATCACTTTGTTGTCCGTCTGTCTGTCCGTCCGTCCGTCGTGTTTATCAAGAAAACCTATAGGTTATGTACTTCCCGTTGACCTAGAATCATGAAATTTAGCAGGTAGATAGGTCTTATAGCACAAGTAAAGGAATAAATCTAAAAACCGTGAATTTGTGGTTACATCATTAAAAAAAAAAAAAATGTTCAAATTTTCAAAGACAGATAACTATACCGAGTGGCATATGGAAGAGCTTTTACCTGTACATTTTAAAACAGATTTTTATACATTTTTATGCATAATAATTTTTGATTTTATGAATTATTTATTTATTTATTATTTATTTATTTACGGACCCCTGTAACCTGTACTCATGTAACATGGATTATTTTGGATTATTTTGTAGAATTTTTCTTACGAGAGAGAGAATTATACCAAGATAACCCCAAAAGAGTCAAGACTTACAGAAATAAGGAAAACGACACAGAAAGAGACCGGGTATATCCATATGATGATAAGCGTGCATATTTCACAAAATACATATGAGCAAAGCGGTCAAAAGGTCTCAAACCCGGCGACTTCTGTCACAGAGTAATGTGTTCTTGGAAATAAAAGTATTAATCAAGATTAATCGTTTATCCTTAGGTTACGGAGGTCAGCCGATGGTAATCGCGACGTACGTACATACAAATTGTGGGTAGGTAAAATAATATCCAGTAGGCCGATTCCGAAAAACCTGCATCAATCATTATTACAGTCGCAATTGTAGTGATTGGCTGAATTTATGGTATTATTAGAGGATGCCCGCGACTTCAAAAACTCTACCAAATCATTCATTTAAATATACAGCCGCCATATTATTATTTTTTTCAAAAAAATCGGGATTATGTAAGGATTCTAACGATATCCCATACATTCTTTGTTCAGACATTTTGAAGTTATGGCGGAATAAAAAAAAACATAATATTTTAGTGTATCTGTGTAATTCAGCATCTGTGTCAGTTCATACCTGTCAAACATGAGCTTACTCTCGCGTCGCCGAGTCGGAACAATGCGAGATTGTGCGCGGGGCGAAATGGGAATTGTAAAGAAACTGTCCTTATGACTGTTCGCGTTAAACAATACCAGATTTTTTATACGGTAAAAATACCATATAAAAATTAGCATTATTAGTATTACTATTTATTAGTAATTCATCAGATGGAGTAAAAACTCTACATAATCTTTATACTTAATCATTCATTTAAAATACATCCTTTGTTCAGACATTTTGAGGCTATGGCGGAATAAAAAAAAAATATAATACTTTAGTGTATCTGTGTAATTCAGCATCTGTGTCACAGTTCATACCTGTCACACGCGTGCTCACTCCCGCGTCGCCGAGTCGGAACAATGCGAGATTGTGCGCGGGGCGAAATGGGAATTGTAAAGAAACTGTCCTTATGACTGTTCGCGTTAAACAATACCAGCTTTTCAATACGGTGTTTTACTCTATCTAATCAAAATGTTAATGATTTACTTTGTGACCATTTTCGGAAATAAGCATGATTAAATTCATAAACAACAAGTGAAAATTAAACATTTATAACACTCCCGACAAGCGAAGGTTACAGTAACTAGAACCGATTTTCTTGGATTATAGCTAAGAACACTCTCTATCAAGCCACCTTTCAAACAAAAAAAAAACTAAATTAAAATCTGTTCATTAGTTTAGGAGCTACGATGCCACAGACAGATATACAGATACACACGTCAAACTTATAACACCCCTCCTTTTGGGTCGGGGGTTAAAAAGGTACCTACTAATTTGCTATTCTCATATTTACCTAAAATATGGTTATCACTACCTTACTACATTATAAATGCGAAAGTGTGTTTGTTTGTTGATTTGTCCTTCAATCACGTCACAACGGAGCAAAGAATCGACGTGATGTTCGCATGGGACACTGTAGCACTGTAGAGTTACATAGGCAACTTTTTATCCCGGAAAATAGTTTGGTCATAGTTGACATCTGAAAAGCTACGGATGTGAAGTGTGTGAAGTCTTCTAATCCGCACTTAGCCAGCGTGGTAGACTATGGCCAAAACCCCTTCTAGGTAATTCTGAGAGGATATCCGTGCTCCGTAGTGAGCCGGTGATGGGTTGATCATGATGAATGAATTGTTAGGCAATACGCAATTACGAGGGAATCGAAGAACGAACACATACATTGTTGTACACATGGACACCATACTGTTAAATAAAAAACCGGCCAAGTGCGAGTCAGACTTGCGCACCGAGGGTTCTGTACTCGGGAAATTTTTCCGACATTTTGCACAATAAATCAAAATCTACTATGCATAAAAAAAAATCTGTTTTAGAATATACAGGTAAAGCCCTTTCATATTACCCCACTTGGTATAGTTATCTTACTTTAAAAATTGATATACATTTTTTTTTAAATGATGTAACCATAAATTCGCGGTTTTCAGATTTATTCCTGTACATGTGCTATAAGACCTACCTACCTACCAAATTTCATGATTCTAGGTCAACGGGAAGTACCCTATTGGTTTTCTTGACTTACACGACGGACGGACGGACAGACAGACAACAAAGTGATCCTATAAGGGTTCCGTTTATCCTTTTGAGGTATGGAACCCCAAAATGTCTCCTCCAGTAGTTGGGTAAATTGACAGTATTTAAGAGGGCTCCTCCGTCACTCGTTTCATACAATCGTAGTTCCAATTTCATTTGAATATTAAGCAACCAAAGTCCATGAAATTTTGCAGACATATTCTAGAAACTAATATCTATGTCTGTGGTTTTCCAGATTTCTGTTAAAATATTCGGTTTCAAAGTTACGCGGTCTTAAAAAATTTCATACAAATCTTTGAGCCCCTGTAATTTTAAAACTACATATTTTTAGTAAAATCTAAAACACCACAGACACAGATATTAGTTTCTAAAATATGTCTGCAAAATTTCATGGACTTTGGTTGCTTAATATTCAAATGAAATTGGAACTACGATTGTATGAAACGAGTGACGGAGAGAGCCCTGTTAAGCTCTACGGAAAAAGGATACGTTGCGAATAAAAAAATAGGTCAAACCTTGGTCGAACTATAAACTTTTTAGTTCAACCAGAGTCCAGAGCAAAATTAAATTAAAAAAAAACTTAACCAACTTTGGAAAGTAAAGTTGCACTTTTATCCCGTGTGAACGGAAGCGATGCCAACTGGCCTGGCCTGGCCGGGTTCATGTTTTTATTCGCGACAAAATATAAATAAACCGGCAGTAAACTTGTGCGGACGCCATGTTGTTTTGGCGGGAAAGCAAAGAATAATAAAAATAAAGTTTTTATTTTTTAACCGACTTCAAAAAACCGAGGTTCTCAATTCGTCGGAACTTTTTTATTATTATTTTTATGAATGTTCCCCGATTACTCAAAGACGCCTGGACCGATTTGAATTTTTTTTTTGTGTGAAAGCTTCACACTTGGATTTCTAGTTTCTTTTATTATGCTCGCTCGACTTCACACATACATACACGGGTAGAAACAAAAAATATTTTTTACTTTTTAGTAGTGTTTGTGGTTTTTGAAGACGGTTTTATTTTTCTTTTGTATAGTTAATCTCTGTTCTTTCGAGTTTTGTGATAGATTTTATAAAAATATTGTCATTAGAAGAAAATATTTTTTGTCAAAAAAAATCATTTTTTTAATACACTTAGGTAATAGGTATATTTTCTAAATGTTGTGACTAATTACATGGATGTAATATAATTTTATGTGGTTAAAACTAAAAGCATCTAACAAGCTGCCATAATTCAAAGTTTAACTTATACAGTATTTAAAGATCAAAGTCTTGACCATTGCATGCGTAGTGTAATAAAAAAAAAAAGAAATTTACGCGCCATGTTGAAAATTTATATTTGGAACGCGCTAGTGCAGTTCGAATTGATATCACGTAATTAGACACGGCACAGATTAAACAGATATTCGTAACTTCCGATTGTAGCCGGTTTATAATATACGATAAAATAACGCATTGAATATTTTAATACCTACTTAATTTTATCAAGATCTTCTTGAAACAACTTGCTTTGCTTTTTTTTCAATAGCCTATAGTATGATTTATATATAGTATTTAGTTAAAAAACAGCACGGCCTGATTTTAGGTTTTTCAAAAATGCCGTCGAAATATTTTATTTTCCTTGGTTTATTTAGGTCTTTAGCTTTCACGATACTCGGTTGCGAATTTGAGACATTAAATTTCCTTATATTTCATATTATAAAGATTTCTACATGAAACTAAAACCTCTTTGAAAGAAAAATCGATATCACTATTTTATCATTTTTTTAACGTCGTGTCCAGGTCTTGTGCTTGAATAGAAATGTCGTATCATAATCGTGAGGTATAAAACACCATACAGTTGCTCTCTTTTGACTTTCGCTGACTTCCTTCAACTATTAGCGTCTTGTCAACAAAATCTATGATGCATTTAATGCCTACTTTAATCCAACGCAATAAGATTCATTTTTCTTTGCACATTAATCTAATGAAATTGGTAATGAAAACCTGATACGCAAAATTAAATTGCAGTTCATATAGACTCTATTTCAAAGGAATTAAGTTGATTTTTGATTGGCAAATGATGGTTTAAAATTTGTACATGTTTAAAAATAATATATACCGCTTGCCAACGAGACGAAGTGGCGTGATGCTGATGTCTACTTTTATGTATTATTTTAATAAATTATATCGGTCATGTGGTTAGTTCTTATTGCAAATGTCATAAGGTTTCTTTTTGAAATAGTTTTATCTGTGGTAAGTTGTAAGAAAAGTAACTCGGACTTTGAAATTACTGATTGCATCATTTTAAAATGATTATTTTACCGTATTTTTATTACGTAACTTTGTAAAAGTAGGTAGGTAAGTACTTAATAAAAATAAACCTTCAGCCTTCAGCTAAGTAGGTACCTAGATAATGGTACTGATTCTGACGGCAACTTAATTTTAGAATATTCGCACCTTTTTCTACCAATGTAGTAAGAAAAGGACAGACAAACTTAATTTAAATTTAGAACTGTCAAACCTTTTTTTTCTGGCTTTACACAGATTAGCCAGTCAGGTTTCCAGTTAATTATTATATAAGTTAAGGAAAGCCAAGTATGAAGTATGCCCGCCCTTTCTACCCGACTGCGGCAAAGCCAAAAGGAAGGGTTATGATTTTAGCAGTCTATGTATGTATGTTTATATCCAGATTCTGTGTGTTCACCCATAGTGCCTAAACTACTGGACCAATTGATTCGTTGTAAAGGTCCGGGTGACATAGGCTTCATTTTATACGAAAAAATTGACCTAACGGAGTAACATCAAAAAAAGTGGGGGGTCTCCAACATTTTTTTTTGCTATTGTACCTATCGAGTGGGATGTCTGCTATCAACAGTGTCAAACCTTGTTACTTTAAATGTAAAATTTGTGCGTCCTTTTTTAGCAATATTAAAAGGAGGAGGATGCAGATACCTACTCTAAATTTAGTTTACACAAAGACAACAAAATCGGCGTCATTAGATATCTAAGTTCAAGTACTGTGGTTCAAGCAAGGTTAAAGAGAGTTGTAAACATAGCGTAGATCGTAAATAATCCGTATAATGCGATTATATAACAGTTATATCAGTACTGATACTGCCAATGTCAATGCCAAGGCGGCCGCCAAGTATTTCAACAGTTATTTCTATTATGTACAATAACAAATTAGGTACTTATATTATACAAGCTGTTAGATAATATTCGTAACATCCCGGCCAGCTGTGAAGTTAGGAACGTTAGCCATTAGCTGATGCCCGCGACTTCGTCGTAGATTTAGGTTTTTAAAAATCCCGTGGAAACTCTGTGATTTTCCGGGGTAAACAGTAGCCTATGTTACTCTCCGTCCTTTCAACTATCTCTATGCTAAAAATCAAGTCGATTGGTTGCTTAGTTTGGGCGTGAAGGAAGGACTAACAAACGAACACACTTTTGCATTTATAATATTAATATGATAGTTTACTTTTTACTAAGCTAAGTAGGTATTATAGCTACTGATCTCGATCGATTAGCCCCCTATTTCCAAAACTATTCATCAAATCTTCACCAGAACATGTACCTACTTACCTACTAATATCTACTCATGTGGTAGGTAGGTTTTTTACAAAGGTTATCCTGTCAAGTTAGCTCTTAGGCTAACCTGACAGGACAACCTTTGTAAAAACCCAGCCAAGTGCGAGTCAGTCTCGCGCACTGAGAGTTCCGTACTCGGGTATTTTTTCCGACATTTTGCACGATAAATCAAAAACTAATACGCATAAAAATAAATAAAAATCTGTTTTAGAATGTACATGTAAAGCCCTTTCATATGATACCCTACTTGGTACAGTTATCTTACTCTGAAAATTGAAACACATTTTAATTTTTTTTTTAATGATGTAACCGCAAATTCACAGTTTTCAGATTTTATTCCCTTATTTGTGCTACCCTACAGGTAGGTACCTACCCTATAGGTTTTCTTGACAGACACAACAGACGTACAAACAGACAGACAGACAACAAAGTGATCCTATCAGGGTTCCATTTTTCTTTTTGGGGTACGGAACGGAGGTGTTTTGTTACAAGTATCCTAACTGTCGTAGGTAAAAAAAGTTGAAATTAAAAAAAAATACATACATGTACCTACCGCTCTAAAATACCACGTTTTCAACACGCGGTATCTATCCATCTTCGCATTCCGTTCTATCTGATAAACAATCACCGTTGCTACGTATTTGAACTTCTGTTCCTATCAAATCGGGATCTATTACGCGTTTGAATTATAGGTTACCTCGAACCTAAGCCAGTTCCAGACTTGCGCCAAAATCTTCACACTAATATTATAAAGACGGAAGTTTGTGTGTATATATGTGTGTTTGTGTGTATGTTTGTTACTGTTTCACGCAAAAACTATTTAACGGATTTAGCTGAAATTCGAAATGAAGATAGCGGGGATTATACGATGGATTAACACATACTAGATTACTTTTTTTTTATTCCGGAAAATCAAAGAGTTACTCTTCATGATTTTGAAAAGTATATAAATCCACACTGACGAAGTCGTGGGCGTCAGCTAGTCAAAATAAAAGGAAAAACTGACTGACACTGATCTAGCATCGCACAGCTCAAACTGCAGGACGGATGCCGTTTGGCATGCAGATAGCTATTATGACGTAGACATCCACCAAGGTCCAAGAAGGGATTTTTAAAAATTCAACCCCTAAAGGCATTGTGCACTCATTCGTATTAGTTTCGTTAGTGTAATAGAGGTCAGTGATACCACTCTTGAAATATATAAAAAACCGGCCAAGTGCGAGTCAGATTCGAGCACTGAGGGTTCCGTACTCGGGTATTTTTTCCAATATTTTGCACGATAACGACGGACGGACGGACGGACAGACGGACAGACGGACAGAGACAGACAGACAACAAAGTGATCCTATAAGGGTTCCGTTTTTCCTTTAGAGGTACGGAACCCTATTCGGGATCATCATGTCAAATAGGCCATTGTCATAAGGTCGGCCGCACAATGGGGTTGTGTAAGTGCGTAAATGAAGTGTACACAAAAATAGGTCGATTACTACACCAAGCGTACTTGGTTATTCATAGAAAATCGTAAATAACTATTGAGCTGTTGAAATTGTGTATTCGTAGTGAGAAAAACTCGCGCAAAACAAGATAAAGAGTAAAGCTGAATTGAGTGTTGAAAAGAGCGTGGGCAAGTATCTAGCAACGCAAAGCATATTATACAATCAACGATTATATTATTAACTAGCTGATGCCCGCGACTTCGCCCGCGTGGATTTAGATTTTTTGAAATCCCTTGGGAACTCTTTGATTTTCCGGGATAAAAAGTAGCCTATGTGCTATCTCCATTCCAAATTTCAGCCGAATCCGTTCAGTAGTTTTTACTTGAAGGAGTAACAAACATACACACAGACACACATACAATTTTTCTCCTTTATAATACTAGTGTGACTAGTGTGATATGTAAAAAAACCGGCCAAGTGCGAGTCAGACTCGTGCACCGATGGTTCCGTATTACAGTCGTATTTTTTCGACATTTTGCACGATACCTACATAGAAAACTATCACACTAATCACACTATCACACTTCACGCTAATATTATAAAGGCAAAAGTTTGTGTGTTTGTGTGTGTATGTTTGTTACTTCTTCAAGCAAAAACTACTTGACGGATTTGGCTGAAATTTGAAATGGGGGTAGATATTATCGTGGATTAGCACATAGGCTACTTTTTATCCTGGAAAATCAAAGAGTTCCCACGGGATTTCGGAAAAACCTACATCAGCTAGTTATGCATAAAAATAAATAAAAATCTGTTTTAGAATGTATACAGGTAAAGCCCTTTCATAGTTTCATATGAAACCCCACTTGGTATAGTAATCTTACTTTGAAAGTTGAAAATAATAATTATTTGTTTTTAGAGTTTAGAGGAGAACCGCTTTCTATGTGCAAGTCGGTTAAAACACAGAGATGGCGGCATCAAAACAGCAGTTCTGTTTGGCGGCCATTGTAACGGACGGAAGTTATACGAACGTTACTTCCATCTGACAAAGATCTGAACTACTCTCAAGTTTACCTCCAAAATTGCTCAAAAGGTAGTTATTATCATAGATTAAAGAATATGCTTACCCATCAGCACTAACAAAAGTCTCCTTCGCAGTGACTCCGTTGAAATGTATCCGATTCTCAATCTCACCGTCCACTAGAACGTCAGTCATCACAAAATTCACCATTTCCTTATTTAAATGCCGCCTTAAATACCTAATCTCGCTTAAAATCCGTTTGTTATCCACTACAGTACCATTTGACTTAGTATTAGGCATAGGTCCATGCCGGTGCCTCAATTTGAAACTGTTTAGTCTATGGGTAGAATTTGACATTTCAATGTCAATGTCAACGTCACTGTCACTGTCACTGTCACAGTTTATTGAGCCGAGGAGCAACAGCAGCAGTATAGGAGTACGCAACATTTTCTTCCACGATAAAACAGGTGGTAGCTTTTTCTTCGCTTTTGGTGATTTTAGCTCCATTTTGAAATCTGAAACAAATAGATGTGTCATTTAGTTTTTATCCTTTTCTTATTTCAGTAAAATGAGAGGGGAATTAATTTTAAAATGTAATTGACGGCCTCACTGGTTTGATGCAGGTTTTGCGGAATCGACCTACAGATCTACCTTGATCCATTTTTAGGGTTCTGTACCTCAAAAGGAAAAACGGAACCTTTGTAGGATCACTTCGTTGTCTGTCTGTCTGTCCGTCCGCCCGTCGTGTCTGTCAAGAAAACCTATAGGGTACTTCCCGTTGACCTAGAATCATAAAATTTGACAGGTAGGTAGGTCTTATAGCACAAGTAAAGGGATAAATCCAAAAACCGTGAATTACGTCATTAAAAAAAAATTAAAATGTGTTTTAATTTTCAAAGTAAGATAACTATACCAAGTGGGATATCATATGAAAGGGCTTTACCTGTATATTCTAAAACAGATTTTTTATTTATTTTTATGCATAATAGTTTTTGCTTTATTGTGCGAAATGTCGGAAAAATTACCCGAGTACGGAACCCTCGGTGCGCGAGTCTGACTCGCACTTGGCAGGTTTTTATTATTAACCTCATTAACAAACCAAACAATCAAAATGTTTGTTTGTTTCCACTTTACTCAAACTTCAAGATAAGATAACAATGAGATTGATGCTATGATTTGGCCAGGAAAGGCTGTAGGTAGGTAACCTAACTAATAAAATAGTTCTGTTTCACTATTCTAAGAGCTGTTTATGTCACAATATCGTTTAAAACTATTAGAAATTCATGTCCGCGCAATTTTTTAGTTTTTCTAGGTACCTAGTCTCATAATAAGTAGTAAGTACCTAGTCTCTAGAGGGGTCTCTCCGTCACTCGCTCCATACAAACGTAGTTCCAATTTCGTTTGAATATTAAGCAACCAAAGTCCATGAAAATTTGCAGACATAGTCTAGAAACTAATATCTATGCCTATGGTTTTCCAGATTTCAGTTAAAATATTCGGTTTCAAAGTTACGCGGTCTTAAAAATTCACATACAAATCTTTGAGCTCCTGTAATTTTGAAACTACATATTTTTAGAAAAATCTAAAACACCATAGGCATAGATATTAGTTTCTAGAATATGTCTGCAAAATTTCATGGACTTTGGTTGCTTTATATTGAAATAAAATTGGAACTACGATTGTATGGAGGAAGTGACAGAGAGAGCTCTGTTAAAAACACGACTGTCTTGCCAAAAAACCGGTCAAGAGCGAGTTGGACTCGCACACGAAGGGTTCCGTACCATCGACCATCGTACAAGATATACAGGATATACCTAACACTTTTATGTAGCGCCATTCATGTGATTTAGTAAATTATTTTTTCTTGAACACGTTTAAATTTTGTTTTTTGGTGATGTAACCATAAAACAGTTTTCGGTTTTTTTCCTTTATTTTTTTTTATAAGACCTACCTCCCTGCCATTCACGATTTTAGGTTAACGGGAAGTACCCTGTAGGGTTTCTTGACAGAAACGACAGACAGACGGACAGACAGACAGACGGATTGACAGACAGATAACAAAGTGATCCTACAAGGGTTTCATTTCCCATTTTGAAGTACGGAAGCCTAAAAACTAATAAAAAAAAATCTCATTCAAACTAAAAAGTAAAAAAAAAAAATGGCACCTCATAGCCGCTATATTGAACTATTTCCAAAAAAATTGTAGCCATAATCGCTCAGACCTCGGGAATCAAAATCTAAAAATAAACGTCTGATCTTTGCTTGTTGGATGGAAGGATGAATTAATAAAAACAAAAAAATTGTCTACGGCGCCAATATTGTTTCTAGCCTACTAAGGTCTATCCTATTACATACAAGTATTTACCACACAAGCTTAATATCATATTTCGCTATGGAGTCGTCATATTTTCTAGGGTTCTCTACGGTTTTTCTAGGATCAGCATTAAAAAACCGGCCAAGTGCGAGTCAGACTCGCGCACTTGAGGGCTCCGTACTCGGGTATTTATTCCAACATTTTGCACGATAAATCAAAAAACTATTATGCACAAAAATAAATAAAAATCTGTTTAAGAATGTACAGGTAAAGCCCTTTCATATGATACCCCACTTGGTATAAATATCTTGATTTGAAAATTAAAACACATTTTTTTTTTCTGTGATGTAAAACACCACCAAACCACCAAAAATTCACGGTTTTCAGATTTATTTCTTTACTTGTGCTATAAGACCTACCTACCTGCCAAATTTCGTGATTCTAGGTCAACGGGAAGTACCCTATAGGTTTTCTTGACAGACACGATGGACGGACGGACGGACGGTCGGACGGACAGACAACAAAGTGATCCTATAACAGTTCCTTTTTCCTTTTGAGGAACGGAACCCTGAAAACGATTCCAGGATCATTCGTTGTCTGTACATCTGTCACAGCCAATTGGCTCTTTAAAATCGAACTTTAATTAAAATGCCCTTTACACTTTTCGATATAAAATGGGCGTGTGACCTTGTAGCCTTGGAGCGAGAATGTAAATATGCCCATAATAAATCGTGGCTTGCATACACCACTGACCTATACCAATACAAGAACACTGGACCTGCGGTTTTATGATAGATGCAGTAAAACCTGCATCAATTATTATTGTATTACAATCTGTATCTCGTGAACCGTAATAGGTAGAGATTTGACGCTTTCACATACATACATACATACATACGTACATACATGTGTGTTTGTATTGCTGCTGTAACAACAAATAATATAACTTTCAAAATGGCCGCCATGAAAATTTAAAAGTGTTTTCTTGTACGATGGCACGGAACCCCCTCGTGTGTGTAGTATGTGACCCACGGCACTTGATGCACAGATATATATTGTAACGCACCTTAGAATTAGGAGTAAGTATCAGTAAAGCATGCTAACCACAAACAACTCTTTTATTTGGGCCTCCAACATTACACGAGTACGTCTGCACTTCACCAATTTTTATTGCCAGTTCATTACACTCAATGGGACTATTCGAATCGGCACAAAAATAACTATCATTTTGTATTCCAGTATGGCACACCTCTTCCAGCGTACGTCTATTTAATACGTCTATGTCTGTGCTTGCATATGAGTTGGCAAAATGCAAGATGACGTGTCACCTCGATGGAAGCTACGTTCGATGACGTGAAATGGCGTGATTCGGTGGCGGAAGAGTCGGCGACTTATACCTTACGAGTCACGACACGACACGGATACGACACGACGTGGATCCGACACGACGTGGATAGGTTTTCGAACATATATCCATGACAATAAAAAGTTGTCTATGTCAATTTCCGGGACCCAAACTACCTTTGTACCTCGTATAAATCGGTCAAACGTATTGACTTTTAAGAATCATATGGGAACTCTTTAGTTTTCCGGATAAAAAGTAGCCTATGTCCGTCCCCGGGATGTAAGCTAACTCTGTACCAAACACTAAAATCAGTTAAATTGTTGGATTGTGAAAAGCTAGCAGACAGACAGACACACTTTCGTATTTTTAATATTAAATAGTATGGAAGTATGGATTATAGCGTCGCATCGATTGATAATAATGTCGTAGAATGGTCGTAGAGTAAAAAGACTCTCAAGTGAAGTGGTAATCAAATACAGTCTCTTCAGGACCGATTTTCACTTTTCTAGTTTAAGTAAGACATTATTATTTTAACGAGAACCACTCGAATTAGTAAAACCGGTCAAGTGCGAGTCGGAATCGCACACAAAGAGTTCCGTACCGTCGCGTAAGAAATAACACTAATTGTTAATTTTTCCAATGGCGGCCATTTCTACATTAAACTCTTGTATACATAATATATTAGGTAACTAGCTGTGCCCGCGACTTCGTTCGCGTGGAATAGTGACTTTTCGGGCAGCATATACTCTGTACGTTAAAAATGTTCGCCGTGATTCTTTAAATTGACATAACTTTTTTATTTATGAACCGATTGACATGAAATAGTGAAGCTTACTACAATATATTAGTGAAAACCGTATATAAATCGAATAAGCCGTTTCTGATATTAGCGCGCACAAACACACAGACAAACAGACAAAAAAATTAATTACAATTTCGGGTTCGGCACCGATATAATAACAACCCCTGCTACTTTTTTTTATATATTTCCATTGTACAGACACCACTTTTCTACAATTTTATTATATGTATAGATAAATTAAATTATTTTATTTTTATTTTCTGTGTTTGTGGTTACTGAAGTCGGATTTTATTTTAATTTTTTTCGTTTTAAGATCCGTTACCCTAAAAATATTAAAACACTAGCGACCCGCCCCGGCTTCGCACGGGTGTTCCGGGATAAAATATTATAGCCTATACGGATTCGGAAGAATCCCTCTAAGTAATGGTAAAAGAAATTTTGAAATCGGTCCAGTAGTTATTGAGCCTATTCAATACAAACATACAAAAATACAAAGGTTTCCTCTGTATAATATTAGTATAGATTTAAATATGTACCTACGCATGATCATTTTACGCAGAACCCATGCGTTTTCCTTAACACATGCGTTCGAAGTAAGCAAATAGGTGTTTAGAGTTAGATTCATAGAAAACTGTGAATCATTATTAAATCGGTTATATGCATTATGTAGAATCCAGACCCAAAATAACTTGTTCAGAGAATTCATAGGAAACTATTCGTCGTACCTCAAAAGAACCCTTAAAGGATCACTTCGTTGTTTGTCTGTCTGTCCGTCTGTCGTGTCTATCAAGAAAACCTATAGGGTACTTCCTGTTGTCCTAGAATCATGAATTTGGCAGGTAGGTAGGTCTTATAGCACATGTAAAGGAATAAATCTGAAAACTGTGAACTGGTTACGTCATTAGAAACAAGTGTAAATTAAAAATTTATAACACCCCCGACAAGTGAAGGTTACACTAACTAGAAAAGAGCTGATAACTTTCAAACGGCTGAACCGATTTTCTTGGATTACAGCTAAGAACACTCTCGATCAAGCCACCTTTCAAACAAAAAAAACTAAATTAAAATCGGTTCATTAGTTTAGGCACTACGGTGCCACAGACAGATACACAGATACACAGATACACACGTCAAACTTATAACACCCCTCTTTTTAGGTCGGGGGTTAAAAAATCAAAATGTTCAATTTACAAAGTAAGATAACTAGGTATACAGTGGGGTATCATATGAAAGGGACTTGCCTATAGATTCTAAAACAGATTTTTATTTATTTTTATCCATATAGTAATAGTTTTTGATTTATCACTTTTGGCCGGTTTTAAATCCCGTAGGAACTCTTTGATTTTCCGGGATAAAAAATTGTCTATATTAGTTTCCGGGATGCAAGCTAGTACCTCTGTACCAAATTTCATATAAATCGGTTAAACAAGTGGCCTTTAAAAATTCTGTGGGAACTCTTTGATTTTCCGGGATAAAATGTTCTTCCTTGGGACATAAGCTAACGCCAAACAACAAAATCGGTTAAACTGTTGGGCCATGAAAAGCTAGCAAACAGACAGACAGACACACTTTCGCATTTATAATATTAGTAGGTATGGATTTCCATCGCCCAGTATTTAAATCGAACGGGAATTGAATCCACGTCCTTTAGTCAAGAGGCATGACAACAACACATGCGGTCAAGTGCCCATATTTCATATAATTAAGTTAATAACATACCTAATTATATGATCGGCCAGTCGATTTTTAACCCCCGACCCAAAAAGAGGGGTGTTATAAGTTTGACGTGTGTATCTGTGTATCTGTGTGTCTGTGTATCTGTGTATCTGTGTATCTGTGTATCTGTCTGTGGCATCGTAGCGCCTAAACGAATGAACCGATTTTAATTTAGTTTTTTTTGTTTGAAAGGTGGCTTGATCGAGAGTGTTCTTAGCTATAATCTAAAAAAATTGGTTCAGCCGTTTAAGAGTTATCAGCTCTTTTCTAGTTTTCTTGTAGAAAAGAAGGTTAGATAACCGTTAGGTTCATAATATTATGTCAATTGACAAATGTCAAGCTGTCAAGATGGACGTTGCCTAAATACATAATTATTTATTTGAAAATGATGTTTTGGAAAACTCAAATACTTTGGATCGTCGGGGGTGTTATAAATTTTTAATTTACACTTGTATACCTATACAAGCTTTTTGCCGCTATTTCGCATGGTTAAGGAATAAACATTAAGAGGGATCTCTCCGTCACTCGCTCCATACAAACGTAGTACCAATTTCATTTGAATATTAAGAAACCAAAGTCCATTAAATTTTGCAGACATATTCTAGAAACTAATATCTATGCCTGTGGTTTTCCAGATTTCTGTTAAAATATTCGGTTTCAAAGTTACGCGGTCTTAAAAATTCACATACAAATCTTTGAGCTCCTGTAATTTTATAACTACATATTTTTAGAAAAATCTAAAACACCACAGGCACAGATATTAGTTTCTAGAATATGTCTGCAAAATTTCATGGACTTTGGTTGCTTAATATTCAAATGAAATTGGAACTACGATTGTATGGAGTAAGTGGCGGAGAGAGCCCTGTTAACAATTATGATTTTCCCTGAAGGGAGGCTTCGGTCGTGGCTAGTTACCACTCTACTGGCAAAGTCGTACCGCCAAGCAATTTAGCGTTTCGGTATGATGCCGTATAGAAACCATAGGAGTATGGGTTCAATGAAAACTGCCATACCACAGATTAGCCCGCTTCCATCTTAGACTGCTTCATCAGTCATCACTTACCACCAGGTGTAATTACAGTCAAGGGCTAACTTAGCCTTTAACTGAGTCTAGAGATTTAGGTAAGTATTAAAAAATCCCGTGGGAACTCTCATTTTCATGACATGTGTATCTGTGTATCTGTCTGTGGCATCGTAGCTCCTAAACTAATGAACCGATTTTAATTTAGTTTTTTTTATTTGAAAGGTGGCTTGATCGAGAGTGTTCTTAGCTATAATCCAAGAAAATCGGTTCAGCCGTTTGAAAGTTATCAGCTCTTTTCTAGTTACTGTAGCCTTCACTTGTCGGGGGTGTCATAAATTTTTAGGATTTGGCTGAAATTCAGAAGTCGCGGGCGTCAGCTAGTAATATAATAAACTAGCCGATGCCCGCGACTTCGCCCGCGTGGATTTAGGTTTTTCGAAATCCCGTGGGAACTGTTTGATTTTCCGGGATAAAAAGTAGCCTATGTGCTAATCCAGGATATTATCTATCTCCATTCCAAATTTCAGCCAAATCCGTCCAGTAGTTTTGCGTGAAGGAGTAACAAACATACACACACACACACACACGCACACACATACGAACTTTCGCTTTTATAATATTAGTGTGACAACATAAAACTGACATATTGTAATTTAAGACCGTTATTTTTTTAATCCGATTAATAAACTCACAATAAGTATAGCAATAATCTTATGAGCAGCTCAATGCAAACCCGATTGACGATTGCTATCATGCATTTTTAATTTTTTAGGGTTCCGTTTTCTAATGGGTGCGAATAAGACTCAGCTGTCCGTCCATCTGTATGTCAACGGAATGTATCTCGTGAACCGTAATAGGCTTTTTTTTATCTCCCTCGTCTGGCTTTTACAATGATTAGCCAATGTCAAGTTTGTAGTTTGTAACAAGTTAGCTAAACTATACGAGTATGGACCCCTTCTGTACCGGCGCTCGCCGACACACGCACGGCACCCCCTTAGAGCGCTTTCCAGTCAGTTTTAACAAAAAAAACACTCCAAAAAATCACAACACGCGCGCCAGCAAACGCCACCACAGACGAAGTCACCGTAATAGGCAGAGAGTTCATATTTTCGTAGAATGTGTATTTCTATTGCTGCTATAAGTAATAACAGATAATAAAAATTTCAAAATGGCTGCCATGAAAATTAAAAAAAAACCGGTAAAGTGTGAGACGGAATCACACATGAAGGGTTCCGTAACATCCTACAAGGTATACGCACTTTTATGTATATTAGTAAATTATTTTTTTCGTGAAAACATTTTTTTTTGTGATGTTACCACAAATTCACGGTTTTTGGATTTTTTCCTTCACTTGTGCTATAAGACCTACCTACCTGCCAAATTTCATGATTTGAATACAACGAGAAGTACCATATAGGTTTTCTTGACAGACACGACGCGACGGACAGACTGACAGACAAACAGACAATGAAGTGACCCTATAAGGGTTTCTTATGCCTTTTGAGGTACGGAGGCCTAAAAATTAAAAAGGATTATACGGAACCCTTCGTGTGCGGATCTGACTCGGACTAGACCGATTTTTGTCATTAAAATAAGGAAAATAGGTATTCTAATAGGTACCTATGTATGTTTGTGGCTGTAACTTGATAAAGTAAGACCATATTATTTTCTAATTTCACTGAATAATTAAAGTGGCTCATTAAAATGTGTTTGTTTTATATTTTAATGTATAATTAACTAATTCATTAGACAAATAGTTGATAACTGAATAAGTAAATAAGTAAATAGGTAGGTATAATATGCTCATATTTGTTTTCCAAATACCTATTTAATTTGCAGAATACATATGTTTGGAATTTAAAATTCAAATAGGTAGGTAGTGTAGAGTGCCTTTTTGCAAATACATAGGTAGGTACATATCACATCACATCACACTAATATTATAAAGGCGAAAGTTTGTATGTGTGTGTGTGTGTGTATGTTTGTTACTCCTTCACGCAAAAACTTCGGATTTGGCTGAAATTCGGAATGGAGATAGATAATATTCTGGATTAGCACATAGGCTACTTTTTATCCCGGAAAACCAAAGAGTTCCCACGGGATTTCGAAAAACCTAAATGCACGCGGACGAAGTCGCGGGCGTCAGCTAGTAGTATGAGGCTGGGAGACGCCTCACCTCATACCCCGATTGCCATGTCAACCTGTCGCGGATTATAATTGATACCTACGTACCTACCTACCTAACTTACAAGCTGATACTTTAAATTTGAATTCAATTCAATTCAAAATATTTTTATTCAAGTACTTTTGAATCATCGAGTGCCTCTACCACTGGTTCGGAATGCTTTTCCTACCGAGAAGAACCAGCAAGAAACTCGGCGGTTGCTCTTTTCAAGGATTTGATGTACAATATTATGCCATGTCCTATAAAAGTCCTGCGCATTGCTGGGGCGAGCAATAAGTCAAATCTTCCTTAACTTTTCTCTCACGAAATTACCCAATCAAGAGTCAAGACTTAAAAAATAAAAAAAATACGCTCAATTTCACAGATCACTAAAATCAGGGTTGAACTTTAATAACTTAAAAAAAAATGGTTCACCCACCTGTCGATCCGTTGACACGGTCCAATCTACTGAACTTTTACACGAACATTTCACTTAAAATCACTTTTAATTCAAACTTATATCCATTATAACACCAAATAAATCAACTTCCTGAAGAATTTCAACGTTTTTTATTGAATAAAACTCGATAAAATCGCAAATTTATGTGATAAAAGTTTTCGTGCGTAATTTTGGCGCGGTGTTTTAGCGAAAAGCAACACGACCACTCCCGATGGGCGTTTAGCCAACACTACTAAAGTTGAAAGAAGTAAAGTTAAAACCAGGGCTGCCAGGTAGAAAATGCACAAATCGTAGTAAAAAAGTCGTGCGCCCAGAGGAAAAATGAAAAAAAAGTCGTATAGCTATTAAAATTTTCGTTGTATAATGTTGTATAGACGCAGGCGTTACTTTGCGGAAGGATATACAGATCTGTAATAAATGCATATTAAATGTTGATGATGATATTGATTGTGTGGCGTTGGTTTTGCCATTGCTTGCTTGGTGACTAGCTTTTCCTACATCTTTAGTAGTGGGAGAGCGGATGGTGCATATCGCATGCTGCATCCTGCACCATACAGATTTGCCTGTTTCATCGGATTTTAGATACATAGAAGTCATTGGATTTTAGCAAATTAAGCTTTTGGTTCATTTTCTTCTTTCAAAAGAAGGAAAACTTTTAACTTTTTCACATTGATAGCTAACTACCTGTTCTTTTTTTTGTATATCTGGATGCTTTAGTCGAATCATATCGTCTTGGGAAAAAATTACTACAGTTTTCGGCTTCCATTGTTGATTTTTGCTTTGCCAATAAAAAAAGAATACCCGGCTGAGTTAGTTGTGGGCTCTTCTCAGACTTGGGCGCGTTTGGAACCCTCGTAGCTTTAGTTTTAAGTTACGTAATTAATTATCACCACTATATCGTACAAATTTAACAATTTCGACCATCAAAAGGAGTACCCAATAGTACCTATTTTGAATAAATGATTTTGACTTTGACTTTGCCAATTGTTTAAATGTTAATTCACTGAATAACCTTTCGCAATCAGCGCTTAAGTATATTTATGTAACACTAGCTGACACCTGCGACTTCGTCCGCGTGGATTTAGGTTTCTCGAAATCCCGTGGGAACTCTTTGGTTTTCCGGGATAAAAAGTAGCCTATGTGCTAATCCAGGATCTTATCTATCTGCATTCCGAATTTCAGCCAAATCCGTCCACTAGTTTTTGCGTGAAGGAGTAACAAACATACACAGACACACACACACACACACATACAAACTTTCACCTTTATAATATTAGTGTGAAGTGTGATACTTCAGCATAAAGGTGCAAATTTTTGATCAGATTTATCCTAAAATTCTATAAGTAATGTGTGTGGTAAATGATAATAGGCAATAATGCGAAGATGGTTATTGACGAAAAAAAATGCATTCACATTGTTTTTTTAGCGTAGTAGCATACGCCGGGTATCCGCAAGTATCATTATAATTTATCAAAAAATCGTACTTTTTGACAGCCCTGAGATAAACCAGCCTAACCTGCAACTGAATGCATGGTGCCACGTCGAGCCACACATCGTATGATCGTATTAAATGAGGCACTTTCGCCTCTTTACCTGTTACCCCCCGTCCACACACTGTCCGTGTGGCATGGGAAAGCGCGAGCAACGGAGGCAGAGACGTAGTGTGGGCGCGTTACTCGCGTGTTCCTCGTTCACACCCATCGCTCCCTATTTTTAACCCCCGACCCAAAAAGAGGGGTGTTATAAGTTTGACGTGTGTATCTGTGTATCTGTGTATCTGTGTGTCTGTGTATCTGTGTATCTGTCTGTGGCATCGTAGCGCCTAAACGAATGAACCGATTTTAATTTACTTTTTTTTGTTTGAAAGGTGGCTTGATCGAGAGTGTTCTTAGCTATAATCCAAAAAAATTGGTTCAGCCGTTTAAAAGCTATCAGCTATTTTCTAGTTTTCTTGTAGAAAAGAAGGTTAGATAACCCTTAGGTTCATAATATTCAAGTGTCAAGCTGTCAAGATGGACTTTGCCTAGATATACATAATTATTTATTTGAAAATGATTTGTCGGGGGTGTTGAAAATTTTTAATTTACACTTGTGTCGGTAAGTATGCAATAGCGCGCACGCTGCCACAGTTTCTACGTTCATCGCATTGCAAAGGCAAGCGACCTAGTGCGGCGGCGTCGCGATTAATTGCGCGAGTAGAGCAGTGTGTGGACGGGGGGTTAGAACTTGCCGGCAAAAAAATTACATATCTACTATCGATATAAATAATTCAGCGTGCATAGCAGTTTATTTTATTACTAGCTGATGCCATCGTCCTCTTGGATTTAAGTTTTTAAAAATCCCTTGGGAACTCTGATTTTCCGAGCCTCTGTCACTCTCCAGATCTTCAACCATACCCATGCAAAAATCACGTCGATCCGTTGCGATGTGATTAAAAAACAAACCAATAAACCAACAAACTTACGTATTTGTACCTAATGTATATAGAGCCTATATAGCTCAACGGTTGAGGAGCGGACTGAATTCCGAAAGGTCGGCGGTTCAAACCCCACCCCCGTTGCACTATTGTCGTACACACTCCTGGCACAAGCTTTACGCTTAATTGGAGGGGAAAGGGGAGTATTAATCATGATTAGCATGGCTAATATTTTTTTTTAAAGTAAGAAAAAAAAAATGGATTATGATATCAAAAAATCGTACTTATGACAGCCCTGAGATAAACCAGCCTAACCTGCAACTGAATGCATGGTGCCACGTTGATCTACACATCGTATGATCGTGATTAAATAAGGCGCTTTCGCCTCTTTACCTGTTCGGAACTCGATCGGCAAAAAATTACGTACAACCTATCGATATAAAAACTACAGCGTGTATAGCAGGTAGTTTATACGTGGTGACACAGACAGACAGACAGACAAAATGGAAAAAACTGGCCAAGTGCGAGTCAGACTCGCGCATCGAGGGCTCCGTACTCGGGTATTTTTTCGTCATTTTGCACGGTTAATCAAAAACTATTATACATAAAAATAAATAAAAATCTGTTTTAGAATGTACAGGTAAAGCCCTTTCATATGATACCCCACTTGGTATAGTTGTCTTACTTTGAAAATTGAAACATATTTTAATTTTTTTAAATGATGTAACCACAAATTCGTTGTAACCACAGTTTTCAGATTTATTCCTGTACTTGTGCTATAAGACCTACCTACCTGCCAAACATGATTCAAGGTCAACAGGAAGTCCTCTATAAGTTTTCTTGACAGACACGGCGCCAACGGACGGACGGACAGACAGACAACAAAGTGATCCTATAAGGGTTCCGTTTTCTTTTTGAGGTACGGAACCTCAAACAAAGGTAGGTACTTACCTATCAGGTATTATAGGTAGGTGTCTAGTAAGTGTCGAACAGTCAGACGGGTGTCCCCACGCAAAACTGAGCCACGAGCTGTAAACTGGCCTGGCCTGGTTAACGTGCGATTTGTTGGTCTAACTTATTAAAACGACTTGGCAAATCTACTTACAATAGGTACAATACCTAATAATAAAAACCGGCCAAGTGCGAGTCAGACTCACGCACCGAGGGTTCCGTACTCGGGTATTTTTTTCCGACATTTTGCACGATAAATCAAAAAGTATTGTGCATAAAAATAAATAAAAATCTGTTTTAAAATGTACAGATAAAGCCCTTTCATATGATACCCCTAGTTATCTTGTTATTCACGGTTTTCAGATTTATTCCTTTGCTTGTGTTATAAGACCTACTTACCTGCCAAACATGATTCTAGGTCAACGGGAAGTACCCTATAGGTTTCTTAACAGACACGACGGACGGACAGACAGACAGACAACAAAGTGATCCTGTAAGGGTTCCATTTTTCCTTTTGAGGTACGGAACCCTAATAAGCTAGCTGCTTGCATACAATAACTATATGTGCTTTGTAAATAGGCGGTCCTGGATTCCATCCTTGGTGTGGCATAGCGTGCAGATTCTCTCTATAGTCGTTATCCCTCATTACTGAAGGTCGTGACCCCTTTCCATTAATCATATAATGGTAGGAGTTCTCTTAGGATAGTAATGCGGGGGTACCCAGATCCTTCCGCAGTGAAGATTATGAAGGAATAGAAATAATAATAAGAAAACCGATGAGGTGCTACTGTGGAGGCTTAGCACTCCCCTCAGTTTTTCAAAGTCGGTTTAAAAGGTAGCCTATGTTACTCCTTGGTTAATCCTCTACTTGTCTGTGAAAGTCCCGTCAAAATAGGTTTAGCCATTCCGAAGATTAGCCCGGACTTCGTCTGTGGTGGCGTTTGCTGGCGCGCGTGTTGTGACTTTTTGAAGTGTTTTTTTTTTATTAAAACTGACTGGAAAGCGCTCTAAGGGGGTGCCGTGCGTGTGTCGGCGAGCGCCGGCACAGACGGGGTCCATACTTGTATATTTTAACTAACTTGTTACAAATAACTACAAACTTGACATTGGCTAATCATTGTAAAAGCCAGACGAGAGAGAAAAAAAAAGATTAGCCCGTTCAAACAGAAACGACACTTCAATTTTATTTATTAGTAAGAGCCTGTCCAGAAAGCGCGATTTGCGCGCGTGTCAACTCGCGCGTAAGCACTCGCGCGTTCTCGAGATACTAGAGCTACATACATCCCGTCCAGATGCCCTCGCGCGTTACCTCACACGCGCGTAAAACGCTTGCAATGAGCGGGACTCTCGACTCGCGCGTTTTACGCGCGTGTGCCGCGCATATCGAGATACTTCGGCGCCATTGCTGCGTCCAGTACTACGCGCGTGTCCGTGGCGAGTGGACGTATTCGGTTCAAAATGGAGCGTGATAACTTTGACACAGAACTTTTTATCGACGAAATTGAGAAAAGGGTAGCTATATGGGATATGGAATCATCAGATTATTCTAATAGAATCATTAAACGTAGGAACTGGGAAGAAATAGTAGAAATTTTTTGTGAAGCTGGTGATTCCGAGGAGAAAAAAAAAACTTTAGGTAAGTAAATAATACTTTATTAAATAATATTATTCCTTGCATAGATTTTACAGTAATAAGCTATATCATTTTATCTTGCCAAGGGAGTTTGTCTTCGTTAGCAAAATAATCAGCAAATCTATCTCTTACATTCAATGATCTCGCATTAGGCCTCACTGCCTCAGTGTTCAAATTAATCAGAGATGTTTCGTAGAGAGTGTGATCATACCTGTAGCCATCCCTTAACCTTACGTAGTTATGGAGAACACAACAAGCCTTAATGATGTTTTCTGCAAATTTTATGTCCACATTCAACGGTCTATGAAATATTCTCCATTTATTTACCAAGATGCCAAAGCAACATTCAATGTAGCGCCGGGCCCTGGATAAGCGATAGTTGAAAATTCTTTTTTTGGTTGTTAGAGATTTACCGCAATAAGGGCGCATTATATTTTCAGACAGACTAAACGCCTCATCTCCTACTATGACATGAGGTAAGGGGGTTGTATCTGTTTGCGATATTGGCTTTGGATCTGGGATATCTAAAGTTTTCTCGACAAGTTTTTTATATAAAATAGAGTCTTTAAAAATTGTGGAGTCATTACTTTTTCCATATGCGCCTATGTCCACTGCAATAAAACAATAATTTGCATCGCATACGGCCAACAAAACAGTTGAAAAATAACTCTTATAGTTATAAAAAAGAGATCCAGAATCGTTAGGTTTTATAATACGGATATGCTTGCCGTCAATGGCGCCGATGCAATTTGGAAAATTTGTGTATTTTTGAAATTGTTTCGAAATTTCTTCCCATTCAGCTTTCGTTGGTTCTCTCATTACTATATTTTGCAGTTTGTTCCATATGACGTAACAGGTTTTCTGTACTATTTCGATAACTGTAGACTTTCCTAATCTGTAGGCATAATGCAGGTCCGCAAAATAACATCCTGTAGCCAAATATCTGAAAAAAAAGTTACATAAGAATTATTATTTTATTCCAATCTTTTTATTGTTTACAGGTACTTTATTGCAGAAGAAGTGGAAAGGGTTGCGTGATGGCTTTGTAAGAGAAATGAAGAAGAAGAAAACCACACCGTCTGGATCAGGAGCCTCCAGCAAAGCCAAATATATTTATTTTGAACGTTTGATGTTCCTCGAAAGATCGACACGGAATAAAATAACTGAGAGTAATATCAACACCGCGTCTGTTGCAGTTGAAGAACAGGAGTTTTCGGGCGATGGGGAAGATGTAATGAGACCTCCACGTAGTCAGGCGAAAAAGAAGAAAAAACTAAATGCAGCCGACGAAGAATTTCTTTCCATCATAAAAACAAATTTAGCATCTGGAAATCAGCCACAGACATTAAACCAAACGGAGTCAGATGATGACAAACTATTTTGTTTGTCCTTACACAAAGAGCTTCTTAAAGTACCAGAGGAACACAGACTTCAAACAAAAATTGAATTAATGAAAGTACTTCAAGCTCAACAAGTACTGTGCCTTAAACCTGCAGCTGCTCGTTCCGACTACCAACCTTCGTCACAATATCATTACCAAACAGGAATGACTCAACGTGGACAGAGAGATTATTTTGGAGAAACAGGGTATACCGCAACAGACCCTTCAACATCTTCGTTTCCACCTGCAACCTTTTCGACTTACAATCGAGGTTATTGTACTGCTTCACGACCACCAATGACGTCTAGCTACAAAACCCCATCACCGGCATCTACACAAGATTCCAATGAATCTGAATTAATGGAACTTTACGATAATTAAATTCAATATTAAGTACCTACCTATATAAGAATGATTCCTAATTTTTGTTAATTTTGTTCAAATTCTTTATTTTTGTTAATTAGGTCTTAGTTTATACTTACTAAAGCTATAAAAAATATTACCTCAAAGTAATCACGAGTTTTTCTTCTGCAGAAACAGTATCCCGTACCACATAATTTTGACAAGGAGTCAAATCTTCTTTGATAATTTCTAGTAAATCATCAAACGATGCTACTGACATCCGAAAGTAGTTGAAAAACTTTTCACTATATTCTCTGAGTTTTGGGTATAAAGTTATAAACATACTATGCGTCATTCTGTCGCGTAGAATGGGATGCACGTTAAATCGTCGACTTTCTCTTCGTTTACGACGTCTCCATCGACGGTATGCAAGCCACAACAGAACCGCTTTATCCGAGTCCATGTTTATAACTGGCCTAAAGCCGTCTCATCACATGCGCGCGTGAAACGCGAGTGATTTCGCCGCATCTGGACGCAATACAAATCAAAACGCGCGAGTGGACACGCGCGCAAATCGCGCTTTCTGGACAGGCTCTAAGTAATATAATGTAGATTTCAGCGTTTATTAAGACGATCGCAGTCGGGTTTTAGTTTTTAAATTTATCTTGTTCTGAAATGAGTCCCTCTTTCTTAGCAGACCGCGCAATGTAAAGAAAACAGCATTTTTCAAATTCTAGTGTAAGTGTAATGGGCCCGGTTGTTTTCCAAGAAAACTTGAGTTTATGCGGTTTTCCATTCCCATGTACTAGTTTTTATAATCATTAAAAAAATAGAAAGCCAACACTTTATTTTAAACTATGTTGGTTTTATTGTAGGCACCTAGTACCTATACGGGTGACGTGCGGGTGTGCGGGGCGTCCCCCCGCCTCATTTCCCGATTGCCAACTCAACCTGTCGCGAAAACCAACGCTCTAACTACCAAGAAAAAATAAAACCAACGCTGTAACTATCATAGTTTTATTGATATTAGCAATAAACCTCTACAAACAAAGTAAAGCTTATAAAATACTTTCACACAATTATAAAGGAGAAAGTTTGTATGTGTGTGTGTGTGTGTGTGTGTGTGTGTATGTTTGTTACTCCTTCACGCAAAAACTACTGGACGGATTGGGCTGAAATTTAGAATGCAGATAGATTATACCCTGGATTAGCACATAGGCTACTTTTTATCCCGGAAAATCAAAGAGTTCCCACGGGAACTTTAAAAAACCTACATCCACGCGAACGAAGTCGCGGACATCAGCTAGTATTACTATAACAATGAACCTTAAACTAAAAACCTTAAAAATATAATATAATAACTAAAATATGTTATTAAAAGGAGTCCCTTTAGGCAAGGTTCCGAAGATACTGGCAGCGTTTTAATTAATAAACAAATTCTTTGTCCGAGGTAACTGCCAGCTCTAATCGTAAAACAAAGTTAGTTTTGCGATTCGTCAACAAAAGTGATTCACCGTCTTTTAATCCTTCTGTAGTAGGAACTAGGAATCCTCAGTGCGCGAGTCTAACTTGCCTTTGCCTGGTTTAAAAAAAATAAACACGGTTTTCTCAGGGTGAGATCTATAGAGCGCGCTCTGGCTTTGGACAGAGTTAAAACGAGACAGAGCTCTATCTCTCACATAAATCTGTCTCGTTTTAACTCACTCTTAAGTCAGAGCAAAGTCAAAGTGCGCCTTATAGATTTCAGCCTTAGAAGCTCTTTAGAGCCCCAATAGCTCAACCGGTAAAGGAGTGGACTGAAAACCGAAAGGTCGACGGTTCAAACCCCGCCCGTTGCACTATTGTCGTACCTACTCCTAGCACAAGCCTGACGCTTAGTTGGAGAGGAAAGGGGAACATTAGTCATTTAACATGGCTAATATTCTTTTTTTTTTTTTTTTAAAAACACGGTTTTCTAAAAAGACTCCCTATAGTATTATTATTCCACGGAACCCTAAAAACTAAAAAGACACTGGGCACCCAATTCCCATTACACAATCGACAGTCAACAGTTAGTTAATAATAAAATCGTATAACAATAAATAAATAAGAAGAAAAAAACAAAAGTCGCCCATGCAAAAGATCTACGATCTCTTTGGGAAGGGAATCAACGGCATTCCACTTGACTGCGCCTGCCATTTTGTTTTGTTTTGTATTTTTTTTTTAACTTTTTTAATTCACATTTCACCGCCGCGTCTTTAGAAACTGGCCGTCTCTATTTTGGGGTTCAATGTAAAATTAAAAAACCAATGTCTTAAAGTCAAAGTCAAAGTCAAAATCATTTATTCAAAGTAAGCACAATTGTACTCCTTTTGATGGAAATCGTAAAATTTGTACGATATAGTTAGTGGTGATAATTAATTACGTAACTTGAAACTAAAGCTACGAGGATTCCAAATGCGCCCAAGTCTGAAAAGAGCCATTTTAACTGACTTAAGTTTCAGTTAAAATGAGACAGATTTATGCTGGCTGTCTCGTTTTAACAGTGTCGTTAAAAAAAATCACGTTTTATTGTGGTACCTTACCAGTAATCATCAGTACTATCACCCGTTACACCTTGTATCACACTAATATTATAAAGGCGAAAGTTTGTATGTGTGTGTGTGTGTGTGTGTGTGTGTGTGTATGTTTGTTACTTTACGCAAAAACTACTGGACGGATTGGGCTGAAATTTAGAATGTAGATAGATTACATCCTGGATTAGCACATAGGCTACTTTTTATCCCGGAAAATCAAAGAGTTCCCACGGGATTCTTAAAAAACCTACATCCACGCGAACGAAGTCGCGGGCATCAGCTAGTGGGTTAATAATATTAATTGTACGGAACCTAAGCCCCTTCCACACTCTTGCCATAAGTTTTTTGTCTGTGGTCGTGAAGACATGTAAAGCCGCGCGCACATTATCGTAGAATTGACACCTTTCGAGCCCTTTGTGTGGGGTGGCGAAATGACTGGCGAGAATTATTACTGTTCTATTATGTACAGGGTGTCTGTTCTTTGGGAAATTATTATCTAGATGATCCCCGCGGCTTCGTCCGCGTGGAGTTAGGTTTTTTAAATATCCCGTGGCAACTCTTAAGAGGGGTCTCTCCGTCACTCGCTTCATACAAACGTAGTTCCAATTTCATTTGAATATTAATCAACCAAAGTCCATGAAATTTTACAGACATATTCTAGAAACGAATATCTATGTCTGTGGTTTTCCAGATTTCTGTTAAAATATTCGTTTTCAAAGTTACGCGGTCTTAAAAATTTACGTACAAATCTTTGAGCCCCTGTAATTTTAAAACTACATATTTTATGTCTGCAAAATTTCATGAACTTTGGTTGTTTAATATTCAAATGAAATTGGAACTACGATTGTATGAAGCGAGTGACGGAGAGAGCCCTGTTAAAGGATAAAAATTTGCCTATATCAGTTTCCGGGACGCAAGTTACCTCTGCACCAAATGTCTTGAAATCGTCAAAATGATGGGCTTTTAACAATCCCGTGTGAACTCTTTAATTTTCCAGGATAAAAAGTAGATTTCATCCGCGTGGATTTATGGGTTCTAAAAATCCCGTGGGAACTTTTGGGGTTTCCGGCATAAAAGTAGTCTATGCCCGTCCCTGGGATGGAAGCTGCCTCTACCAATAAAAAAAATCAGAGACCTTTCTTGCATGTAAATAGTTTAGGCCATCCATACTTAATATCACACTAATATTATAAAGGCGAAAGTTTGTGTGTATGTGTGTGTGTGTGTGTGTGTGGTGTGTGTGTGTGTGTGTGTGTGTGTGTGTGTGTGTGTGTGTGTGTGTGTGTGTGTGTGTGTGTGTGTGTGTGTGTGTGTGTGTGTGTGTGTATGTTTGTTACTCCTTCACGCAAAAACTACTGGACGGATTTGGCTGAAATTTGGAATGGAGATAGATAATATCCTGGATTAGCACATAGACTACTTTTTATCCCGGAAAATCAAAGGGTTCCCACGGGATTTTGAAAAATCTAAATCCACGCGGGCGAAGTCGCGGGCATCGCCTAGTATTATTATAAATGAGTCTTGTTTCTCAATGACGGACAAAAGGTCCTTTTATCTAGGAAAATCGAAAGTTCAACGGGATTTTTTGAAAACCTAAATCCACGCGGACGAAGTCGCGGCCATCAGCTAGTCTAACAGACTCATATTTTAGAGAAAACTTGTTCCTTCAAAGTGTTTTTTGTTTAAAAAAAACTAAGAAAAAGAGCAAGCTAAAATCCAAGCACCCTGTATACACAAAGGGCCGCCCAGGTAGCCTACTTTCCTATTTGCGCTGAGCTGCCCTAAACAAATATGCATAAGTACTGTCACCCGGCTTGCTTCACTAAATACTAACCGTTATAGGTACCTACACCATTGTTTAATTCAAGTAGGTGCGTGTTAAGTTACCTATTGCTTTTTAAGGGGCCATTACACTTCACACTTAATATTATAAAGGCGTATGTGTGTGTGTGTATGTTTGTTACTCTTTCACGCAAAAAGTCCTGAACGGATTTGGCTGAAATTTGAAATGGAGATAGATAATATCCTGGATTAGCACATAGGCTACTTTTTATCCCGGAAAATCAAAGATTTCCCGGGATTTTGAATCAAGGATTTTGAAAAACCTAAATCCACGCGGACGAAGTCGCGGGCATCAGCTAGTATCCCATAAACCGCTGTCTCTCTGTCTATTCAATTGATTTTGAATCAGGGATGAGGCAGCTTTCTGTCCTTGAAAATTAAAGATTTCCAACGGGTTTTTTTTTTATTCACTATAGGTAAGCGCTTGACCACAATCACACCTGATGGAAAGTGATGATGTGGTCTAAGATGGGACGCGTTTACCTAGAAGGTGCCTATTCACTCTTGTTTTAAAGATACCCGGATTGTAATTGGTAGGAAACAACAAGAACCAAAATCCACGCGGACAAAGTCGCGGGCATCCGCTTGTAGCAAATAAATAAGCGTCTAACGGAACGCGTCAGCGCTAAATGATTTTAAATGAACACTGATTGCCAATTCGGTGTCTGTCTGATGTATTGTCTTGCTGACACTTTAGATGGCAATTGATCTTCGACACTTAGCCCATCTCCGGTTAGCGACAGACTAGCTTTTACTTGTGGCTTCTTGAAGGCTCATTTTGAAAAGCGACCATTGGACGCCAATCATTTAAAAATCGGATTGTACTGAATTAGCTGTAGTATCGACTAATTCTGACACATTAGTCGATACTAGAGCTAATTTCTTAAACTGGACCCTTTCAAGTAAAGATTTTTATATAAATCTGTGAGGATGATACTGCCATTGTCGCAGTTGAAAATGCCATAAGCTTACGTTGTCGTATTAGTTTAAAAAATGCGAAAAACCAAATTAAATTTGTATTTCGCGGGCAGGCCCGTCGCTTCCACCTTAATTTCCGAGGTTAATTCCAAACATTCGACCTTTGAGTTTAGCTAAAGAATTTTGTTTATCTTTACAGCGAAATAAAACAAGCAACTTACTATGTTATTAATGTTATACATTAAAATAAATACATTATCACACTAATATTATAAAGGCGAAAGTTTGTATGTGTGTGTGTGTGTGTGTGTGTGTGAGTGTGTGTGTGTGTATGTTTGTTACTCTTTCACGCAAAAACCACTGGACGGATTTGGCTGAAATTCGGAATGGAGATAGATAATATCCCGGATTAGCACATAGGCTACTTTTTATCCCGGAAAACTAAAGAGTTCTCCCGGGATTTCGATAACCCTAAATCCACGCGGATGAAGTCGCGGGCGTCAGCTAGTATACAATATGGTCTAAATATAATAAATTCCTGTTTAACAGTACAGTAGTAGGATTGTTAAATAATGCTTACGAGTATCTTGTATTTACAATTTACATAGAGTTTCTTTTATAATAGGAATGTGTATCATTTTTACAATATACGACATTTATATAAAACTAGCTGAAGCCCGCGACTTCGTTCGCGTGGATGTGGGTTTTTAAAATTCCCGTGGGAACTCTTTGATTTTCCGGGATAAAAAGTAGCCTATGTGCTAATCCAGGGTATAATCTATCTCCATTCTAAATTTTAGCCCAATCCGTCCAAAAGTTTTTGCGTGAAGGACTAACAAACATACACACACGCACACACACACACTAATATATTCTAAGCTTTTTTCATGAATACTGTCTATCTTTGCTGTACCTACTCTACTTCCTTTACAACCTCTCGCACTGCCAAGGGTCACTGGTAGAGATCTCTTATAGAGATAAGTGCTTCCCTGTCCACTTTTTCTTTCTTTTCTCTAGGTACAAATAAATATATTGACATTTAACATTATTTGTCACAATAATTCTTCTTTGCCTAAGTACTAGATACCTAAGTATTTAAAATATTTGGCCCAATACAAAAACATCTTTAGTTTTTTTTTTTCTTTAAATCTGGCTTTACTCTGATTAGCCAATGTCAAGTTTGTAGTTATTTGTAACAAGTTAGTTAAAGGGGTTTGGGTAACTTTGTATGGAGCAGTGGTGCCTTTTTTTTTTGTTGCGGCCACTGATGGTATTTGTGTTATTTTATAGTGCTACTTTAAACATTGTAATGATAGTAAATAATTGTGCTCTAAGTGACATCGGGGCTGAGATATTTGAATTTGAAAAATTAAACTTGAAGCATGAAACCCGATTTCAAATGCACTTTCTAACTGAATAATATCTTTAAATATGTAGATATGACAATGTATACGATGTATAAAGATAAAATGACCTTATTTTGAGCTAAAAAAACCCCCACTTGATGGACAAACTACATCAAACGAGCCACAGGGAGCCACTGGATTCGGTTGGTGCAAGCCCGTAACGTGTGGAAGTCCCTACAAGAAACTTATATGAAGCAGTGACCTCTATTGGTTGATAATGATGATGATGATAAGAGTATGTAGTCCCTATGATCTCCAGGTTATATACCTAAACAAAGTAAATTCTTCTCAAGGAATGATGGGACTGATTTCGGGACTTAAAACTTCGAGCATTTGCCCACCGTGCGCTGACCGTAGGTAGACGAATCCTGCGCTGTGATTGGCTGAGCCATAAACGCGATGCGCCTCCATTTGTATTTTGGGAGAAGTTCTATGGACAGTCCTAAACCACTACACAAAAGCTTGTTGAAGATTTGGCTAGAGATCCCAGAGCCAAATTGACTCGATGCTACACCAAAGATGTTCCGGACGTCAGCCTTTATGAGATAAGTATGGCTCTCAGGCAACTCAAGAACAACAATCACAACAATGGAACAATGGAATCACAGCAGAACTCCTGAAAGCAGATGGAAAACCATTACATAGGTCTTCCACCGCTTGTATAGTCCTGCCATCCACGAGGGCATAGCGCCAGAGGCATGGCACAGAAGCGTAGTGGTTCTGTTCTTTAAAAAGGGAGACACTACCTTGTTAAAGAATTAAAGACCCATATCCCTGCTGAGCCATGTCTATAAGTTGTTCTCGAAAGTCATCACGAATCGTCTCGCTCGTAGGTTTCCAGCCTCCCGAACAAGCCGTATTCCGAATAGGCTTCAGTACCATAGATCACACCCACACTGTTACGGCAGGTTATACAGAATACCGGAAGAGGATATCGAACCATAACCTAGAGGCATCCTGTGTTTTGACTGGGACCCCACCATGGGAACTGGACGCTATGACACTGGCTTGTGTGTACCAGAGTAAAGTGGATGCCCGTTGACTGGCGGAACACTCGTGCGACGGAAGTAGATGGGTGGCAGATATTAGCGCAGATCGAGTTCCTTTTCCATTGGCAGAGGAGGCTCGAGTCACCCACAGCCGGTCACAAGACTATTGAGGCTATCTATTCTACCCTCGAGGAGTGGATGAAGAGGAAGCACGGACCACTCACGTTTCACCTTGTACAGGTTCTTACGAGGTTCGGGTGCTTTGGGAAATACCTGGGCAAGGTGGTGTGAAGAGAGCCCAGAGAGGATTGTCACCATCGTGGTAGTGCTTCAGTTCAGACACGGCACAGTATACGCTGTCTGAGTGCCCGGCATAAGCGGAGCCGCGTCAATCGCTGGTGGAAATTATGGGGCAAGACGTCGTGGCCAAATCCATGGTGGACAGAGAGAGGGCTTGAAAACCGATGGTCTCCTACAGCGAGGAAGTAATGACGCAGAAGGAGGCAGTAGAGAGGTTGAGAGTGGAAGCCAAAAACTCTCATCCCATGCACCGCAGGAGAATCGGGCGCAGGCAAGATGCGCATGACCGTCGCTTGTACCCTTGAATAAGATCTCTAGGTAATAGGCACGGAGAGTGTTACTCGTAAAAGAGTATGTCCTTGAGTTGGAAGGCAAGCCTTTGTTCCCGGCGAGCCTTAAACTGTGCGTTAGGGATCCCTTTTAGTCCCAGAGCGAGGCCTGCTTTGGCGGATGCCGTTAGCTAGATTGCAGTTGAATACATTCGTGTCCCTATGCCTAGCAACAACGGACGAGATGGAAAACCGTGGGGCTTTAGTCGATAATCGTCCGAAATAACCACTCTTACCTCTACGAGCGCAGTATTATCCATGAGGATTTTCCTATGTAAGAAAAGGTTATACAGAAGACTGAAGATCATAATCGACCACTTTGCTTACCGTTTGCGGACTATGAGAAAGCCTTCGATTCAGTGGAAACTAAGGCTGTATTGAGGTTGCCACAGAGATGTCCCATCGGCTACTAATATATCCAAGTGCTGAAGTGCTTGCACGAATAGGCCACCATTATATCAGTTCGTATACCAGACTACGAGGCTTATCCAATTGCAACAGGGAGAAGTAATCTTCCCGAAGCTCTTTTCCGCTTCTTTGGAAGAAGTCTTTAAGCTTCTGGGTTGGAACAGACTTGACATTGACAAAATGACATTAATGACCTCAGCAGAATTTCTCAACAGTTGGGTCTAAAAATAAACGTGAGGAGGACGAAAATCATGTCCAATGCTCTTGTCTCGTCCAGTAATTATTAAGAGCTCTGCAAATTGTAGATAAGTATGTATACCTAGGACGAACAATCGCGCTATGTATGTCAAGGCTGGAGAAAGAGTTTGCTAAACATGTTGTGAAGCTGAAGTGGGGGTCCCAACTTCCCAAGATGCGACCTCCGGCGTCGGAAGACTCTCTCCCCCCCATCCCCGCCACTAAGTGAACAGATGACATCAAACAAGTCATAGGGAGCCTCTGGATTCGGGTGGCGCATAACCGTGGCGCGTGGAAGTCCTAACAAGAGACCAGTGTCCAGCAGTGGGCATTTATTGGTTGATAATGATGATGATGATGATACATCTTGGTGTGGGCATTGCTTGTGAGTTAAAAAAAAGCATTTTTTACTACTTTTAATGCGAACAATTACAAAAAGACATTGGGTGTAATCAATGGAATTTAACATATTGAAGATGGAATATCTCTGCCCCGATGTTATTTAGCCATAAGTATTATATAACATTTTTTGTTTGTTTTTTGCTGCTCTGTCATAAAATACCAGTTTTATCGGTGGCCGCAATCCTAAAAAAAGGCACCAATTTTACCCAAACCCCTTTCTATACAAGTATGGACCCCGTCTGTGCCGGCGCTCGCCGACACACGCACGGCACCTCAGAGCGCTTTCCAGTCAGTTTTAACAAAAAAAACACTACAAAAAGGAGAAACACGCCCGCCAGCTAACACCAACACAGACGAAGTCCACACCTTTAGTTTTACATGTTATCCGTAGCAAAACCGGCGAAGTGCGAGTCAGACCCGCGTGCCGAGGGTTCCGTACGCAGTGCCTACTTATAACACTTAACTGACTTAACCACGCGTTTAAAATTAGTGTGGTAAGACCGCTAATTTTTTCAGATCCGTTTTTTTTTTTTAAAAAGAATATTAGCCATGTTAAATGACTAATATTCCCCTTTCCTCTCCAACTAAGCGTCAGGCTTGTGCTAGGAGTAGGTACGACAATAGTGCAACGGGCGGGGTTTGAACCGTCGACCTTTCGGTTTTCAGTCCACTCCTTTACCGGTAATTGAGCTATTGAGGCTACAAAGAGTATTATTGGTTGAGTTACTTTAAAGATCGCAATTATCGGACTTGTTGGAGATTGAAAATCGATTGAAAATACATACATTTATTTAAAAATCGTGTCGGAGCAGTCCCGTTGTCGTTGACAGCAACACCTATATTTATTAAGAGATAACATTTCGCAGCATTGCACATGTTTTGACTAATTATTATTTACTTAATCTAAAGCTATCTAAAGATGACCAAGTGCGTCAGATGGCGAGTGGTGAAATGTCAACCGGAACTTGAACCTAAAGTTTATTTTGAAAACAATAAAGTATTATACCTAACTAGCTGATGCCCGCGACTTCGTTCGCGTGGATGTAGGTTTTTTAAAAAACCCGTGGGAACTCTTTTTCGGGATAAAAGTAGCCTATGTGCTAATCCAGGATATTATCTATCTCCATTCCGAATTTCAGCCAAATCCGTCCAGTGGTTTTTGCGTGAAGGAGTAACAAACATACACACACACACACACATACAAACTTTCGCCTTTATTATATTAGTGCGATTGATAGTGTGGTACGTTTCAACTAAGAAGAATATCGCCTATTAGTTCAGCGTATTACATGACGTAGACCGCCCAGGTTGCCTAAGGCTTCATGAAGTGAGGTTGGGGATCCCAGATGGCGTTCTCCTTGTCCTGCAGGCCCGTGCACTCCAGGAGCACGTGTGTCAGTGTTTCATCGACCTCCATGCAGGCCCTGCACAGAGGTCTGTCGGTAACACCTATAACGACAAGTGTAAATTAAAAATTTATAACACCCCCGACAAGTGAAGGTTACAGTAACTAGAAAAGACCGAAAATACCTGATAACTTTCAAACGGCTGAACCGATTTTCTTGCACTATTCCACGCTTACGATCCAAAGTATCAGAGTTTTCCAAAACATCATTTTCAAATAAATAATTATGTATCAAGACAACGTCCATCTTGACAGCTTGAAATTTGTCTATTGACATAATATTATGAACCTAACGGTTATGTAACCTTCTTTTCTACAAGAAAACTAGAAAAGAGCTGATAACTCTTAAACGGCTGCACCAATTTTCTTGGATTATAGCTAAGAACACTCTCGATCAAGCCACCTTTCAAACAAAAAAAACTAAATTAAAATCGGTTCATTCGTTTAGGCGCTACGATGCCAAAGACAGATACACAGATACACAGACACACAGATACACAGATACACACGTCAAACTTATAACACCCCTCTTTTTGGGTCGGGGGTTAAAAAGGTGTTTGTTTAGTGGGCTATGCCCTGTTATGAGTCCCACAACCTTCCTAAGTTTACACAGATACACAGACACACAGATACACAGATACACACGTCAAACTTATAACACCCCTCTTTTTGGGTCGGGGGTTAAAAAGATAGATTGAAGCGACTTGTCAACGCTCGATAGACCCTACAAATAATATGCTCCCTGTAGCACCACTTACAAGACAATCATATTTCATGTCACTGCAAGCGATCCGATCGACGCAAGCCACGAGCGGATGCGCGATTTTTTTCTCTCTCGTCTGGCTTTACAAAGATCAGCCAATGTCAAGTTTGTAGTTATTTACAAGTTAGGGAAACTATATAAGTATGGACTTCGTCTGTGCCGGCGCCCGCCGACATACGCGCGGCGCCCCTTTAGAGCGCTTCCCAGTCAGTTCCACCACCAATAAACACCAGTGAAACACAAAATCCGGCCACTTTTAACAAAAAAACAAACAGTCCAAAAAGGCAGAGCATACGCGCCAGCAAACGCCAACACAGACGAAGTCCCTGTAATAATCTCTACATAGTAAAAAACCGGTCAAGTGCGAATCAGATTCGCGCACTGAAGGTTCCGTACCTACTCGGGTATTTTTTCCGACATTTTGCACGATAAACCAAAAACTTATTATGCAAAAAATAAATATAAATCTGTTTTAGAATGTACAGGTAAAGCCCTTTCATATAATACCCCACTTGGTATTTTGAAAATTGAAAATACTAATTATTTGTTCATGAACACTTTTTTTTGTGATGTACTTAACTACAAATTCACGGTTTTCGGATTTTTTCCTTTACTTCTGCTATAAGACCTAGCTACCTGTACCTGCCTAGGCATACGCTTAAATAATCTATTTTTTAACCCCCGACCCAAAAAGAGGGGTGTTATAAGTTTTACGTGTGTATCTGTCTGTGGCATTGTAGCTCCTAAACGAATGAACCAATTTTAATTATTTTTTTTGTTTGAAAGGTGGCTTGATCGAGAGTGTTCTTAGCTATAATCCAAGAAAATCGGTTCTGCCGTTTGAAAGTTATCAACTTTTTCTAGTTTTCTTATAGAGGTTTTTGTGACGACCCCCGTCACAAAAAAATTATTTAAAATTTTGAGTTATTATGTTATACACTAGCCGATGCCCGCGACTTCGCCCGCGTGGATTTAGGTTTTTCAAAATCCCGTGGGAACTCTTTGGTTTTCCGGGATAAAAAGTAGCCTATGTGCTAATCCAGGATATTATCTATCTCCATTGTCTACCAAATCCGTCCAGTAGTATTTGCGTGAAGGAGTAACAAACATACACACACACACACACACATACACACAAATTTTCGCCTTTATAATATTAATGTGATTACTATGTAAATTCGGTGTACAATAAAGAATATTTTACTTTTATTACACGACCACGGCGGATCGCACTTGATGGGAAGCGAATTTTGGCCCAAGGACTATCTACAGGCGCTTTATCTAGATTGTAGAAGATGCAGATGGAAATGCTTTTTTTTTGTTTTTTATTCACTACTAGCTGATGCCCGCGACTATTCGCGTGGATGTGGGTTTTTAAAATTCCCGTGGGAACTCTTTGATTTTCCGGGATAAAAAGTAGCCTATGTGCTAATCCAGGTTAAAATCTATCTCCATTCTCAGCCCAATCCGTCCAGTAGTTTTTGCGTGAAGGAGTAACAAACATACACACACACACACACACACATACAAACTTTCTCCTTTATAATTCTTGACCACAATCATATCTGATGGAAAGTGATGATGTGGTCTAAGATGGGATGCGTTTACCTGGAAAAAATATATGCTGATATAATAAAGTTTTTAACTTTGGACCAAACCACGAAAGTGCTGCAGCGAAGGTGCCAAATCACCGAAAAAGTCGGCATTTCACAAGGGCTGTGCTGTGCATTCACAAAAAAATTATATTATATATATATATTTTATTTTATTCAGATACATGCCAGCCCTTGACTGCAATCTCACCTGGTGGTAAGTGATGATGCAGTCTAAGATGGAAGCGGGCTAACCTGGAAAGGGGTATGGCAGTTTTTTATTTCACCCATACCCCTTTGGTTTCTACAAGGCATCGTACCGGAGCGCTAAATCGCTTAGCGACACTGCTTTGCCAGTAGGATGGTAACTAGCCAATTTCAAACTCTGCCAGGAATCGAAAAAATCGAAAAATAATATTTCTTTAGGGACTTCGTCTGTGGTGGCGTTTGCTGGCGCGCGTGTTGTGCCTTTTTGGAGTGTTTTTTTGTTAAAAATGGTCGGTTTTTGTGTTCTGCTGGTGTTTATTGGTGGTGGAACTGACTGGGATGCGCTCTAAAGGGGCGCCGCGCGTGTGTCGGCGGGCGCCGGCACAGACGAAGTCTATACTTATACATATAGTTTCCTTAACTTGTAAATAACTACAAACTTGACATTGACTAATCAGTGTAAAGCCAGACGAGAGAGGAAAAAAAATATTTCTTTAAAAAAAGAAACTCGTAAGTGTCAGCCCTGAATTCTTCAGTGTGACGTCATCGTGAGTGCATTTGTCAGATTTACCGACTGCGCGGAGAGAGGTGCAAGCCGCCACTTGACTGCTGTTTGTGGGCCGCGCAAATAATGCGATATTGGGAATATTCCCATCTTTGACAATGGAGTAACCTACTTTGAACGAATTTAATAAAAGGAGCTCACTAATGTTTTGATAGCTGTGATAACTTCTAGGTTAAGTGGTCGGTCTGCTATTCGGTGGTCTAGGGTTCGATTCCGTGTAACGCACCTCTAACTTTTCCGAGTTATGGATGTTTTAAGAAATTTTCGAAAAAAAAAAACCATTCGCTTTAACGGTGAAGGAAAACATCATGAGGAAACCTGCATGCCTCCAGAAAGTAGAAACAGGTAATCCGATACGACTGAAGATTTGGTTTTTTGTAAAATAAAAAGTATAATTTAAATAAAAATAGACAACGCCATCTGTTGTTGAGTGTCTAGTTTTATTTTATGATGAGCGCCATCTCTTGTTGAGTAGCTGTATTATAGTAACACTACTTAGTAACAGATGGCGTTACTAGGTTCAAAAAAAGACTAACCAAAAAAAATAAGTAAGCAACCATAGAGAAGAGATATAATAATTATGACTAATTTTTTGAACACAAGTTTTTGCTTTCATTAGGAGTTTTTTGTTTGTCAGTGCAGCATTAACATATTTTTTAGAGGATTTTATTTTCCACGGTTCAACAACATTTATAACAATAATTCAGGCGGAAGGCTTATAATTACTAGATGCCCACTATTTCGACCGCGTAGATTGGTTTTTAAAAATCCCGTGGGAATTCTATGATGCTCCGGGATAAAACAGTCTATGTCTGTTTCAAGGATACAACTAGTTCAATGGCTAAAGCTATCTTTGCACAAAATTCGTCAATATGGACCGTGAAAAGATAGCACAGACAGACTTTTACATTAGAATGGATTTTGTATTACTTCATTACTTCCTATATACCTACCTCCTTGATGGTGGTTCCGGGTTTGATTCCTGTCAGGGGCATTTAAGGTACTTCTAACAATTTGAGTCTGGTGGGAGGCTTCGGCCGTGTCTACTTACCACCTACCACTACCACCCTACCGGCAAAGCCGTACCACCGCGTTCCGGTACGATGCCACCATAGATAAAATTATTTTCTTTTATCTATGGATGCCACATAAGGTATCAAGTAGTACCTAATTAGGGCTGTTCGATTAATTGAAAACCCCTTTCAAGTTAGCCCGCTGCCACTTTGAAATGCATCATCACTTACCACTAGGTGAGATAGCAGTCAAGGTCTAACGTATCGGAGTAAAAAAAAGCTGCGTCAAGTAAAACTAATTATAAAAACCGGTAAAGTAAGAGTCAGACTCGTGCACCGAGGGTTCCGTTCTCGGGTATTTTTTTCATAAAAATAAAAGTCTGTTTTACTATGTACAGGTAAAGCCCATTCATATGATACCCAACTTGGTATAGTTATCTTACTTTGAAAATACTAAATTATTTATTCATGAACACATTTTTTTGTGATGTAACCACAAATTCATGGTTTTCGGATTTTTCCCTTTACTTGTGCTATAAGACCTACCTACCTGCCAAATTTCATGATTCTGGGTCTATGAGAAGTACCCTATAGGTTTTCTTGAGAGACACGACAGCGGACAGACAGATAGACAGACAACAAAGTGATCCTAAGGGTTCCGTTTTTCCTTTTGAGGTACTGAACCCTAAAAATTATAATAAAAACAACAGCCAAGGATCATAGAGGAAAAATTAACTTTAATTATTCATAATTATCATTTATTACTTAAAAACTGGATAAATAATACAATAATACAAGCGAACGGACGTGTTCAATAAATACAAAACAAAATACAGACGCGATTAAGGTCCTGGTCAAACAAGACGCGTGGCGGCGCGGCGTCACACTGGACGTTACGCTACGTTCCGTCAATAACCTAGATTTGTTAACTAGCTTATTTACGCGACTTTGTTCGCTTTTACTTTTGCCTATTGCCTAAAAACCTCCCGTAATTGTAAAGTAGCCCTTAGCCCAAAGAAAGAATATTTCCTTCATACAATACTTTTTATATGACATATAACAGATGAACTGAATGTAAGAAATATAATACGTAACTTATGAGATTACTTAAAAAGAAAACTGAATATAAAGTCCGTCTTGATACAAATACTTATAACAAAACTCCTAAAAAAACCGCTGCCGTTCCGCGTTATGTGTGACCAGAACTTTAAACAACAAAAACGCATCCATACATAGGTAAGTGTCTCTACTAACATTAGTCGTAAATAATAATTTACATGATTCGAAGATTGTTCAACTACCCTCCAGATTATAATAATCTCAAAATTAAAAAAAAACATGTTTCGTCACGTAAGTTGACACAAGCTCTTACTGCCATATTTAGGCTGATATCTATAGACCGCACTTTGACTTTGCTCAAACTTAACAGGGCACTCTCCGTCACTTAGTCCATACAATCGTAGTTCCAATTTCATTTGAATATTAAGCAACCAAAGTCCATGAAACTTTGCAGACATATTCTAGAAACTAATATCTGTGCCTGTGGTGTTTTAGATTTTTCTAAAAATATGTAGTTTTAAAATTACAGGGGCTCAAAGATTTGTATGTGAATTTTTAAGACCGCGGAACTTTGAAACCGAATATTTTAACGGAAATCTGGAAAACCACAGACATAGATATTAGTTTCTAGAATATGTCTGCATTTCATGGACTTTGGTTGCTTAATATTCAAATGAAATTGGAACTACGTTTGTATGGAGCGAATGACGGAGAGACCCCTCTTAATGCTATGTAAAATCAAGGTTTTTAGTTTGGTCCTACGTAGCATTCTTTTTTGGAATCATTGGTTTTTGTGAACCACATTTTTTTTTAAAATAACTCAAAAAGTATTTTATGCAATTCCCAGCTTGTGTTTGTAACTAAGATAAAAAATACAATTTCGAATTTCCACTGCTGAAGGGTTAAACACTGTTGGTGTCAAGTATAAAGAGCTCTAGATAGTGGTTGACTGATGAACCAATCGTGCAGCAGATAAGTCACCCCTCTCACTTTGTACCACCAAATACAGGGTGTTTGGTAATTAGTATATAATGACGACACGTACCCATGCTACTTTGATCTGATAAACACAATGCTGGAGTATAATGACGAAATAAAATTATAAAAATTTCCATACAATTTTTTTTTTTTTTTTATGATCAAGTTTTCATGGCCCTAATGTACCTAACTCACTGAGATCGTTGGCCTCGGCCTATCTAAAGACGGCCAACGATTTCAGTGAGTTAAGGCACGTTAGGGTCATGGAAACTTTTATATAATTTTATTTCGTCATTATACTCCAGCATTGTGTTTATCAGATCAAAGTAACATGGGTACGTGTCGTCATTATATACTAATTACCAAACACCCTGTATATAAATCACCCACTACAAAGATTTATGTAGTACTAGAGAATGCCCGCGACTTCGTCCGCGTGGATTTAGGTTTGAAAAATCCCGTTGGATCTCTATGCTTTTCCGGGATAATTCTTCTAAGTTAGCTTTTCACTACCCAACAGTTTAACCGATTTTGATGAAGGTGCAGAGTTAGCTTACATCCTAGGGACAGACATAGACTATTTTTTATCCCATAAAAATAAACAGTTCCTATGGGATTTTTAGAGGTTAAAACCGAAGGAAACCGGTTAAGGTGCAAGAGACGGGTCTGCCCGCGAAATTCAAATTTAATTTAGTTCCTCGCAATTTGTAAATTTAATACGACAAAGTAGGCTTATGGCATTCTAATTCCGACAATGGCAGTATCATCTTCACAGGATTACATAAAAACCTTTACTTGAAAGTGTTCTGTTTAAGACATTAGTTAAAATAATGAGTTACTCACAAATTAGTTGATACTATAGCTAATTTCTGAAACTGGAAGTAAAGATTTTTATATAAACCTGTGAGGATGATACTGCCATTGGCGCAATTAAAATACCATAAGCCTACTTTGTCGTATTAGTTTACAAATTGCGAAAAACCGAATTAAATTTGAATTTCGCGGGCAGGCCCGTCTCATGCACCTTGAACAGATGGACAGTTTAACTGGTTTATATGAAATCTGGTACAAAGGTAGCTTGCATCCCGAATATTGTCCTAGGCAACTAACTATTGTCCTAGGCAACTAAATATTGTCCTAGGCAACTAAATATTGTCCTAGGCAACTAACTATCCCCTATCGAGAAATTATTAGTGATAGTATGATATAAATTAATAGCTCTTTAAACTTGATACCAACTATAACACTACTATAATTTACAAGCCTGCTATGATCGTTGCAGGGTCCTCCACACCTTCCTTTATTTTCCTCAGGAACATCACGGCTTCACGACCATCAATCAATCTGTGGTCATACGTGAGGGCTATATACATCATCGGTCGGATAACGACTTGACCGTTCAACGCAATCGGTCGTTCAAAGATCCCATGCATACCGAGTATGGCTGACTGCGGTGGATTAACTATCGGGGTACCCAATAACGAACCGAACACACCCCCGTTGCTTATAGTGAACGTACCACCATCCATTTCTTCAATCGTTAGCTTGCCTTTCCTAGCCTTTTCAGCCAAATCAGCAATGGTTAACTCGATGTCTGAATAAGTCATCGTTTGTACATTTCTAACGACCGGCACCACTAAGCCCTTTGGTGTTGCAACCGCAACGGATATGTCTACATAGTCACGGTATATTATTTCATTGCCTTCTATAACAGCATTGACGACTGGTTGGTCCATTAATGCATTTGCCGAAGCTTTAACGAATGGTGACATAAGCCCGAGCTTCACTCCGTGCTTTTTCGTGAAGGCATCCAAGAATTTCTTCCGGAAAGCCATTATGTGAGACATGTCTATCTCGTTAAACGTTGTGAGTAAAGCGTTGGTGTCTTGAGCTTGTTTGAGTCGTTCAGCGATACGTTGTCTCATTCGGTTCATTTTGACTCGTTGCTCGCTTCGTGTACCGACTATTTCTTTGCTGTAATCGGATGGTGGTACTCTAACGGAAGCGGTTTCTATTGCTTGTGCGTGACGGATGGCTGCGACGGGGATGGATGAGGCTGGTGCTGCTTTGGGGGGTGCTGGAGCTGGTTTGGGGGGTGCTTGGGGTGTTGGGGGTGTTACTGGTGGTGGGGGTGGGGGTGGGGGAGGTGCTGCAGCTGCTGGCGGAGGAGCTTCAGCTTTCGGAGGTTCTGGAGCTGGTGCAGCGGCTGCTTTCTTCGGAGCAGCTCCGGTTATCTCCAGCCTGAACAGCTTTTGACCAGCCTTCACGGTTTCACCATCTTTCACGTAGATCTCTTTGATGATTCCGTTGTCAGGTGCCATGACGGGTATAGCTGTCTTGTCTGTCTCGATTTCTAGCACGACTTCGTCCGCTGCGACCGCGTCTCCGACTTTCTTGTCGAGTTTCACGTCGCCTGTAACGAAGAGCAAAGCAGTTTTAATCAGTAATATCATCCATATTAATATTATTAGTGCGAAAGTGTGTGTCTGTCTGTCTGTTAGCTTAAAAGCTTAGAACAGTTTAATTAATTTTGATGAAAGATACCAAGTTAATTTACACCCCCGGGAAAGACATAGGCTACTTTTTATCCCGGGCAATCATTGAGTTTCCACAGTGTTCATAAAGACCCATCAGTTTAACCGATTTATATGAGATTTGGTACAGTGTTGATTGCATCCACGAAAATTGACATAGGCCACTTTTTATCCTGGAAAGTTAGTGTTCCCACAGGATTTTTTAAAACCTAATTCTCTCAATATACTCAAGCACTCAGGTTTTCTCAGACATTCCTCATATAATTCCGAAAAATAAAGGTGCATGCCCGGGATTGAACCCCCAACCTCCCAAATTAAAGGCTGAGGTCTTAACCACTAGGTTCTTGGGAATAGTGATTAATGTCTATGATTGAAAGAACTTTTGAAATCGGATGAGTAGTTTTGGAGATTATATCTTACATCCATACTTTACGGACAGACGGATGGACGGACGGACAGACAGACAACAAACCTATAGGGGTTCCATTTTTCCTTTTGAGGTACAGAACCCTAAAAACTGCAACACCCCTTCCAGGTTAGCCCGATTCCATCTTAGGCTGTATCATCACTTACCACCAGGTGAGATTGCAGTCAAGAGCTAACTTGTATCCGAGTAAAAATAAAGTCAAGAGTGAATTTGCATCTTCTAGGCAAGCGCGCTCCTTTTTAGGCTGCATCATTGTTTCCATCAGGTCTACTTGCCAAGCGCTAGTCTAAGAATTAAAAAAAATTACCTTCAGATACAGAGTCAGGAAAACTGGGGGTCATGACTTCCACCTCGGCGTAGCATGGGTTGGTGATGTGTATGGAAGCCACCTGCTTGCTGATTTATTCCTGTACTTGTGCTATAAGACCTACCTACCTGCCAAATTTCATGATTCTAGGTCAACGGGAAGTACCCTATAGGTTTACTTGATAGACACGACGGACGGACGGACGGATGGACGGACAGACAGACAGACAGACAACAAAGTGATCCTATAAGGGTTATGTTTTTCCTTTTGAGGTACAGAACCCTAAAAACTGCAACACCCCTTCCAGGTTAGCCCGATTCCATCTTAGGCTGCATCATCACTTACCATCAGGTGAGATTGCAGTCAAGAGCTAGCTCCTTCTTAGGCTGCATCATCACTTCCATCAGGTCTGATTGCAGCCAAGCGCTAGTCTAAGAATTAAAAAAAATTACCTTCAGATACAGAGTCAGGAAAACTGGGGGTCATGACTTCCACCTCGGCGTAGCATGGGTTAGTGATGTGTATGGAAGCCACCTGCTTGCGGGCCAGCACTCGGGGCTTGACGAGCTGGTTGGCCGAGTATACCCCACAGATCTTGGGCACCTCCATCGACCGGAACCGGAAGCCCTGCCTCCGGTATATCGTCTGAAGGTGTTTTGAGCAGCGTCGTAACATTTTCGGTTATGCTTTCTCTGTTTGTTCTGTAATTATAAGATATTGTATATGTTAATAAATTGTGTGTCATCCATGCTAATATTATATATGTCAAAGTGTCTGTCTGTCTGTCTGCTACATTTTCACGGTCCAACCTCTGAACCGATTTTAATGAAATTTGGTACCGACATGGGCTACATCCCATGGAAGGACATAGGCCATTTTTTATCCCGGAAATTCAAAGAGTTCCTATGGGATCTTTAAAAAATCGAAATCCACGCGGGCGAAGCCGCGGGCATCCTCTAGTGCTTAATATTATGAAGGCGAAAATTTCTACGTACATGTGTGTGTGTGTGTATTTGTAACTCTCACGCAAAAACGATCTGGACATATTTGGCTGGGAATAGAATAGAATATCATATAAACTACTTTTTAGGGTTCTCTACCTCAAAAGGAAAAACGGAACCCTTATAGAATCAGTGTTGTCTGTCTGTCCGTCTTTGTCGAGAAAACCTATAGGGTACATCCCGTTGACCTAGATTCATGAAAGGCAGGTAGGTAGGTTTTATAGTACAAGTAAAAGAAAAAATCCAAAAACCGTGAATTTGTGGTTGCATCACAAGAAAAAATTAAAATGTGTTCATGAACAAAAAATTAGTATTCTGAATTTTCAAAGTGAGATAACTATATGAAGTGGGGTATCATATTATGAAAGGACTTTACATGTACATTCTATAACAGATTTTTATTTGTTTTTATGCATAACACTTTTTGATTTATTGTCCAATCGTCCAAAATGTTGGAAAAAATATCCAAGTACAGAACCCTCAGTGTGCGAGTCTGACTCACATTTGACCGGTTTTTACACACTGAATTATATAATACTACTAGCCGATGCCCGCGACTTCGCGTTTTTGAAATCCCGTGGGAACTTTTTGGTTGTCCGGGTTAAAAAGTAGCCTATGTGCTAATCCAGGATATTATCTATCTCCATTCCAAATTTCAGCCAAATCCGTCTAGTAGTTTAGGCGTGAAGGAGTAACAAACATACACACACATACACACAAGCTTTCATCTTTATAATATTAGTGTAATACAATCAGTTATACAAAATTGTGGAACAAAATTCTATGGATTGCGGATGTATCATGGTAATAAGAAGAGTCAATGTTATGTTAGTAATACAAAATAATCTTTTTTTCTACTCTTATGTGGTTATAACTGGTTTCGGTCAGTATTGATTTTGGCTTGTTACCATTTCAAGTAATGACATTAGACATATTACATGGCATGTTATGGGCCTGTTATATAGTTTATGCTTGGTTATGAGTAAGACAGAAGAAAAAACCGGCCAAATGTGAGTCAGACTCACGCACTAAGGGTTCCGTACTCTGGTATTTTTCCAACTTTTGCACAATAAATCAAAAACTATTATGGGTAAAAATAAATAAAAATCTGTTTTAGAATGTACAGGTAAAGAAAGCCCTTTCATATGATACCCCACTTGGTATAGTTATCTTACTTTGAAAATTTAAACACATTTTAATTTTTTTTTAAATAATGTAACTAAAAATTCACGGTTTTCAGATTTATTCCTTTACTTGTGCTATACGACCTACCTTCCTGCCAAATTTCATGATTCTAGGTCAACGGGAAGAACCCTATAGGTTTCATGATGGGCGGACGGACGCACAGACAGACAGACAACAAAGTGATCCTATAACCTATAAGGGATCCGTTTTTCTTTTGAGGTACGGAACCCTAAAAACGCATGACAGTAGAAGAGCTAGCGCTCTACAAATGTACACCAAGTGTCCTAGTTTAAAGTCTTCACTTTAGATGAATGGTAAACTAGGTTTTGAAAATAGAACATGTGAATTACTCTTGTCAATACTATTAACTAAAGTGGTCCTATCAAGTACGTAGTTTTTATCTAGATTTATTAAAAACTTAATTAGGATGCAAACCAAATATACAACAATAGACAACCAAAAACAAATAATAAATTGGTGTTCCGAGATAACAAGCTTGTCATTTACAAACATGATAAAAAATGCTTTCGCTCAAACATATGTGAACCCAATTTTCAAGGTTAACCAATGTGATATTTCGTTCTTCAAGTGTTAGATAGTAAGAGATAAATGTGCATTCTTACCTTTATTTCAGGTAAACAATTCCTATCACTGACCGATATGCTATTTTAAGGCAAAATTGTTACATAAGCGCAGGTCTCATGACACTGGGTGCACCGTGAAAATCGTACTTAAAATCGATTTTAGTGTATTGGCAACATAAGAACTAGCACAGAAATAACAAACTAATACTTCACTTTGATTGATACGCTGCTTGGTTGAGAATTTGAGGTCCCAAGATCTACATTAATTGCACCATGGGGTGTTCGGAATTTCTTCAAGATCTTCAAAAATCCAGTTGGCGGTAGGTAAGGTAGGGCAAGGTACCTGTCATGTGGAACACCAACGTTTCGTTTTCGCTAAAAGTTATTTTATGTTTTCTCTGTGATGTTTTTGAATAAAAATTGTATCAAAATGAAATCTTATGTTCATTTAATTGTATTTTTATCCTGTAAATTGTGTACTATCGCTTAATTTAGTATATTGTATACACATAAATCATCAAAGAGAAAATAAATCAAAAAGGCTTGGTGCGTTTCGTTTTTCCTTATTTTCTTTCTCCCTTAATTATTTTATCTGCTATGGGTAATGATTCTATAGGTTAGCTACTCAACAGTAGATGGCGCTATAATTAAATGGCGAGCCTAGACTCTAATTAGATAGGTACCTAGTACTTATTCTTTGGTCCGCGTCCGTAGCTTATTATCTATGGTCCGAAGAAGACAGTAGATAATCTATTATATTATCTATGGTCCGAAGTCCAAACTCCAAAGTACTCCAAAGATCTCCGAGAGTGCTGCGAGAAGGCTGCGAGGACCGAAATGAAAAGCCTCAGTCAAACCACGATAAATGATTCAAAATCCCCAGGTTTATACATAAAGATTCAGATTCAATAGATTAATGGATGAATCGGATCCAACGTTAACTCTCAACCCTATCCAACCAAATCATGACGTCTGTGTTTCTTCTTCGATTATGAAAGGTCTGTGCTCTCTTCATAAGCAATAGAGACCATAGATTTTTGGCATACATTCATCTGTTTTTTTTTTTCTCTCTCGTCTGTACATTCATCTGTGGTTCTTATTATTTTCAATATCCATTTCCGGCAGGGGCTGCAATTTTCGGAATTCGATTTACTTCCGCTCGTTGTCGTTATAAGGAACGCCATTTTTGTGTTGTTTGTGTGTGAATTTTGATGATTGGGGTTTTATATTCACGTTTTCTGAATTTCTCCTTCCTCCTTGATTAAGGTGAAATTGCTCTGAAAGTGTCTCGATCATCGATGGTCTCGAACTTCGTTTTTCTCAATTTCCCTGAGCTGTGGTCACAACTCAGAAGTTCGTATTGTATTACAATTCATCAATCCATTCCATGTGTTATTTAGATCGGGTGTATTTCTTATAAACTATATCCAGGCACAGTATCCAGGTAATAACTGATTTGGTATTGATCATGTTTTCATACTTATTGAAAGTTCGAATAGATTTTCCCTGTGTAGAAGATCGCTGACGCATATTCAAACGGTGTCCCATGTCTTTGGGGCAAAAAACGTAATTCGCTGCTCTGTGTTTTAATTGTTGAAAAAGCTTCCAGAATGAAAATTGGTCATTTTGTACTCTGTAAGTACAGCCTTTGAATTAAGTACAACTACTGAGTTTCTTGTCGGCTTCTCATTAAACCCTCATTTCGACCAGCGACTGAGTTTTATAAGACCATTCTCAATAAAGTACCATAGTAGTACAGTTCTTGCAATTCACGAAGTCGAGCGGGATTTACTTGTGGTAAGCACGTATCTGTATATTTGTAACAGTGTGCGTGAGATAGAAAGCGGGTACGGTTAGCATAAAAAAAATGAAAAAAAAATCCTATAATTTTTTGTTGCAAATAATAAAAATAATAAAATCACAAAATTACTGTCTAGGTTAATTTAATTCGATAATCAATCATCTTCGTTTAAACTATCACTATTACTTTCAAACTCATCAGTACCGCTGTCACTTGATTCACCTACATTAATAACAAATTCAAAGTCAGAATCAAAGTACTTCATGTATTCTTTTTCAATTTTTTCTACATGATTGCAGGTATTGAGCCAAGTGTTGCTGTCAATGCTGTTCAAGCCCTCAAAAATTAAATTTTGTACTTCAGTCATGTTTTGTGCTATGTTTTTAGAGGCAATGCGATTTTTTAAAATACCCCAGATATTTTCTATCGCGTTTAACTCGGGATGATAGGGAGGCAATCGCAATATTTCGCAACCCTTGCTTTTTATTATCTCGTCAATTTTATACGTTACAAAACGCTCTTTATTTTTTTTAATTAAATCATACAGTTCTATATTGCGCGACCGTTCATCAAACGGAATATTGTTTTCCATCAGCCACTTTTTCATGTCACTCTTACAAGAATTTGATGTAGGTATTTTACTGCTTCGGGTGTTGTGATAAGATGCGTTATCCATCACAATAACTGACTTTTCTGGAATATTTGGCAGAAGCTTTTCATTAAGCCACTTGACATAATTGTCAAAATTCATGTTGGAGTGATAATCTCCAGTTGTGGATGCCGCTTTGTATACTAAAGAAGCATCTTTAATAAAACCACTACTGTTGCCTGCATGTACTATAATGAAACGGCTGCCCGTACTCAACTTCTTTGAAAAAGACGTGTCTTTTTTTGTTGGATCTTTGCTTTTTAGACACCAGGTGTTTTGTCGTACATGAGAAGTAAGCACATACGTTTCATCGGTATATACGATATGACGGCCTTCTGAACGATATTGATTAATTTTTTTCAAAAAATTAAAACGCCATAATTGTATTTCGTGCCTTTCTTGTAATGATTTGCGGTTGTTATCAATTTTTTTCCATTTGTAGCCCATTTCTATGAGCAAAGAGCGTAAAGTGCTCAAACATCCGTCAAAACCAATTTTTTCTCTCAAAACTGACTGAAGTTTTGCTAAAGTTGGTACTTGTTTGTGTGAAATGTGAAAATTTTGTATAGTAGTTCGAATTACTTCTCTATGCATATTGTCCAACATGAATTTGCTGTCTCTCTTACGTCGTTTTTTCATGGGTGAAGTGAACTTGGAGGAAGGTGACGGCAACTCCTTTTCTTCTTTCAATATTCTAGTTACAGTGCGCTCAGAGACGCCAGTTGCTTCCGCAGTACGTTTAAGTACATTAGCCAAAGGACTTAAATCACATTTGTCACTGTTATTCACTTTCATAAAATTATATTCTTCTTGAAGAAAGTGAAAGACTTTAGCGATAATTGCTCGTCCCTACAAATAATAAAACATACGATTAAATATCCAAAACACTTATAAAATTATTGCATGCCAAAAAACCTTTTCTTGAAAAATGGCTTCTACTGTCTATTATTTCTGACAGATCAAAATATAAATTAACTATTTCAAAATTCATCAAAAAACGATTCAAAATAAAAAATGCCTTACCTCGCTATGAACAACTTTGCGTTTTGACATGCTGACAGTACTTCGTGGTAATAAGCGTCGTGGAAACAACAAGCACAAGTGACCGTGGCGACGGCTCGGTCGCAACTGACCGCTCCGTCAGACACGCACACTACAGCAATGTACATATACACGTTCAACCACGAGTAAAGCTCACTCGACTTCGTGAATTGCAAAAAGTATAGGTGGTACGGACGGAGTATTGTCTTATATGTATAGTTCCTTGTCAGATTGCGCCCTCTGTACTAAAATTGAAGTCAACAGGCACTCAAGGACTATCAATATGAAAAAAAGATGTATGAATCTACAAAATCAAAGATTTTGTTCAGGAAAGGGTTTGATTTCATGGTCGGTTTGTTTCCAAGTATTTGTTGAGTAAAGAGTAAATGTCAGTAAATTATTGTCAAAAAAAAGAGCATGAAGTTAAGTTGCAACAACTTTGATAAAGTGTTATTCTAATAAATACACATAAAAAGTTTTTGCAACTTGTTTTTGCAATAAGTTTGGAGAAAACTTGAATATGTCTCTCTCCAATTTCTCAAGATGATTAGGGGTGAAAAATAAATTGCATGCCTGCATAAAATTTTTCAAAATGGAAGATACTTTTGAGGTTTTTACAAAAAAGCTGATGGTGAATTTGAAGTCGATTAATTTTTCTTTTTAGATGAGTCTATGGTGAGTCAAATATAGACTGGAGATCACTCATATCAACATCACAAATCTGCTTGACTATTTGGTTCTGGAGTTACATTTATATTATCAATCAATTAAAAAGCCTGTTTGCTTCCAATGCTGCACATGGACCTTCCCAAGAGCGCGCCACCACTCACGCTCCTCCGCCTTCCTCATCCACCCACTTCCCGCTATCTTCTTGAGGTCGTCAGTCCAGCGGGTCGAGGTCATCCCACACTGCGCTTACTGATACGCGGTCTCCACTCCAGAACATGTCACACAACACAAAACAAGTTTTTAAGCAGAAACATTTTGTTCGAAATGAAGAAAAAGTGACAGTTTATTCATCACAAGTTTAATTACTTGCAGCCTTTCAAGTTTCACATAGTTGAAATCAAATTAAAACAACTAACCCAGATACTTTTTTTTTTACGAATTCCATGACTGGTAGCAATTTGAAACAAACTTTGTTTTCCTAATTTATTATGAAAACAATTGAATGATGTTATGGGCATGCATTGGCGTTAGAGACGTTCCGTTTCGCCACAATGTCTCTCCAAAATATAATTCTCATGGCTGTGGATTTCTTGGGATGATAATAATTCAGGGTACAAATAAATTGCCCATACCCCTTCAAAGTCGGTTTCCAAAGGTGATATTGTAAAAAAGGGTTAAAATTCTTAACTAATGGTTTGTTTTTCTATTTTCATTTGTTGAGTGAAGGTTCTGCAAAAAAGTTCATGAAATTAAGTTGCAACAACTTTTATGAAGTGTATTAAATAATATACACTAAAAAGTTTTTGCAACTTTAAAGTTTGCTGAAAAGTTGACTGTATATGTCCTTCCAGAATGTAATTTTCATGGCAGAGGGTTTTTTGGGATAATAAAATATTCAATTCAATTCAATTTTATTTTGGCCGCGGAGCTGCACCAGGTGGGCGCGATTTACTTCGCCAATATAATAAAATATTTTGGGGTGTAAATAAATTGACAAACTTCAAAGTCACTTTGTAAAGGTGATGTTGTAAAAAAGGGTTGGAATTATTCTTGATTTTGCTTTGTTTCTCTATTTTCAATTGTTTGTTCTGCGAACTGTGTGGTGGAGGTGTCATGCTCATAAAACAAAGATACAATGGTGATAGACACCCCATTTGCAGTCACTGTTAACACTTACACCTGTATTCACAAACGTTAGTCGTTACTATGAGGTCTCATAGTGCGCTCGAACGCATAGTGTAGGTTCCACCAATCAGATCAATGTAAAATGACGTGACACAGTCATCTGATTGGTGGAACCGACACTGCGTTCGAGCGCACTGTGAGACCTCATAGTAATTATTGTGAATACGGCCGTTAAGGTAATGAGTTCTTGAATTATATCACACATTAAACCCTAGTGAAGGGTTTATTCGGGCCGTAGTCTCTTCTCCAGTCTTTCTCTGAAGTCCAACCGGCAAGGCAATAACCGGGTCCGAAGGTGGCGCAGATATTATTCATATTCATATTCATTTATTCATTGTGATAAAAATGATAAACTAGGATAATCAGTGTCCTCTTTTAATCTCACCAATTGCTCAAATTTTCAAATACATGTTATTTTTATGTTATTTCGAAATACAATCTTGTCTCACGTTTTTCTACTGTTAGTTACATCCCCATCGACCATAGATAACATGTTTCTTTTTGTTGTGTCCAGTTATTCACCCTAAACTGTCACAGATAAGTCATAGACCAAAGAGAATCAGAGACACCGATCTTTAACTTATAAAGTACTTCAGATTTTTAACAATTATTGTTAAGTTAATGAAGTGATTTGACGGTCAGTGTTCGAAATGCAGTTACTTACCAGACAAGGGAATGCGCTCCGATGAAATGGGGGCTACCGTCGTCGCTGATAAGCTCCAGCAATGAAAATGATGAAAGCAACTTCACGTCTATTATGCTAATTTCATATCGAGGAGTTGTTGGTCGCTCGATTATGTTCGCGTAGTAAAACGAATAATGGCGGTGCGTGTGAGACATAATAGCCATGCCAGCTCTTCATTTTCTTTTAAAAATGTTAATATTTTTCGCATTTTTGATGTGGGGGATCCGATTATAAACCTCGGGGCCCATTCCAACCACTGTACGCGAGGCTTTCTCAAGCCTGTGATATTTCGCCATCAGACGATTAGGACGCCGTAGATTAAAAACTTTGCTCCCCCTATTCACAAAGTCATCTTTATGTTGCGCCACATTTAAAATGTGTAAGCTGGGTAGGGTTAATATGCCTGTTAAAATATGGCCGAGCTCTGGGGTATCTTGCGGTACGTAGGCTATATTCGGACTGCCCGCTTTTGATAGGACTGAAGGACCGTAAACTGACGTATTTGGTCGAAATGTTGTACCGTTTTTATAGGCCCCATGCTAATTGACAATGTATTATTAACATCAAATATCGGAATATCGGAAATAGCAATATGTGGCGTTTTTTTTTCCGTCATGGATACCACTGTCCACTGACCACGGGGGAGCACGGTGGTTATGTCGACTCCTACCGACTAAAAACCTCACGAAGTTCCATCCCACCGCTCGGCTGATGACGAAGCACAATGGGCCGACAACACCTCGTTACTCCGCCTCAGCAGACCCACCACTGGGACACTACGTGCCCTTAAATACCGTTTCTTTGGTATTGTCCATTGGTGTTTTCATTGGTATTGTCCATTGGTATTTTCCATTGGTATTGTCCATTGGTATTGTCCACTGGTATTTTCTTTGGTAATGTGCATTGGTATTTTCCATTGGTATTTTCTTTGGTATTGTCCATTGGTATTTTCTTTGGTATTGTCCATTGGTGTTTTCATTGGTATTGTCCATTGGTATTTTCCATTGGTATTTTCTTTGGTATTGTTCATTGGTATTGTCCATTGGTATTTTCTTTGGTAATGTCCATTGGTATTTTCTTTGGTATTGTCCATTGGTAATGTCCATTGGTATTTTCTTTGGTATTTTCCATTGGTATTTTCTTTGGTATTGTCCATTGGTATTTTCTTTGGTATTTTCATTGGTATTGTCCATTGGTATTTTTTCGTGTGTCCGTGCCGCATGGCGACACGACGCGACGTCTTGCCGGTTCTTGGTTTAGCGATATTGTATCGATATAAACACGAGAATAGAAAAAAAAACACCCAACACAAGTACACAAGCTATCAAAAGTTAGATTGGTTAAAAAACATTGATTTTAAATTAATTTTTTTGCGGTATTCTGTGAATTCCGTCGTAATTTGCGACTCGTTGATGATGGCGGGTGTTTTATTTTGGGCTTTTAAAATTCGTCATGGATACCACTGACCACTGACCACGGGGGAGCACGGTGGTTATGTCGGACTACTACCGACTAAAAACCTCACGAAGTTCCATCCCACCGCTCGGCTGATGACGAAGCACAATGGGCCGAAAACACCTCGTTACTCCGCCTCAGCAGACCCACCACTGGGACACTACGTGCCCTTAAACACCGTTAGAGGCATGCCGAAAGCATGTGCACAGGCACGCCAACCAACCCGAGGACCACACTTTGAGCGACGGTCCACCCCGTGTCCATCACCCACAGGTCCTCAGCAATACGTGGCCTGGCCTAGGGTTGTAAGTTGTAACAGAACGTCAGTAATTATACACAAATAAGTTTTTACAACAAGTTTTCAGAAAAGTTGAACGTGTCTCTCTCTCTCTTGTATTACTCTCTTTAGAGTAATATGTCTGCAGATTTCTTAGTATGATGATTAGGGGTAAAAATAAACTGTCAAACCCACTTAAAATGTTTTCAAGATGGAAGATATTTTCTAAGAATTTGAATTCTTGATTGCTTTGTTTTACAGTTTTCAATCATTGAGTAAGATTCTGCAACTGTCAGTAATTAGTGTCGAAAAACAAGTAGGATGTCAAAGGCAAGGAAGAACATCCTCCAGAATGTGCGTATCACTATCATATCAAGTTACGATCACTACGGGTTTTATAATTATTACTATCAGAAATATTACTACTGTTATCAGAAGGAATATTTTGAACTTGAGCATTTTGTGATGTATTTAGTGGCGAGATTTTTCTCTCTGCGCGTATGACTTGCTTTGTTGGAGGTTGCCCTCCGCCAAAGCGAACTCCGCGCCTATGCTCACTGTAGGAGGTGTTTCTTAAATATTGTATCTAGGAAGTAGGCGTTACTTTGCGGAAGTCCCATGATCAAAGGACCAAAAGCTTCATCCGCTAAAAAAGGAAATTTGTATGGTACTACATGCAGCATGTCATTTTGTTCCACCCGCCCTCCTTCTGCTAATCATGCAGGACCTTACAATGTGCATTGGCATATTGTTGTAAATTGTACATTTGAAAAGAGCAACCGCCGAGTTTCTTGCTGGTTCTTCTCGGTAGGAACAGCATTCCGAACCAGTGGTAGATTATTTTGACGATTCAAAAGCACTTGTAAAAGTTTAATTGAATAAAAATAATTTGAATTTGAATTTGAATTTGCATTGTAAGGTCTACATCTCCTGAGGATGCTCTGTGTCGGAGCGGAACGTACGTCGAGTGTGTTCTGGTGGATATGTGTGGTGTTGCGTGATGGTAATTAGGGCTTGCTTGGTGGCTGGCTTTTTGCCTTTTTTGTGGATTATAGCCAAGACCTCGTTTTCTTCACCCGCAATATCCCTTGTTTTTCCAGCATCACCCTTGGACACTTAGCGAGCACTACTATCGGATCCGTTGGCGTTTCGAATCTTGGTTTCTTGTCGCCCATTGACGTCTCCCTGTCCAGACCACAAAACCGGATGTTCCATTGTAGGAAGCCATATTTCTCCTCTAATTTGGCCTCTCCGTGTATGGTTTGGGAAGTGTCTTTTGTATATGTATTTGGCTGCTTCTGCTTCCTTGAATATTATCTTCACTAGGAGAAGGACATGTCATGTCGGTTCATCGCCATGTCTGCTTGGGTCATGTTTGTGGAGCGTTCTAATATCGAGGAAAGCGTTAATTATGTGATCTGTGGATTTCCTTGGCGTTTCAAATATTCCTTCAAGGTATACTCTTCGTCGGCCATGCTCGGTTGCGGAGGCGTACTGAGTGCGGCCGCGGCGCGTAGTTGCGCCATTTTTTTGACGTTTGTCAAGTTTTTTATAGGCAAAGTTTATAGGTGTGATAGCCTAGTGGTTAGAACGTCTGCCTCCTAATCGGAGGTCGGGGGTTCGATCCCGGGCACGCACCACTAACTTTTCAGTTATGTGCGTTTTAAGCAATTAAATATCACTTGCTTTAACGGTGAAGGAAAACATCGTGAGGAAACCTGCATGCCTGAGAGTTCTCCATGTTCTCAAAGGTGTGTGAAGTCTGCCAATCCGCATTGGGCCAGCGTGGCAGACTATGGCCTAAACCCTTCTCATTCTGAGAGGAGACCCGTACTCAGTAGTGGGGCGGAAATGGGTTGATCATGATGAAAGTTTATAGGTGAAGCCACTGTGTTTTAGATATTCACCTATAATGAGTCTTGGGCTGAGATCAATTGAGCGCACTTTGACTGCTCAGACTTCGCTTCATAATATTATTTGCTTATAACATTGGGATTGCAACGTTTCCGTGGCCTGTTACACGTACTCGTATCACAGCCTCCTGAGGAAGATCATTCAAGAAGATTGATAATTTCCATCTCTTGTGATGTAATCTCTTCTTCTTCGTAATATAAATGATAATCAATGACTTTATAACAACTTCGTCTAATATTGGTTCATTATTTTCATCTTCGTCCTTAAAAAGAATCGATGCGAATCTGAAATCTTCTTCCTGGGCTGGTTTCAGCCCAGGATTGTATCGATATAAACACGAGAATAGAAAAATAACACGCAACACAAGTACACAAGCTATCAAAAGTTAGATTAGTTAAAAACATTGGTTTTAAATTAATTTTTTTTGCGGTATTCTGAGAATTCCGTCGTAATTTGCGACTCGTTGATGATAGCGGGTGTTTTATTTTGGGCTTTTAAAATTCGTCAAACGCTTTTTCATGTTGCTCTAACCAAACGAACTCGACATCCTTTTTTTATAAACCTCTCAACGATGAAAATAACCCCTGAAAATTTTGGAATCGAAACACGATTCACTACTCCTAAGAATTGAATTTCCATGGAATTGAATTTTTGTATTATGGAGGGTTATTTTTGTAATCCATAAAAATTCGTGGACATAAAGGCCCTTTCACACGCGCGTGGTCATGGCATGGTATCTACCGTGCCGTGTAAGGTAGTAATGTATGAGCTAATGTCAGCTTCCACATGGCACGGGGATCCGTCCTCGTCCACCACAACCACATGAACGCCAACGCAACACGGCTTGAGCGCCAGGAATACAATGGCCGGCAAAAATCTTGGGTCCTGAATGGCACTTGCACGCGATTGGCTGATCACTCGGCGCGGGTGCACGCGATTGGATGAAACATCGTACGTTCAGCCGAAAAAATTAACAATGTAAAAACATTAATTTTCATGTAGACCTATCAAACTAGACACAAAAATAATACACTTTTTTTTTGTTTTGATAATCTTACTAACTCTTTTCTATCTTTTGGACTTTTCATCCACATAGTATAGGTACTTGATCCTCAGTCATCAAGAGTAACACCATTCTCGCTTATAATAATATGTCCTAGATATTTTAATTGTTCTACATCAATCTTACATTTTTCCCTGTTTAGTTTCACGTTTTCCTGCCTTAGTCTTTCGAAATCACGCCTCAGTATCTCGCCATGCTCCTCTTTTATTCACAACAAAAGAACATGATAAGAGATACATATAAGCCTCTTATATATCACATAATAGAATAAATAATATAAATAATAATAATAAATAATATAATTAATACAAAAGAGGTTTGTTACTAAAAACGCTTGCGTGCGTCGGCGCTTGTGAAAACGTTTTTTGATTTGTGGGACTAAGTTGGTTGATGAGTTATTTAAACGGTTTGTCTTTAATAAAGAAATTAAGTAATTCTAAAGAGACAAGGAGAGACACGCACGATTTCGTTCTATGATCCCGAAGGAATATGTTTAAAAACAAGTGTAAATTAAAAATTTATAACACCCCCGACGATCCAAAGTATTTGAGTTTTCCAAAACATCATTTTCAAATAAATAATTATGTATTTAGGCAACGTCCATCTTGATTGTCTATTGACAATATTATGAACCTAACGGTTATCTAACCTTCTTTTATACAAGAAAACTAGAAAAGAGCTGATAACTCTTAAACGGCTGAACCAATTTTTTTAGATTATAGCTAAGAACACTCTCGATCAAGCCACCCTTCAAACAAAAAAAACTAAATTAAAATCGGTTTATTCGTTTAGGCGCTACGATGCCACAGACAGATACACAGATACACAGATACACAGACACACAGATACACACGTCAAATTTATAACACCCCTCTTTTTGGGTCGGGGGTTAAAAAAAGATTTAATCAGAATATCAAACAACTTGAGCTGTTGTGGCAGCGTGTTGATGGACTCCAATTAAACGCCGCACACATTTATGTACAATTATATTACAATCTTATTTACACCTGATTATTTACACGCTGTATTCACAACGTGGTGGTGCTGAACGTGACGAGAATCGGGAGCGCGTTGCTTGACCGGTGTTGGCTTGAGGGTCTCGGTGGGAATGTGGCTGCAGGAATTCGAATTGTTCCACAAGTGTAAATTAAAAATTTATAACACCTCCGACTCCCCTCTTTTTGGGTCGGGGGTTCAAAATCGATCTCTTTGTTATTTCTTTCTGTCAGCTGTCTACTACGAGGGCGGCACTGAAAATTTCGGGAATCAAGGAAGTGACACAACATTACTATTTAAAAATGTATTTATTGCTTTTCGAAGTATTCTCCGCGAAATTTGACACATTTTTCCATTCGATGGAACCAATCATTGAAGCAACCATTCCATTCGGAAGGACGTTTTGTAGACGTCCACAGCTTCTTCAGGTGATGAAAATCTCTGACCACGCAATGTATTCTTTATTTTAGGGAAAGTACAGAAATCATTAGAGCTTAGGTCGGGGCTGTACGGCGGATGGTCTAATAATTCTATGTTTTCTTGCTCTAAAAACTCTTTTGTTCTGTGCGCGGTGTGAGAACTCGCATTGTCGTGATGGAGGATGATGCGGCGGTTGCAGTTCTCTTTACGGAGTTCAGAAACGACCTGTGGCAAACAAATGCTAGCATACCATTCAGCATTAACTGTTCTTTGTCGCTCAAGAGGAATAGTCGCAACATGGCCGGTTTTGAAGACAAACGAAGCCACCATTTTTTTGGAACACTTCGTGAACGAACCATTTTTGTTGGCTTTAACTCATTTTCGAACACCCAAACTCGTGACTGGTTTTTTGTTTCGGGTTCGTACGCGTATATCCAGGATTCGTCACCTGATACGATGTTGTATACAGCATTTGAGGATCCTGCGTGGAATCTTTCGAGAGTTCTGACGCACCAAGTAACGCAAGCCGCTTTTTGCTCTTCACAGAGCAAATGCGGTATCCATCGGGAAAACAACTTTTTTACACCTAAATTGTTCATGCAAAATTATTTGTATTTGACTCATGCCAATGTCTAAAGTTGCCTGAATTTCGCGGTATGTCACATGTCGATGTTCCTCAATCAGCTTACGCACAGCATCAACGTTTTCTTGGGTGACTGCAGTTTTTGGACGACCTTGACGGGGATCATCACTGAGCTTGACACGTCCACGTTGAAATTCAGCAAACCAGCGATAAATTGTGGTTTTAGATGGGGCTTCATCACCAAATGTAGAAATCATTCGGTCGACACACTCTTTTTGTGTTAAACCACTTCGAAAGTCATAATAAATCATCGCTCTAAAATTTTCTCGAGTCAATTCCATTTTCTCAACGACTAAACAAGTTTGACAAGACCTTGTGACAAGACCGAGAATCTTTTTCTAAATAAATAAATGGTATTCGATTTTTAAAACCTAGGAGTTTTCAATTAAAAAGATTTTATTATAACAGGGACAGTGGAAATATTCCATTCCCGATACTTTTAGTGCAGCCTATGTGTGGCATAATAAAACGAGAAACCAAGAAAAATATTGGTTTTATTTAACTGAAACGTTGACTCATTTGACAGTAGTTAGATGACAGTTGTCTATGGAGGTACAGCGCGGAGGTCGCATCACCTCATTCTCCCCCGGTTCAGTTTTCACTCTCACTCCCATCAACCACAAAGTCCGCCAGGTAGGTGGGTAATTTTCGCGCCCTATTAGATTTCCTGGGAAGTCCAGTCCGAAGAACTGGCGAGGACGTTGACGGCTCTTCTACACGAGGCGACGACGAAGGAGCGATATTTTCAGGTGGAGGTGTGGAGTTGTTTTCAGATGGAAACGTGAGGCTATCGTCTTCGGAGGCCGTTTCAAAGTTATCATCTCTACTATCATCAGTAGAACTGGGGAAAGGAGCCAATTGACGGTTTGATACCGTTGAGGTTTCTCCATTATCCCGTCTTATGAGAGAGTAGTAGGGATTGGTCTCTAGAAGCTCGGCTTCCTCGACAAGAGGGTCCGTTTTTGAAGAGCGGATGTTCTTCTTAACGAGGATCGGTCCCGGCGTGAGCCAAGATGGCAGTGAATCTCCGTTCGGGGATCTTCTAGGGTATGTGAAAAGTTTTTCGTGCGGAGTAGCGTTCGTTGCCGTACATAGGAGAGAGCGGACACAATGCAATGCGTCCTTCAGTACTACTTCCCAATTTTCAACCGATAATCCCTTTGACCGAAGGCTGAGTTGAATAGTTCGCCAGAGCGTTCCGTTAAGTCGTTCCACTTGGCCATTACCCTGGGGGTTATAGGGCGTCGTTCTGGACGAGGCTATGTTTGACTGCCGTAGAAATGATTTGAACTCTTCGGACATGAATGACGACCCTCTATCACTATGAATGTAGAGAGGTTGGCCAAATGTCAGAAAAAGATCTTTCAGGCAAGTAATGACGGTGGCTGAGGTCATATCCTTACATGCGTAAGCGAAAGGAAACCGACTGTACTCATCAATAATCGTAAGTATGTACTTGTTGGCTGTTTCAGAAGGCAGTGGTCCTTTAAAATCTATGTTGATCCGTTCAAACGGCGACGTAGCTTTTATCAATTGACCCTTGACCTTAAAAAACCTCGGTTTTATTTCGGCGCAGGTAGGGCACGAAGCGGTCATCTCCTTGACATCATTAGCTGAGTAGGGCGTTTTTAGATCTTACCCAGTGATACATTCTAGTTACTCCCGGGTGGCAGAGTGCGTTATGTAGTTCTTTCAACTTGTTTATATTCATGTAGGCGCATACGCGAGATAGAGCGTCCGCAGCAGCGTTTTCAGTGCCTGGTCTGTAAACTATATCGTATTTGAAGCAAGACAGTTCTAATCGCCAACGTTGAATCTTCTCATTTTTTATTTTACTGTTATGATTTTGATTGAACATGAAGGCTACCGATTGTTGGTCTGTTATAAGAAGAAAATGTCTACCAATCAGGTAGTGTCTCCGTTTCTTTAGGCTCTCTACTATCGCACAAGCCTCTTTTTCGATTGAGGAGAATTTTCTAAATTACTTGAAGACGGGGTCGTTGAAACAAGCATTTCCCCCTGGAGAGCTCAAGTCCTCGTAGCGGGAGGAGGAGTTCATCGAAAACGACTTGTCATTGATTACTCCATGACAATAAACAAATTCACCGAACTGGATGCCTTCCCCTTGCCAAGCATAGAATCAGTCGTGAGCAACTTTACCATTAATAAAGCTGACCGAACTTCCTGTATCGACGAGAGCATCAGCCTTGTATTCGTTGACCCTGATTAGAATTGTTGCACTCCTAAGACTCGAAGGAGAGGCAGCAGAAATAGCTCCACTGTAGAATTGGTCGTTAGATTCACTGCCATCTTGGCTCACGCCGGGACCGATCCTCGTTAAGAAGAACATCCGCTCTTCAAAAACGGACCCTCTTGTCGAGGAAGCCGAGCTTCTAGAGACCAATCCCTACTACTCTCTCATAAGACGGGATAATGGAGAAACCTCAACGGTATCAAACCGTCAATTGGCTCCTTTCCCCAGTTCTACTGATGATAGTAGAGATGATAACTTTGAAACGGCCTCCGAAGACGATAGCCTCACGTTTTCATCTGAAAACAACTCCACACCTCCACCTGAAAATATCGCTCCTTCGTCGTCGCCTCGTGTAGAAGAGCCGTCAACGTCCTCGCCAGTTCTTCGGACTGGACTTCCCAGGAAATCTAATAGGGCGCGAAAATTACCCACCTACCTGGCGGACTTTGTGGTTGATGGGAGTGAGAGTGAAAACTGAACCGGGGGAGAATTTCTAATAATATGTGGTGTGCCCCATTTAGACCGTATTTCTTGACTGGAACCTCCTGCATCACATCGTCTTTCTTGGAGATGGGCATTTTATCGTGACCTAGCCTTAGTTCCTTCATTCTCAGTCCAAACCCACAGCAAAAATCAATATAGGGTCCGAATGTTCCGTACCAGTTATCCTTCTGCTCATCTCTACCATAATTTTTATAAACAAGTCCCATCCCTTCAGTCAAAGAGGTCCATAATTTTAAAAGATCATCCCTCTTTTTAATGTAGCTCTTCCCCATCAAAGTAATAGTGAATTCTGTTTTCTCCGACTTTTTTATAATGTTTGTGTCTTTTTTTCCTGCCGCTACTTGTCTACAGTATGTGTGAAGGGTGAAGATAATATTGGCTATTTGGATAGATATGGGAAGGTTGAAGTATGCAACTGTATACTCGGGGCTTCTTGTAAAACTCTTTTTGTCTCCACTAGGTATATTTGGAAAATAGCAAGTAAGTATTTCTTCAAATCCTTTTACAAGCAGTGTGATGCACATCTCCTTTTTATTTAAATCCAGTTCAATTTTTGGCTTTTTGCTTTCTTGGATAATCTCATTGCTATCGGGATCCACAGTTATTGCTCTTTTGGTTGCTCCTTTATTATTCGTTTGGTCCGTCTCCATAGTTGATGTTCCAGGTGTAGAGGTCATTTTTCCGTATTTCTCAATATATATTTAAATTGCGTCACTCTGTTATCTCTTCGATTTATAGGATCTGTTGATACTCCTTAAAAACGCTTTTTGGACGCCGCTAATAAATTTCGCGAGGCGAAATCGAAAATTTCTTGGTTTCTCGTTTTATTATGCCACAATTTATTTAACTGAGAATGACTGACGAAAAACTAGGCAAGCCTTCGCTGTTAAGATATCTGCGACCCGATAAGTTTGACATCGAGCCTGATGTCGCGGACTCCGATACAAAATGGCTACATTGGAAATCGACATTCGAAAGCTTCTTAGCAGAAGAGATTACCGAAGATGTACCGGACTCCCTTAAGCGTAAGATCCTAGTTAACCACTTATCGGCATCGATTTATAAGCATATCAAAACATGCTCCACTTATAAAGATTCGATGAAAGTTCTAAAAGACATCTATGTCAAACCGAAAAATACTATTCTAGCTCGACACATTCTCTTCAATCGCAAGCAACGAGCCGACGAAACGATCTCTGACTATGTTAGAGCTCTCCGACTTTCTGCGAAAGATTGTAAATTCGAAGACGTCACAGCCCAAGAGCATGAAGACCAAGCAGTTCGTAGTGCTCTCATATCCGGCTTACTATCACGAAGGATTCGCGAGCGGTTACTAGAAAACTCTAAACTCACTCTCTCAGAAGCACTTAATCAAGCCGTAGCTCTGGAAACGGCAGAGAAGGATGCAGTTACTATTGGTATTAGCTCTTCGCAACTTACCGCCATATCGCAAGGTATTTCACGGGTAAAGGAATCCGAAAATCTAGTGGCGGCTCTATCGTCACGAACTTTTCAAGCCGCCCCGAACACACCACCTCCGGCTAAACCCTGCTTCTTTTGCGGCGGGAGTCTTCATCCAAGTGTCGCGCTTCGTGCGACAGGTAGGAATTTAGTAAAACGCGAAGACGGTTTGATACTTATAATTATAGTCAAACAATCTTACAAATAGGTTGTGTCTTATTGTGGAACTAAATAAACTTAATAGATAACTCAGTCGGGAGCGGCCGTAGGTAACGCGCTACAATCACAGGGTAGTTAATTGAGAATCGCATACGCATGAAGACACGTTGACCGTCCGAAGGAAGACAACTGGCCTTGGTCAGACGCCGGGGGCAGACACGGGCTCGCAGAGGGCTCGCAGACGCATCGGACAATCGACGATGCTCGGGCGGCGCTGCGGTGCGGCGGCTCAGTGCTTGTGCGTAGGCTACTCGACAGCAGTGTGCAGCGTGGCTTGGGTAGACGGTACGAAGTTGATAGACACTTCGCCGGTGGGGTAGCAGTCAGGTTAATAGCAGAGCTTCAGTGTAACTGTTAGAGCTTCCTGGTAGAAGGAACCCTGGAATCGAGAGAGGCAATCTTAAATGATTTGCTCAAACTCTCGTTCCATAACTTTAGATGAGCCTTGGGTCGTCTGAGCCAAGTGCAGGTCGTATAATATAAAAGTGATGGAACGAGTTTACAGATTCTGTTAGTAAATATCCTATCGCAAGGGTTAGGTTAAACGAGTACAAAACAATTAGCCTAAACTTATAATTTAATAACATCACAGTTACCAACCTTAATCCAGGGTTACACAGAATTCACTACACTTATTTATTACTTTCACTTCACTCCTGCGTCGTGATTGCAGGTAATAGAAATCAGGAATGTCCCTGAACTAGGAGGATTGCTTATTTATATTAAATTTAGCGGAAATAAGGTGTATTCTCGAGTGTTCTGGCTACAGGAAATGTTATTAGTTTGTCGGGGAAGTTTCCAGAATGAAAGACTATTGATCGACAGATGTCGCTAGCGTATATGATTAATTAAATAGTCTTGACAGTTATTTTTAAATGGAAAGCTATCTGTCGTTAGAGGTCGCTAATTTGTATGAGTAGTTTTATTTTAAAGAATGTTCTAGAAAAACTGTCATTGTTTGATTAGTCTATGTAAACTATTCTCCGACAGATGGCACTGAATGTTAATCAGTGTTGACGTTGAAGTCTGTCAATGTCAGAAATTCTTTGTCCTAGTAATGTATTACGCGACCGGTAGATGTCGTTCGTAATTGTTTATTACAATTCCGTGATTCGATTTTTTTCGAATCACTACACAAGGTTCAGATGTCCAGCCAACAAAGCCACTTGCAAAAAGTGCTCAAAGAAAGGACACTTCGCAAGCGTCTGTAGATCGGGCAATTTTAACTTGAACTCCACGACAGTTGAAGATCCTACAACCCCTAACAACGACCAATTCTACAGTGGAGCTATTTCTGCTGCCTCTCCTTCGAGCCTTAGGAGTGCAACAATTCCAATCATGGTCAACGAATACAAGGCTGATGCTCTCGTCGATACAGGAAGTTCGGTCAGCTTTATTAATGGTAAAGTTGCTCGCATAATGAAACTACGCAAAAAACCCTGCCAGCAGACAGTCAATCTCGCTTCTCTCAATCAAGTTTCCTTTGTTGAAGGTGTCTGCTTTGCTACTATTACGATGAATAAGCATACTTATAAACAAACACCTCTTCTAGTTGTCGACAACCTCTGTGCCGACGTCATCATCGGCCATGACTTGCTCAAACATCACTCGAGCATTCATTTCAATCTTGGTGGGCCTGGCGAACCTTTAGAGATATGCAACGTGTTACAAGCTTCGGTGCCACCAGCCTCCGTATTTACAAATCTGTCGCCAAACATTCGACCGATCGTCGTGAGAAGCCGGCGCTACAGCAAGGAAGATGAGGACTTCATAAAAGAAGAAGTGTCTAAATTACTTGAAGACGGGGTCGTTGAAACAAGCATTTCCCCCTGGAGAGCTCAAGTCCTCGTAGCGGGAGGAGGAGTTCATCGAAAACGACTTGTCATTGATTACTCCATGACAATAAACAAATTCACCGAACTGGATGCCTTCCCCTTGCCAAGCATAGAATCAGTCGTGAACAACGTATCAAAATTTAAAGTGTTCAGTCAAATCGACTTAAAGAGCGCATATCATCAAGTACCCATCTTAGAAAATGAAAAGATATATACAGCTTTCGAAGCTTGCGGCAAATTGTACCAGTTTACACGCATTCCATTTGGCGTGACTAATGGCGTTGCAGCTTTTCAACGAACTCTGGACTTCATCATAACAGAAGAGAAATTAGAAGGAACGTTTGCCTACTTAGATGATGTAACCGTCTGCGGCAAAGATCAAAGGGATCATGACCACAATCTAAAACGCTTTTTGGACGCCGCTAATAAATTTCATTTAACTCTAAACGAACAGAAGAGTGTTTTCAATAAGACTAAAATCAACTTGCTTGGATATACTGTTGAAAATAACACAATCAGTCCTGACCCGGAAAGACTAAAACCTCTTCTAGAGCTTCCCGCTCCAACTAAAACTAGTGAACTAAAACGAGTCCTAGGGATGCTTGCTCATTACGCTAAATGGATCGCGCGTTTCTCCGAAAAAAATAAAGCCACTTACATGCGTGACTACTTTCCCGTTGCCACCTGATGCGCTCAAGTGCTTTGAAGAACTCAAGCAAGATATTAAGGCAGCCGCTCTAGTAGCCATTAACGACAATGAAATGTTTACAGTCGAAACAGACGCTTCGGAATTCGCGCTAGGGGCTACGCTGACGCAACATGGAAGACCAGTTGCTTTTTTCTCTCGGACATTGAATAACTCGGAATGCAAACAATCCTCAATCGAAAAAGAGGCTTGTGCGATAGTAGAGAGCCTAAAGAAACGGAGACACTACCTGATTGGTAGACATTTTCTTCTTATAACAGACCAACAATCGGTAGCCTTCATGTTCAATCAAAATCATAACAGTAAAATAAAAAATGAGAAGATTCAACGTTGGCGATTAGAACTGTCTTGCTTCAAATACGATATAGTTTACAGACCAGGCACTGAAAACGCTGCTGCGGACGCTCTATCTCGCGTATGCGCCTACATGAATATAAACAAGTTGAAAGAACTACATAACGCACTCTGCCACCCGGGAGTAACTAGAATGTATCACTGGGTAAGATCTAAAAACTTGCCCTACTCAGCTAATGATGTCAAGGAGATGACCGCTTCGTGCCCTACCTGCGCCGAAATAAAACCGAGGTTTTTTAAGGTCAAGGGTCAATTGATAAAAGCTACGTCGCCGTTTGAACGGATCAACATAGACTTTAAAGGACCACTGCCTTCTGAAACAGCCAACAAGTACATACTTACGATTATTGATGAGTACAGTCGGTTTCCTTTTGCTTACGCATGTAAGGATATGACCTCAGCCACCGTCATTACTTGCCTGAAAGATCTTTTTCTGACATTTGGCCAACCTCTCTACATTCATAGTGATAGAGGGTCGTCATTCATGTCCGAAGAGTTCAAATCATTTCTACGGCAGTCAAACATAGCCTCGTCCAGAACGACGCCCCCAGGGTAATGGCCAAGTGGAACGACTTAACGGAACGCTCTGGCGAACTATTCAACTCAGCCTTCGGTCAAAGGGATTAATAATAATAATAATAAGCCTTTATTTCCCAATAAGATTAATAATATAATACAATTTTAAGATTAATAATATAATAAGATTATTTTATTTTATTACAATAGGTAGGATATGCTTTATTAGTTCAGTTCATTGAATTCTGTTACCATACATACTGGCAAAAAATAATACCTACATAGTTAAGTGTTTTGTTAATCAAGTTCAAATCGTGATAGTATTTTATCATCAGCTGTTTGGCATAGTATATGAAACTATTTATACATAAAATAAACAATAAATTACTACTTTCTTTTTAAATACAATAAATTATACAGTTAAAACCAAAAATAGTGAAAAAGCTAATTTATTCTTTATTCAGCTATGCTGTTTTTAATTATAATTCTTAACTTATTAGGTATTTTATCATCAGCTGTTTGGCATAGTATATGAAACTATTGATACATAAAATAAACAATAAATTACTACTTTCTTTTTAAATACAATAAATTATACAGTTAAAACAAAAAATAGTGAAAAAGCTAATTTATTCTTTATTCAGCTATGCTGTTTTTAGTTATAATTCTTAACTTATTAGGTACATTGTTGTCAAGTTACGATCATATTTTAATACCACTTTTGTAATAAGTAGTTTTGTGATTAGTAGGCCTAAATGTACCTTTTTTTTTTTTTTAGAATCATAATCTACGTTCGCCTTTACAAAGAAAATATAGTAACTAAGAATGCTTTAGGTATATATATATATATTCTATATAATATTCGATATTTTATTATTTTACTATAACATTTTGCTGTAGCTTTTATTATAGCTAACATTTTATAATTTTAACTATGTTTTATATAAGTATGATAATACAATACTATGCTTAACTTAACATCCTCAGTTTTCCTTTATTGGGTTACCCTTTCGTGGGTATAGGCCTCCTCCATCAGTACACATTTAAATCTTACATAGGTACCTACTCTTACATTCAAGTAAGGAGTATAGTAAGTATAGGATATGATTTTGATGTGAGGGTTTTGGTCTGAGACTCCCGCAGCGACCAC